>NW_027287316.1:44315048-44749873 GCF_022747635.1 Hetaerina americana
AAAATATAAATGAAACACATGCACTTTTGCATTGAATTCCTGATTACATTTCATTCTAAATATTGAGATCAAACGAATTACATATTTTCTGAGTAAACATCAACTAAAACCTAATATGCATGAATATACAAATTGCCTTAAAATGGAGTGGTAAGCATTGTACGTTATATTGAAACACTAACATTATGCATGTCATAACCAAGGATCCTAGCATCAAGATTAATGATATTAATCAATTCGTTTTTCATTATTTGGGTGTCATAGACCCTGGAGGAACAAACATTGTTATTTATGAGAATATATTAATTGTGGAAAAGGCTAATGTTGACGAAGGTAAATATAATCCAAAGATGAATTAAATGTCGATCCGATCATGTATCAAAACTGAACTGTGCATTCATTCTACTAAGCCTGTATTAAACGACACCCACCTTAGAAAGAAATGTTAATGACTTCAATTTTATAATCCTCCAATCAGGTAAAAATATTGGGTCATTAATTAGAATGAACGATAACTGAATAGAATGTTTTTCATGTTTAATTATGGACACATTTTGACTGCCAAAAAAGAAATGTAACTTTTTAAATATTGATGCATTGCCTTGATTTTTATTGCTATCAACTCTGAAAACTATACGAAACTCAAGGCGTACTTCGCATATTTTTCCTAGTCCCTTGAATCTTCCATTTTATCCTTACTTAATTTTGCATCGGTTACAGATGAGTACAAATTTGACTTGACAGTTAAGACTTTTAACCAATTCTTCAAATGTTCCGCCTGTACTTACATGTCTCTCCCACGAGGCGAATGATGTAAGTAAGCTGAAACGCAGTCGAAGACACGTAAGCAGAAGTTCATCTTCATTTGCCCACTTGTCTTTCACCTCCTGGCCTATAGATGCGCGCATTTACTTAAATATGAAGCATTATCCATGGAAAGTAATGCTCATCTACCGACTCCAACGATAGAAATAATAACAGGAAACCAAAGATTGCTCTCTACCATCGAAAGACAAAATATGGAAAATTATAGGAGACAAAGGTCGTAGGCTATCGTAGGCAAAATTTTCCCAACCCTCTAATTTCCCCTCTTCCTCCATCGTCGTCCAACGAATTCATAGATCCCATATCTTGAAATTACCTAAAATATCTCATAATAAAGAAATGATACATCATATGGACTTGAATAATGATCATTAAGTCACAAAATTTAAAAGAAACCGTTGTTTTATATGGTTTTTTCTTGGCAAAAGGTACCCTGGGAGACCGTTCGTGAGTTGCCCTTGGAGATATGATTATAGACAAAAACTGATCGTGTTTCTCACGTAGCTGCTGGTGAGGGAAAAATTTTAAAATGAACTGGGGAAATATTGATGTAAATTTTATTCGATGGACCGAAACCTGACATTTTCAATAATGTACTTCAAGAGATGCGGGGAAAAATTCAGAAGGTTGGGTAATGCAATCAAGGCCAATTAAAAAAATTTCAGGTGAGCATACAGTCCACATCATCAAATAACATTTACGTGAATAGAACCTTGCAGTGTGTATAAAGAGCGCTCCCTTAGTTCATTGTTACATTTATTTGAATGGAAACACCAGTGCATTAGCTATTTCAGATGACTTTTGGTGCCACACTAAGCAAAAACGTGAATGCCGAAAGTGCATTAATCTGGAATTTATGAAAAAGAATCAAGATATTGGGAAAAAAATTACAATAAATGATGCGATGAAATTTTTACCAAAGCGTGTCAAACATTTCCAACCAACAGATGTTTTGTCCTCTTTCTCAACTGAATGTAATGCCTCCATCACTATGATGTGAATCACTCAATCAATGATAAAAATTATGTTTAAATCGCCCAAAATATCTACCCCTACTTGTTTCGGAAGAGCCATGAATGGTAATTTCTAGGAAATCCGTCTATGAAATTACAATGAAAAACTCTCCCAGAGCGGTGAGCAGAAAATTTGTGAACTACGGATGGGACGGGAGAACCAAGATTTGATTTTGGCTTTGAAGAGTTGACGTTCCTCGCAGCGGTAGGGACACGAGAGAGGATACCGGTAAAGGAGACACCTATATGTCAGGGTCAGACTCGTTTTTTTTAATGCTACACATTTAATCATGGCACTTATGGCAAAGGAATATAATTAAGCTGGGCAAGCTTCAAAGAATCGCGTGTTTCGTACGATAAATTAGTATTAGTGGAGGAAAAAGAAACAATTCCATAAACCAAAAAAATAAAATCTCCCTTCGCTGACATTGGAGAAGAACACGGTACAAACTTAATAAAAAAGCATTGGTATGTAACTAAAAAATTCAATCTCAGAATACTTACAAAAATCACTCGTAGTTACTACGTGCGTGGTGAATCCATCGCTCATTCAAGCGCCATGGTTTCAATAGTTTAGCGCACGTATTGATATAAGGCAGAGGTCGGACAAAACAAAGACATTTGAACTCACAGCGCCACTTATAAAATATTCACACAAGCAAAATGGTTATAATTCGCAAACTCAGGACACACATTCTCGAATTCTAAGATAGAGCAAAAGTTGGAATAACGGAAATTCACCTAGTTTACTGAATGGACTATTAATTCATAAGGAAGTATTTGCAATTGACAAGGACACACGATTTTACTATGATGGGGAGTACTTCGCGTGTTTCTAAGCTGAGCCGTGGTCACAGATGGCTGGAGGGAAGGGAATATTGTGACAAAAATTGAAATTACATGTCAGCTGAGTTAGGTTGTTCCTCACGTGGATCGTTTGTTATCAGTGAAGTCGACGTGTTGTGAGACGATCTGGAGATCGATGAAGTAAGACCCTTTCAGGAGGTGAGACGGCGTCGAACGCGTAGGATCGGGCGTCCACGTGGTGATGTCGTAATCTGAGCCTCTGGTGTGTCCAATTGCCGGAAATTCGCCCGCGGTATGTAATAAGTGCACGTGCTGGATTCATCAACAAATCAAACACAGAGGTCAATCTTTAACCCTCATTAAAAACACACCTAGCCAGCCTCTGGTGAATCCCACCAGCACACATGCTTGCGATGGGAATCGAACAACCCGCGTATGACCTACCGCCTCGGAGTACGTCGCCGCGGGGCTCAGCTAATTAAGTACGTACCCATTTTCACGGGAAATCGCTTCTCGCGTGATTGTCTACATTTATTTATTCTCGCTCTCATTACTTATAACTCAACATTTAAATAAAATTTTCCGTCATGGTTTTAAATACTTAATTTACAAAATTAAACTTTTTACGAAAAAAAATGACTTTGAAAGGATAAGAATGGGATAGAAAAAAAATAATGGAATCCCTACGATGGACATCATAATGTAGATAAAATATTTGTGCACAAATATATGAATATAACTCTCACCTTGTCTATGGCTATGGAGTAATCTACGTATGTGATGTATCACATACGTGCAATATAACCACAACATTTAACTTTAACCTTCAAATTACGCTCATTTCCTTCACTAGCCCCTTCGTCTTTTGATCATTGCGATGAATTACGTATCAGTTATTCCAAGAAATCCTTAACTATATTAAGTATGCATTTCGCCAGTTTATTATATCAAATGAGTAAAAATCCTAGAAGTACAGTAATATATAATGCAGTATTATAATCAACGTACACGCAGCATGTTCTTACCGTAAACATTTTGCTCCAGACCTTATTGGCATCGGTTTGGGTATTCGCCATGCAAACAATATAATAGTAAGTGTGAAGTGAGGATTTATCTCATTGCCAAAACCGTTCTCTTAAAGCGAAATCTAATTACTGAAGACATGACATAGAATAACCGTGGTATTTCACAAACGTACATTTCTACGCTTCATGTCAATGCGCCTTGCAGAAAAACCCCCCGTTGCCAAAATACGTCCAAATTTTTGGTGTTTATGCATTCATTTTATTTTATTTCTCACTTGAGTTCGAACCCATTCCTCCAAATGTATAAATAATCTCTCAAATGCCCAAATTAATATGCACAACCAGCGGAGATCATACCCCTCACCCAAGAGCATATTTCATTGAAGAGGCTGGTTCACATGAGAGCAGTAGAACCATTCAAACTCATCCACAAATATTTTGAAAATAATTATTATTTCCTTGATAACAGAAACAGAAAACTTCTTCAGTATTCTAAATATTATAATTAATAGTTATGACCACAGTATATCACATATATTTACGTGATCCTCGATGTTCATATTCATAAAATTATGCATTGATCACCACTAAGATTTTCTAATGGTTCATAATGTTGCGTTCAAAGAATGTCAGTATGGTCTCATGGTCCAATGGCATCTCGGTTCACGGAAAAGTTACAGCCCGTTGCTGGACTGTATTTATAGCGGTGACATTCTAAGTTTTCAACCTTGGCTCTAGGATTCACTAAAAATATTTCATTGTAGAAGTCATCTTGGAAAAATACCCACCAGATATGGCAACATAACTTTTAAGATTGTTTTCTATTAATCCTTTCCTTTATCAATAGCATTACAATCATCAAATTTTTCGCTATCATTTACATTTAGGGTCAATAACTCGGGTTTATGTAATTGATTTGTTTTTTATTGTAAACACTAATAAAATAGCATTAAATTGCCATAGCAATGCCTTTCTATGAGTCATCAAAGATAATCACAATGACTTTGTTTTCACTTCATGAGGATCTTGTTGCTAAACAATAACGTACGCAACGGAATCTGAGTATTAATTCAAACATACATCTACTATCACATCCAGAATAATCAAAGCAAAGTTTTGATAGGCAAAGGCAGAGCCCAAACCAGACTAATCATTTGCTTTTCCAAGAAGTCCTGGCAGCCATAAAATGGTATCATTTGGATTTATAAATGCTGTCATCCAAAGGACTCCACCGGCCCGAAGCTCTGCCCTATAGGGAAGCAGCATAAACCAAAAATTACTTGATATATTTTCATAAATTGAACATATTCTAAGTGATGAGGGAAGAAGTGTGAACTCTCGACAAACTGATGAAAGGCCGAAAGAGTAGGTAAGAAGTGAAACTAATTTTAATTTAGGGCTGATTTTATTTCTGGTTTTCGGAAATCAGAATGAGATATACAGATTTTTCAAACATGAAGTTAGTAAAGATAACAAAAAATAGTCGAAATAAAAGGATGAATCATCTAATGAGAGTAATGCTTTTGAAAATTTTGGACTTCAAATTGAAATTGTTCGAACTATTCATTTTAATATAGTGCTCAAAAGTTTTAGAGCATTCTCTTGAGCAATGATACAATTGAAGTCAAATTCGGTCCAAACCATTGGAACTAGTTTCGCATTAATTGTAATATTATGAAATGTTTTTTTGAAAATGTGTACAATCAATTTTTTATGTCAAAGGAGTCAAAGTACGTGATATCGAATCGCACGAGCGAAATATGAAATATTCGAAGAATCTCAAGATGGGGCGGAATAATGAAGGAAGAAGGCTTATGAAATATCGGTAGGTCATAAAGAGGGTTTAAAGAAGTGAGAGACTAAGAGAATAGCAAAATATAAAGACAGACTAGTCAAGAAAAAAAGATGATAATCAATACAGACCAAAATGGTGATTGGTACATTTCATAAGAAGTTGATTAAGACGACATATCACAAAAGGTAGTTTATATAGGATGCCAGTATTGATGTCTACGTTTTTTTTAAGTAGCTTATTGCTTCCAGAAACCAAAGGCAGCACCTCCAATCCTTTGGAATGTTTTTAAAAAAAATCACATTGTAGATGCCGTTCCAACTTACTTAGCGGATCTCCGTCTCACGACAGCACATGCACCCACCGTCGAAGATTGTCGAGGGATCGAGGGGAAAAAAACGAACAAAGGAGGCTAGGCGTGGAGACGACGAGAAAGGGGATGAGAAAGAACTGACGATAATGCGTGCGAGGAGATTAGAGAGGAGAATTCGATGGGAAGGGGACACATTTGAGCTAAAGACGGTTAGAGGTGAGGAGGACGAAGAGGAAAGAGGAGGTGGTGGATGGAAAGGGAGGGTTGAAGGCGCTAGAGTAGGAAGTAACAGCGCATATATATCTCGAGGTAAGAGCTTGTCTCTTAGACGTACGATGCCATGTTCACGGCACCTAGCTCTTTACGGCACATAAGAAACAAAAGGCCTTATACTCCATCTCCCACTCTGCCCACCCGTTCCCCCAACTCTTTCCATTCCTCACTCACATTCCCCCCCCCTCCTTCCTGTCTCCCTCACCCCCTCCTAACTCATCTCTGTCCCCCAACGGCTTTGACCTCGATCCTTTTTCTCCTTCTCTTTGCCATCTTATCGCTCTCCTCCCCACTTCCCTTTGTTATTAATTTTTGATGTATTCTCTCTCGTAATCTGGGTTATCATCAAATATTTGAACGCTTCCGACGATCATATGTTATTATCGTACGCATGAATCATTAACGTCTGGTGGCGTGATAGTGCAGGAAAGCAACCACTTGGCTACTGAATAGAGGTTCCCCGGGTTCGAACAACTCTGATGCCTCTAGACCACTCAATATGACTTCCTTGCTTCTTATGGCGCTTTATCGGAAAATTACAGATGGCTCAGGGAAATGGATTGCTCTTACAAAACTTAAAATCAATGTGTTTCACACTTTTTAGGGCTTGTCATCGGGTGACCTCTCCTAGACCAACGTTCATACCGATATTTGGCCTGTAGATAGTAGTTATTCGATAATTGACTTCGGCTTTCCGATTATGGTCACCGTTGGGACTTTGATGAACGACGGAGTAACCAGTTTGGCAACGCAGTACTTAAAAATTAATCCTGATGTTAGTAATAGGGGAATGCAACATTTGGTTGGTTAAAAGAGTTTCCTCAAAATCTCCCTGAATTATATAATCAGTGAAAATCTTTCCGACTAGATTGGGAACAGTTCAATTGATATCAACTTAAGGAAGAGGTAATCGTAACTTTGGAGGAAACAAACGTTAGAAAAAATTAAAAAGTAAATTAGCTGTTGTTATCTAAAAATTAGGGCATGAAAAATCAATTTTTGGAAAGGGAAACCCATCCAAAAATGTGCATGAGAAAGACCCATACAATAAAAGTTTGCATATCCTGTGATTCAAGTCAAAACTACCCATGCCTCAAGCAGGTGAAATTGGCCTTTCATTCATGTTGCCATTTTTTAAGTCCCCAATTCATGCTCTGTCATACTCGTGCATATCCTTTCTCTTATGCAGTGATGTTGAAAATGTATTATTTCCCCCCATCGTACTACGTTGGGAGAGATGATGCCAGTAAAATTAGAGAGATTTAAGTGTAGAACAGATAGATTTAAGATGTCATTTTTTCCACAAACTATAAGGGATCAGAGTAACATTTCCGACCGCGGAAGGGGTTAAAATGTTCGGGTCAAAATTAGTCTGGTGTGTATTCACCCCCTGCCACATTAGTCTGGTGTGTATTCACCCCCTGGCAAAACCTGGTGGTGGCTCTCAGGGTACTTAAAAAATAAAAATAAAATAAAAAATCCGATCAACAACTGTATCTAAAATATCTCTCCATAATATACCTTACCTAAAATATTTCTTCTAGTTTGTCAATTTGATTATTTTCTAAATGTCTAGTTAACTACCTAGCTGCTCGTTAACGTAGATTAATATTAATTAAAGGGGTAATATGGGAAGATACTATATTTATTTAATTTAACAAATGTTGCACCGTTTAATAAAGAGTCTAATTAGAGAAATAGAGGGCTAATAATAATCCTCACAAATACTGGAAATCCCAACACCCCGGATATTATGTTTTGTAGACAGATAAAGTATTCGCTCCAAAACAATGAATGGAGTTGGCTTCCACCCTTCAAAATTGTATGCTGATACCCTTCATTTGCCCTTGAACCAATTTTAAATGATTGACATTCTAATAGAGTAAAACTAAACCACTAAAAAATGAATAGTTTAATTTTCTATATGCTGCATCACTTGACGAGAGGGGTCGACCGTATACGGCAAAGTTAACAGGGGATAACTGATGACGCAGACCTTGTACAAGTATACTCGCTATGACCGTAAATACCTGAGAAACCTCACATTTGAACATTTAATTAGTAAATAAAGGGCGTAGACTTATTCAAAAATCGCAGGGTACATTGTTTAAAGAAGCCTGTTTACGTGCTAGGCAATTCAATGTAGAACTGATTCCTAAACTACTAACTAATCTACAACGAGCGATATTTGCTAATGAGATGATAATTTCATTTAAGTGGCGTCTAAACAAAATTTCTGAGATGGTACACATTTCTCCTTTACGCATTGATTTCCAAGAATAGCGTGCTTTTTATCACCATAGGGCTGCATTGATATAAATAATTATATTACTTATATCAATGCAGCCTTTTTTCAAACCACGCTAAATAATGTTTCTCATTTATGCCTCAATGTTAATTAATGTGCACCGAAACAACTGATCATATTTTGCGTTTGTGCACTTTTCCGAATCATGTGGCGTTGTTTCCCTATTTCTCCCACTTCCCCCGCCGACTCCTGCATATCTCTCCCTTTCGCCCTTCTCGTTCTCTCCTTATCCGCCCTTCACTCCGCCTTCCCGCACCCCCAACTCACCCCACCCAGCAGTCATTGGTCGCGGTGGTTTGGGTGCATTTAAGGTCGATGGGGTCAAAGGTAGCGGGGATACGAATGAACTGAACCTTACACGGTATAGTGCGGGCTCTTGTTTCTCGGCGCTGGAATTTATGTGCACATAGTGGGTAAGTCACTTTGGCTGAGGGGAGTTGTTAATTGGAGGTTTCTCGCGTCGAATAGCAGCGAGGGAGAGGGAGCGGGAGGGGAGAAGGGGGTATGTCAGGGTTAGTAAGGGGGCGGTGGGATGGGGGGTGGGAAGACTAGGGGGTGCGGGGGATTGCGCGTGTAGGATAACGTTGTATGTCGGGAGGCCAGGGGATGAGGGAAGGGGAGGAGGTTTGGGGGAGGGAGGGTGCGATGCCGAGGCTTGAGGTAGCGTTGCACGGAGGACGATACAAAAAAAGGCGGGAGGTAGGCGAAGGGGTTTTGGGGCCGGAGGGGGTCGGGGGGAGGGTGGAGGGAGGGAAGGAGGGTGGGGGGTCAGGGTCGGAAGTGAGGACAAAGATGAAGAGGGATTAAAGGTGGAAGGGGTCGTCCGTTGGTGTTGATGGCGGAAAGGGAGGAGGGGGAGTAGCAGCAGGTAGGGGCGGTGTCCGGGGTGGAAGTGTGGTTATAGTGGGGAGGATTGAGGTGGAACTTTTGCCCCGCTCGGAATCTGGCCGGCGTCCTGTCAGTCCGAAAATTAAGTCGGATCCTCACGAGAGCGCAGGTTTCACATGTATATTTTTTTCACTTAACCCCGACCAGACCTTTCGCTTCTGTGTTTCTCGGAACCGCCCTGGGTCTTTGGGGGGGAATGCAACGGAGCCGTCCGATGGAGGTCAAGTTCTAGAATGCCCGACAGAAAAAAAACTATTAAAATTAAGGTTTGCTCGTATCTTTCGGAAATTTGAAGAAAATTAGTCCTCTTACGTGATATTTTTAAGGCGGAAATATGTGGAGCTGTGGAACCTTTGTCGTTTCGAATCGTTGGCGCAATTTGAAACTCGTTAATTCAATTTTGCAGTGCCGAACACAGTGAAATCACTCAGCCACGGTTACCATTTTGGGGCTTAAGTTCATAATAATGCTTAAATATCTTTGGCTTTACCCAGCAGCCAACAGCTGTGAGAGGGTAAGAACAGATGAAGTGTAACCAATAGAAAGTACGGGTTCACAAGTTCAAGTAGGATTAAAGGATAATATGGTTGAGAGAAACGAACAAATTTTTTATCACTTGAAATAGTAGTTACCTACATTTAGGACACATGAATAATAAAGAAAGAAAGAACTGGCAGAAAAGGTGAAAGTGAAGTGTACCCGAAATCAACATAAGTCATGTCTTACTTAATGAAACCCTCAGTTGTCCTCCATTCTCTGCCAGCCTTGGGCAGTTACTGCAGTAAAGCGATGGAGTAATTTTAAAATATAATGGAAATTAAAGAATTTTGGTGCAGACAGACTTTTGCAGGACTTGCGTCATAGAAAGCTAGTACTTGAAGCACCTCAAAAAATAGTTTCACTGTATATATCTAAGCTCAAATGTTTTGCACCTTTTTTTTGATGGAATTTAACCTCAAAAAGATGTTGTTTGGAAAAATACTGGCAAATATTTTGCTAAATTCCAAGAAACCGCGGGAGATGCCGCAAAATTAGCTTTTAAAGCAGTCATCCGCTAATTTGCATTTCAATGCAACAATTTCAGAGTGTAAAAATCATTCGCCTTGACTGGGATCCCAATCAAGGCGAATTATTTTTACACTCTGAAATTTTTGCATTGAAATATTTTGCTTTTAAATTTATGCTAATTGTTGTGACTTTATTTAATGGAATTCTAACTTGAAACAAATTGTAAATTAATGTATAATGGCGTCGGAAAATTGCCCCATATTGGTTCATTTTATGTGGTTGCACTCTCTCTGCCAGGACCCCATACACTAATAATATTTCCTTTAAATTTCCATCGTCCTTAAATAAGGCTTAAAAAGTCTTAAAGGTTAAATTCAGCAGAATATTTCATTAACATAGGTACTTATATGTTTCTAAAGTTATTTTTTCATTGGCCGATAAAGGTCTACTTCCGATAAAACAAGGAAAAATTAGGTAAAATTTGAAATTGACATGAATCAACAACCCCACTCATTGAAAAGAGAAAGTCCCACAGAAGATGAAAATAATATTAGTGCTCGATGAAAAATGAAGTTATTTATTTTTCTCACAGTGAATAACAATACACTAATAACTAATAGACACCCTTTATCCAAACTCTTTACAGACTTACGAGTATTGAGCGAGGCCATTTTCCAAGTCAATACGTTACGCACACGTAGTTGTGATCTTTGTAAAATCGTTAATTAGGAAACCGAAATTAAAACTTTCCCTTTCCATACGTATTTCACTCCTTAATGGATGATCGACGTGGAGACAAGTCCGAAAATAAGTTATTAACGATTCTGGAGAGCGCCAAAGTGCTTGCAAATACTTCGAATTCGCAACATAAACGACTGAAACGCATCCAGCGCGAGGAAGGAGGGGATGGTAATGAATGTGCAAGGGTCACAAGCACGCCGTTTTGCGGACCGTCGATGGCCATCTGCGGCGCACGGGCTTGTATCCGCAGATAAATTGCTCGTACTGGTCGGAGGAGTTGATGCAGTCCCTGCAGCTTCTTTACCGCGGGGTCGTGCATCCAAAGCTCGCCTAACGGCATAAAGCCTTTTTTTTCCAGGAGTCACCGTCGAATTTTTATGCTTTCCGCGAGAGTAACTTACTGTGTGGTTGTACCGGATAAAATATAAAATTAAATAAAACAAAGCGAGTAACTTAATTTTCCTATGGAGCCGAGAATAGTGGTATCCAACATTTTTATTGAAAGATACTTCCCATAACCTCACACAAAGACAACAAAGCCTACTACATAAATTAAATACTTTGTTATATAACTAAATAAATAAGTAGGTGGATTATTTAACGTAACCAGCACCATTTCCAGTAGTGAGTGCTACATCAAGCATACCACCTAAATAAATTAAGCAACCCTCTCTCACAAAATGAATAAGAGTGTATGACGAGGGTGTATTCCATGGCGTGTTGAATGCTATTCATTTAAGTTTAAAATGACGCAGGCTTTCTCCCCTGCTTCATTTTAGAAGTAGTTTCATCAAAGGACGACAATGTTTTTTCTTACTGAAGTTCAACTTTTTATTTAACTCCAGAACGCTGTATAGGTGGGTCAAATCATGTTATTGAGACCATTTAAATGGAGTCAGAATAATATGAACAAAAAAATATACGTATATAATAAACTAATCTTTCAAAAAAGATATTTCTCAATTTTTTAAATGTGACGCTTAGTTTTGATAGTTGAATATGTACAATAAAAGAAGTCCTCAGTCGAAAAATGTCCCTATTTTCAGAGAAAATAAATAAGCATGCAAACATTAAACTGAAAATGAATACAAAATAACCGATTACTTCCATATTATAGGTCAGTAAACTAGCCGTCCCAAAACACTACATGGTAGAATTTATACTTTTGGCATAACGTATTCCTATTTTATCCTTTGATTTTTTTAGACATTAGAATGGTTCGAAAATTAGTTTAAGGTTAAAACATATGAACATAATGATTGACTGGCTGATGAAGATAAATATTGTAGGATATAGCCCCTAAGTTTTTTATAATTTGTAATTTGAGCACATTTTCCGTCTGGTTTAAAAGTCGGCCATGTGAAAAAGAATCGTAATAAAATAGACTAATGAGTGATTGAAATCCAAACCATGAATTTCAGGCTTCTTCAACTGGCAGAATCAGGGCTGAAACACATACTGAAAGGTGCACGATAGAGAAGGAAACGATTCGGTGTGTGAATCGTTGATAAAAATGGATGGATAACAAAAAGCATTCTTCTCATACCAAGAGAAGTACACTATTATCAATACATAATGGAATAGTGGTAAAAAAAATTGAAAAGTGAGGAGCTTTGCGACTGAAAACTCTGATGGAATGACCCTAATAAACCATAGAGACGTTTGGCAGTGTGGAAGCTTATGTACAAAGTGGAGCACTGGAAAAAATGGAAGTAACTTTCCGAATAAACAGAACCATTTTTTATCCCTACGAAAAAAACCCCTAGCATTTTCCAAAATAAAACTTTAGACAAACATAAAGTTCGCTAAAGAGCGAAATATACTCCTTACTATCCTGGTAACTTGTGTGTTGTAACAATAGTGCATCATTAACAAAAATTTCATTCACAATAAGTGCAGTATGTAAATACAACGCAGAGAGATCCGACCGCAACATCTGAACTTAACATCCTCCATTATACTTAGTGGTGCCTTAATCTAGTTAGCTTACCGATATCCAATGATGTCTGGGAAAATGTTACGTAAACTTTTCAACTGACGTTTCAAGAGCGTCGTCCATCATCTTTCTTTTAGCAAGTAACTAAAATTATGTCTCATGGAGGTGATAAATTCATAGGATCCCGAACTTGTAATTTTAACACCAGGGGGTGCAGCAACATAGGCGGTGGAGCTACTGTGGAGTAGCAACTTAAGAGAAAACTTAAAAAAAAGCCGTCAAGTTTGTGTTAAAATACAAATTTTAGCAAGCCACCTTCACAAGTACCATTCGAAAAAATAATGACACTCGAAATGTGTTTTATTACGAAGATGGTATGCACCCTATTATACTTACTTGTGGTCAAACTCGTATACATGCCGGAAACCGTAGTTCAAACGACATCTGAATTACGACATGTATGAAGTACGTCAAAGTGAAACTCATCTAAGCCATCACGGAGGTGCTAGTTAGTTTTGAGTAGAGATATTTTATCCAGCGACAAAATATACCATTGAAAAATGAGCTAAATAGTAATTGTCTTGCCCTAAGGTCATTTATAATACTCAGGGAAGAAAGAAGTCATGGAGGGGTTATAAATACTGTCAAAAGTTTTAATTTTCACCAGAGTGCGAAAAATCTTCAGTCGGTAGTCAAAGTTAAAGTAGAGATTGGGGAAGGAGCTTTTGCCACAAATGTTGGGAAGAAAGCTCAAAATGATTGCATGAAAAAACTCGGAATATAAAAAACATGCACGCCATTTCTGATTCTTCAAAAGACATAGGCTAGCTGACAAATGTCTTCATTCAAAATTCAAATTAAAAATATTGAACAAGCTTTGCGTTTCAAGGGAACTTGCTATATATAAAGAGAAGCATTATTAATAGCTCTATTCATCTGAGATCACTTAAACATTTCATTCATTATAAAGTCTGGTAAAGATTTTAGAATGAAGCGATTTGAGAGAGATTTATTATGATCAAATGAGATAACTGATGAAATGAGATAAAAACTGAGAGTGATTCACAAAAAACGGAACGAGAGCTCGGAATGGCTCATAATTTACAAAAAATTAGTTCGTGAATTAAATAGAGAAAAGAAAATAGCCAAAGATAGTTTTCTACAGAAAATAATCGGGATAGATAATGGAAATAAATTTTACAAGTACCTCCGGAGGAGGAAAGACAACAGGGAAAACATAACAGCTTTAAAAAAAGAGGATGGGACACATCGTTGATGATAAGGAAAAGGCTAATACGTTTAACAATTGGTATGCAAGTGTATTTAAGGTTATGGTAAATAAAAAGGATCCTGTAGATTCATCTCTAAGTCAACAAGGAGGCGAAAAAATATTAAATACCAAAAGTATTAAAACGACCAGCGCAGAAATTTATAAAAAAATTATGAAAATGAGGGCAAATAAATCAAAAGGGCCAGATGGTATCTCAATTGACTTGCTTAAATTGGGCGGTAGTGTAGTTTCAAATTATATAAATCATTTATTCAATGTTACCTTAAACAATAATGCCCTGCCAAATGATTGGAAGGAGGCATATGTTACGCCAATTTTCAAAGGAGGAGATAAGGCACTAGTTGATATTTATAGACCGGTAAGCTTGACATCAGTTGTATGCAAGCTATTAGAAAAGATAATGGCTGATTATCTCTGGGACTTGTGGGAGAGTGAGAATTGGTTGTATAGTCGCCAATACGGTTTTAGAAAAGGGCACTCTTGCGAAACTCAGCTATTAGGGTTCTGCCAAGAAATGTTCGACTCTATGGATGCGGGAATAGAGGTGGATGCTATAATAGTCGACCTGTCAAAAGCCTTTGACAAAGTTGACCACGATCTCTTAATGCTTAAGATGGGCCAATTGCCACTACACACAGATGGAAGAGTAATCTCTTGGGTCAGAAATTTCATGGAAGGTCGAACACAAAGGGTCAAATTAGGAGAAGTGTATTCTGAAAAAGCAAGGGTAACATCGGGAGTCCCACAAGGAAGCGTACTTGGCCCGCTCTTGTTTTTAATATATATAAATGATCTCCCAATAAATATTAATTCTCAGATAAGACTTTTTGCAGACGACTGTATTATCTACAGGAAAGTCGAAAATGACAGAGACCGTGACAAACTTCAAAGGGACATTAATAAAATGGCAGATTGGGTGACAAAAAATGGGATGGATATTAATGTTAACAAATGCAAATCAATCACTTTTAGCAATAAGGTAATTGGAAACAATAGGGAATATAAATTCTCAGAAAATGTCATTCCTAGAAGTGATACTGTCAAATACTTAGGTGTATATTTAACTAAGGACTTAGGGTGGGGGCTAAATGTGGAGTGCATCTATAAGAAAGCTTTCAAAACTCTTCATTGGGTAATGAGAAACCTGAGAAAATGAGTACGCTTCTCTTGTATGGGACCCTCATGAAGAAGGTCATATTAAAAAACTGGAAAAGGTGCAAAGAAAGGCTGCCCGATATGTACTGGGGAAGCATGGGAGGATGGAGAGTGTGTCTGACATGCTAGAAACGCTGGGCTGGGAACCTCTAGAATCTAGAAGCAAAGTAAGCAGACTTTGTGGAATGTTCCGAATTTTGAAGGGGGAGAAAGCTTGGGCAGATCTTAGGAAAGAGGCGGGGAACCCAAATTTTATAGGCAGAAATGATCACAAATTTAAGATAAAATGCCGGGCACAGAGAACAAATAAAAAAAATTTTCTTTTCTAAATAGAACAATTGTTGAGTGGAACACTTTACCTGCAAAAATATTCGAGCCCTTTCCTAACAGAGTGTATACTTTTAAGAATAGATGTAAGGCATATACTATATGTAATAATTTGATTGATGTGTGGTGTATGGTATTATATGTAATAGCTTAATTTTTTTTTTAATTTATCTTTTTTTTTCTTGCTGATAAATGGTTGTAAATGGGATGGGGATTCACTTGTTTTGTTAAAGAGATTTGTGTTTTGAAGTCTAGTTTTATGTATTATCTTTTGCAATTATTTGGGACTTGTGTGCCACCTGACAATGTCTATCAGCACATGTGTATTTTTAATAATAATAATAACATCAAACCTCTAAACTTAGATTAGATTATTTTGGTCAAAATTATTTCACTATGTGTAGTATTCTTTTAAATTTAGATTGTGAAGCATGAAGTCAAATTTAATTACGCCGCACGGAACAAACAATGAATGTGTTCATTAAATACTTTCTGCAATTGACGAATGCCTGTTTAACCGGATGAGAATATGATCCAACTAGTAGATAGATATCATTCTCTTCTACTCCACTCAACCTATTCCTCATAACCAACTCAATGAGCACGTTTCTGCATTGAGATTCACTCAGAATTCTCGCCCTTGAAATCGCACATTTTCCGAATTCCATTCGGTTACCACTCTGTTTGGTTCAATAGTTTCCTTCCAAACGTTGGAGGAAGGGGAAGAGAATATTTGAGAAAATTATGTTTGGCCCCGAGGACGGAGTCTGGGTCTTCGGCGTGGGAAACACCCGAAACACCTCGAAAGACCATTAAAAAACATTACTAAATTATTATTGCAAGGACTCCCACCTCCGATTTACTCAAGTCGGAAGGATTTATTAGGCGCTAACGACAGAGAGGGGGATGCGGAGATGATTCAGATCTCTCGACTCTTTGCCACTTGGGAACCCTTCTCCCAAAAAACCCCTTCCTCCGATCGTTCTCACCCCATTCCCCCCCCTGGTCCACCCCAAACCATCTCCCCTAATTTCGCCCGCTCTCCCATCCGGCAATTTCTCACTCCCGCCAGCTAAACGGAATTCTTAAGGTCGAAGCCATTTGGAACGCCGCCGTTTTCGCCCGATAAAAGGAGATTCGTGTGTGAGAGGAGGGTTGGGCGGTGTTTCTGGCAGGGGGTGGGGAGTGGCGGTGGAGCCTCGCACTGGGATAAATGCGGGGGAAGAGGTGGGGGGAGGTGGAGAGATGATTTGAGGAGGACCGTGTGGTCAAGCCGCAATCGTTAGCGATCGTGAGAAAACGGGAGCGCCGTGTTGCGTGTTCGTGATCCGTGCGAGCACTCGTGCCGTGCGACTGGTGGAGTGCCTGACGTGAAACGGGAGTCGCTTCTCGTATGCATGTTGGTGTACACAAATCGCCACGAGCGTCTCAGTTGTTTCGATGATACAGCGGAAATAGGAACATTTTTTTCATTTTCCTAAGGGGAAAAAACTCTAAGACTATAAAAGAAGACCCTTTTTTTCACAAAAAGATTGTATATTTAAATCATACATTCAATCAAAAGTGTTTAAGCTAAAAGATATTATCAACGTCTGCGGCAAACTATATAGTTTTAAACTACAAACAATAAATGTAATTCTTCAGTTAATTCTATTAAGGCAATAGTTACTTTAAATGGTTGTAATCATCGCGATCAATCTAAAAATAGCATATTGAATAATCGGTATCAAACACTCAGAGGTTTATACAACGAATTTCAGGCTAGATACTGAGCATGAGTACAGATTTGATCTGAAATACGACGTATACAACAAATGATCAGTCATTCAATGGTTAAATATTGCTAAGTTTCTGAGGGATGGTGTAGGGAGAGTAGCTAAATATCAATGTGAACAATATTGAGAAAAAAACTTCTTGCAAAAAAATTTTATTCCTTTCGAAGTTCGAGAAGAGCATACTGCATCGCTATGTCCGCCAAGGTAAAATAACTAGAGGCAATCGAAAAATCAATTCAAGGCTTTGTTTATATCTCACAAAATTCACCTCTATATCACAAGGAGAGGGAAAAAATAACATGTTAAAATATTAAACATTGCTATCCTTCAGGGACATCATCCTCTCTTCTTTCATTTCTGGTGAATCATGAACACCTGATACATACCCTTGTGGTTACTAGTGGAGTGTATTGTAGACGTAATAAAGTATTGTAGACGCCTACAAAGACGTATTTCAAATGTACTAAATAAATCATTAGTATTTTATTCCTCTTGAATCGAGAGTAATACAGGTAGATCCCTTCGCGTTGGTCAGTTTCAATTCTTAGAAGTGCACATATATTTGTTGCATTTCTGCGTTTATTTCTCTCATTTAGAAAGCTTCAAAATCAAAGAAAGTGCAAAATAGTTTAGACCTGGACAATCTTCCCTAATATTGAGTTCCCTCCAACACTAGATATCTTGTTATTCTTTCTCATTTCTGATCTTAATCAACTAGGAGTTTACTAAAATATCAAAATCCATTTGTGTACTCAATAACATAACTGTTCTATTGACCAATGGAATAGCATTTACGACAATATTAGATGGAATGAAAGTCAAAGTGCCAGAACGCTTTCTACAAACCGAAGATTATTTAGTTCCATTCCATTCGCATGGACGAGGAAAATCTGATATTCTTTATTATGAACAAAATAATGTTGAAACATCCACCACTCAGTGATAATCACTCTTTGTGTATCAAATTGGTAACAGAATCTTTCAAATCCCTGTTGGAGCAAGATTTGTTTTGTTGATTATGTTTGATATTATTTTTCAGAGTCAAAATAAGAAAATACCAGCACATTTATATAATCAAGATACAGTAATAAAAAGGTGATTGTTTTTGTTCAATGGTTTTTAAGTTCTCATGTGTTCCCACAGGTGTGTTCAATAAATATATTAAAATGCCTCAATTATTAAGTTAAGGCCATGAATGTTATCTAGAGTTAGACATCATGGGAAAATGCATTCAAAACGTTTCATTCAAATTGAAATTTTAGCAAGTTTACGCAGAGTATATCATGCAAAAATTTATGGTATGTTAAAGACTACGATAAGGGGAAAATATTGTTTAAGTGGGGTAAAGGGAGAAAATCAGAATTGTCAAAATGTTAAACCCTAATGATTCACGGAACACCCACACATTTCAAAATATCCACATCTTCTGCCGCATGATATTTTCAAGATTTCAGTATCCCACCTCCTCGAAATTACGAAGCATCGTTCACTAGATCAATAAAAAGCCTCCAAAAAAAGCAATAAGCACTCAATTAGGAGTGCGAAGATCAATTTATAACACGTGAGCATCAAAAATACAAAATATATTACCTACATGTAACACTCGCCATCTCAAAGAGGCCCCTCGGAACAAGCTCTCTTAGCTCTTATATTTCGCCCGTTCCGAACGTCCGCGATTGAATAGCTGCCCCTATTTTAGTGCAACTGCCAATCAAACCTTTAAAGTTTATAACCTCTATTTATTTTCCGTGAAGCCTCTTGAATCCATCGCTTCTTCCAAAACTTAAAATAGTTATCCAATTTGAATACAATACGCTCAGACCTTTCCGTGAGGCTTTGACGAATCGGCCAAGCCTTGGGCCATTCATTCGATCCTTCTGGATGACGGGTCGAATCAGTTAATACCCCGAAGACAAAGACCTTGAACGCTGAACTTCATAAAAGGGGAGAGCCTTTTAAAGGAAACTGGTCAGGAGAAATTTAACGATAGATTTTTCTGACAGGAGTTCCAATATCACTTGTTAATGAAGAGTATCATTCATTCAACTAAGGGTAACCATAATAGAATCTCGTCGGAATTTTCCAGTTCGATTAAAAATTGACGTGAATATTGAAACTCATTCTCTTTATAGTAAACTGACATCGCATATAATTTTTATGACCAAACGGACATAATTAAAAAATAACCCTTCATTTTCAAGTTATAATGATTTTTCATTCTCCAATTATGTATCACACGAAACAAATATCATATGTGCAACAGAAGGGTTAGTGATTCAATGAGAACACGTCTTCGTTTATAAAGCTCACCGGGCATCTGAATCTCCATGTCGCATCCTGATAGCCGATCGCATGTCTCCCCCTCCCGCATTTCTACGGAATTCTTATCACGACCGACCGTTCCCCTCCCTTGTTCCAAATCCATGAGATCGAAACTCCCCATCGACGAATAAAGCCGTCGCACTGTTACAGTTTCGATTGGAGAATAAATGCGATATGTTCGCCCGTGTAATTCACCCCACTGGCACGCCGTTGGATACCAGGGAACAGAAGTTGAAATGCTAACCCTCGGGAGTCCCGCGGTGCAGACGGTCGCAACCGCTGTCGGGGGCCCCACGATCGTGTTCCTTTTCCTCGGACTGTGCCCTCGCTACTACTCCGCTCTTCACTTCTCATTGGATGAATGGCATAGGCTCAGATGAGGAAACTTCCCTCGGGGCACGGGTTCACCCAAGCCCCATGTAAGGGAAGGAATATTTCCGAACACGACTTAAATTGAATGCCTCACTTATTTAATGCTTCTTCCTAATGGAAAAAATTTGCGAATGAAATCAGTCTTTTAGGCATCTAAAAAAATGAATTCCTACCGCCGAATGAATATCATTAGATTATATTGTTTGTATAATGCTTCAATCTGAAGACCGAAAAGTAGAAACACGCTGAAAAAAACTTCCTTGGTGTAATTAAAAAGAATGATTGGCTGCATCAATAGAATGAATCTTTAGAATCAGATATTGTAATAATATGGTATTATTTACATTTATATAGTTTTTATGTCATATATAAGAAATTCGTGCTTTTTTTACTTTTTAAAACTGCAGTTAATCCAGTTACTAAACACCGTAACACAACGAAAGGGAGAATTTCGCAGAGCAATAATTATTCGCGGAGAACAATTTTCATAACGTGAAATTCTAAAATTATTCATGACATTTTTGTTAACACCTACAGTTTTAACTAAGCATGTATAATCCAACATATCTTGAGATTATTAACGCTGTACCAAAATGCCCCAAATTAAACAAATAAATGAATTTTACCAGGCTCTTTTAAATGACTGATATTCCGCCAGCAGCCTGCAGCAATCTTTGTCCTCAACAACGGCTCTGAGCATGGATATTTTTAGGGTATAAAAACACAGCTAGGTTGAACTCAATCGCGTCAGCAGTATAGCATATTATGATATGAATAACGGAATTGCAAATTTTTTCCCATTTGCATATTACTTGAATTTATCGACTTACTCAAAGCACCTGGCTTGACTAAAATTTCTATGCATCAAATCTTTTCGTGAGTTCTAATTAAAAACATGTGTACCATTATCTAGAAGGTTCCACCATTTAGAAAAAAATAATATCTCGCGTTAGTATCGTTTACGGTTCCTGAAATACGCTTCTCACAGAGACGGACAGACAGTCTTAGAAAGCCGAAACCAATAGATATTTCGTGTGAAATACGAAAAGATTTGAAAAAAAAGGTGAGGGAAGACGATTAAATGGGAATGGAGTGGCGAGAGGAGGGAAATGCTAATAATAAGGGACCAGGATGAGAGAGATGGGAAGGGAGATTTTGTTACGAGGGGGATGAGAAGGATGGAGGAAGGACGGGGGATGGGAGGAAGGGATGCGTTAGGGGGAGGGGGAGTTGAATGGTTGATTAGGGAGGAGGGAAAGGGGGATGGGTATATCCCCCGGATGGAGGGTGTTAAGCGTTCCTCGGCCCATTCCACCAGTCACATCATCTCGTGAGCTCCGCTAATAAAGGGTTTCACAGTCGGGATGATTGAGCACTGGGCACAATTTAGGTCCCGATACTAATTAAATGAAAATTAGCTTCCCTGGACCGAAACACACCCACGATCACCCACTTCCACCCACCTTTCCCTCTTCCTCATCATTTCGCCCTTAGCTCTGCACATCCCTTTCTTCTCCTCCCTCCCTTTCCCACTTCTTCTCCTCACTTCCAACAACCAACTTGGCCTCGACGTATTAGTAACCTGGATAGGAGCGACCCACACTCCACTCTCAAAATATTCTTGTGCGCATATGGTATTTTGCATCTGAGACACACGAGTTGTTTTGCCATTAGTGACTCTCATTTTGCGCATGAATCTCTATATTTAAAAAATATTGTCATCCCATTTTGATTTACCTTATCCTGATTTGACGCTCGCCGTTCCTCATTTTCGTCGGATAAAAGCTGCCAGTGGCATTGCTGCGAAGCCTTCCGCGATGATGTGAAGATGACTCCAGATTTATCTTGTTGATCCATCTCATCAGAGGACAGCTTCGTGGGCATTCCTGTCAGCACCTTCAGGAGTGGCGTAATTTATCAGAAGTTATCTACGGGAGCAACCAAAAACTCAGTGGATTCAATTAAATTCCAACATTTACTGTAAAGATTATTATCTTAAATGGTTTTTATGTAAACCGTACATTGCTTTTACGAACATTTTCGCTCACTTTAACGATGTAAAACATTTCTTGTGGTGTGTGATGTGTTTCTCGTCCCCTAATACAGGTGCCGGCTCATGCTAGACAGTTCATTTATAAGTTAGGAAAAGCAGAAGTCACAATGGGAGTTAATGATGTTCATTCCATTTTGAAAATATAAATCGGCAAATTAAAATAAGTACCTTGGTCTTAAAATTGACTTAATTTAAAATAGAATTGTTGGCGTGGTAGATATGGAGCTAAATCAGAAAGTATAGAGATATAACAATCACTGAGGAACTTTTACGACCAAATATCGAAATAATAATTTCCAAGCTACAGCATGTGTTTCAATTTGTCAAGAAACAAATAGAACATTCAGAATAATGTCATTGGTATTTATTAATAGCACTCATGTTACTGACACCCTGAGTTCTGATGTCTCTTCACACAGTTCAAAATTCTGCAAAAAACATTGCAGCACGACTACTCAGCAACCATTTACTAAACAAAAATCAAACCATCGAGTCCCAGCAATGCCTACCTTAGCTGTCTGGTTAGTTAGTTGTAGGAATCGGATAAGCACTTAAGTATGGGGAAAATCAGGGAGAACGAGAAAACCGGGAGCACCAAATAACGCGTTTATCTACTACAAATGTAAGGCACCTAGAGGCGTCTAGATGTCCAAACGTATTTATCACAGTCGAGATGGCCTCTACAAAGCACAAGAATCAATGGAATAGTAAATAACTTTACTAAAAAAATCTGGATGATTGGATTATAAAGTTTTAAAATTGCCATAGTAACGATTTCACAAAACTAAAGTAAACTTTTTCAAAGACGTGCTCGGGAAATTAAATTTAAATGTCCGTGATGGGAAAAAGTTGTGGAATGTTCTACACTCGTGTATTAATTCTAGTTACCCAAAGCGATACATGGTAGATGCCCTCTTGGTGCAACCCGTGATTTAATTCAATTAGGTTTATTTCAATCACGGAGATTATTATGTTAAATTAATTATTAGCACATGTAGAAATGTAATCAATTCCACTGAACAAATGTTTCGATGAACTGAGATAAACCTTAATGATATTTTTTAAGCAATGAAAATGCTAAGCTGAGTTATTAACAGAACTACGAAGGTCTACGTTGGGTATTTTTGAAGGGGACCTGAATTCATTTGGCAAATATTTTGAAAAGAACAATGCTCCCCATGAGAGTGTTAGATAACTGAAAGAGTAGTTCAAAATCTCCAAGGCCGTAAAATCAGCTTAGATAATGTTACACGACTTACTACAGTGGCTTTCAGCCCGAAGGTTAATTTGAAACACTTTGGTTGAGCTAAAATCTTGGTAAACAATCATGAAGGTACATTCACCGAAATATTCTCCAGTTGCCACATCTGAATACAAACCTTTCGATTTGAAAACCATAATAAAAAGATCTGTTCAAATCCCTGATCTCAGCTTAATCTAAATTTATATTGAAAAATTCTTGTAAATATTAAAATTTTTTGATATGATCTGGTGATAAATATTTACCCAATAAAGTGTGCTGAAACACTACGTACACCCACAAGGTCACACCATGTGTTGCAACTTTTTATTCTATGTTCTGCCCTGCTTTGTAAATAATCATTAAAGGAATTTTTCAATTTCCATATTCAAGGGGATCCTATCTCGTATAGCACGTTTCTACACCGTCAAGAAGCTAAGAAATGGCAATCACATGGAAGGAAAAGGACATATTATGCCTTGTATGCCTACACACAGAGAATAGACTTCAACTGCGTTGTAAATAGTGTCTACTGGATATCTTTTGACGAAATGTGGAAAATAAAGGGGTGCGTGTGATAGGTATAACACGCCATATGATCTAAAATGAATCATATACTATAAACGCATAAATTGAACCAGCCAAATCAAATGGAGTCTAAATTGCTTCTTACAATACCTGTTACTGCCCTAAATAAGGTACCTATCAATTATGGAGTAGAAGTTTCGGTATTTCTGACTTCAATTGTATACATGAAAGTTCTGTAAAATGAACAGAGTTGACAACGTGACCTAATATAATGCTCATATCATTACGTACCTTAGGGATGTCTAGGGTATATTACACTCCAAAACCCTTTCTCGCCACTACGTTGTTCGGTTCCCCGAATCCGAGAAAGTATCACTTTCATTCCGGAATCGATTTCCCCAGATTTGCGCGTGCGTGACCGAGAACACAGAACAATAGAAGTCTGAACCACAAATCGGCGAACAAGGGATCCTAAGAACTAAGACCCATGTCAATTTGGAAAAAGATTTTCTTTAGAGAATGCGAAATATGGTGGAAGCGAATTTCACCTAGTTTCCAAACTAGGTTCTATAAAGGGCATGATAGAAGCTCTTAATTTCCGGAATGGCTCACCTAATTTTGGGCTATATCGAATCGTGAGTACAATCCAATAGGGTTAATTTCAAATTTGCCGTGGACGGGAGGTAAACATAATAATAGATGCAATGTACCTTTATAAATTCATTAATTTGGTGTTCAAGTCTACCATTCACTACTTCACCACGTTGATATTATGCGGCAAATGAGGGGATCCATCAGAGAAAGTTTTAATTTAGGAATTGTATAAATTTCAAATTAGATTCAAATTGGAATTTGTACAAATTTGCCGAGAAGATAAAATAAACATGACACGGTTATTAGAGAACCTGTTGCTGGGAATCCCTCCAATCAGAAGTGAATAAACTGGAGTAATGTTTTTTGAAAGTTAAATGGAATTCGAGTTCTATTCTCACTCTGAGGATAATATTAAGACCACAAGAAATCAGCATGCTTAGACCACTCGAGTATGATGAGAGAAACTCCCTCACTGATTGATTTTAAAACGCCTTATTCCCACTCAAGATTCGCTTCACAAATAGTATAGCCTACGAAAGAAGAAAGGGTCTACAGCTTTCCATAACACTTGATAAATAATCAATATTTGAAATTTAAGTCTAGCGTGTAAATATCCACTGCCAAACGCCGAAGTGGCGACTCTCAGGGTATGAAGATGGTATAGATGCTAATAATTCCATTCAGCCAACTCATCGCAATACGTCCATTTCCTTATTACTTAAACACAAAAAAGTAGCAATTACCAAAACAATATTCCAGCGAGAAGAAAGTCTCGGTAACTTAACTGAACTATAATATTTATTAAAGCTTGAAATGTATCGGCAGACTTCCGGATTCGGAGAAACCTGCCCAAAAATCGACCGGAAACCAGTTACATCGTTTACCTCAGCGCTCAGTGATTCACGCACAAAACAAGGGGGTTTGATAGAAGAAACTTTCTTACTGGAATCGAAAGAATTAAATTGGCCAGAGGCCGGCTTCATCGAAGTTTGCCCAAATTGGAAAATCTGTCCCACACTACAAATCAGTCTGTTCGCACGCATCGACCTATCAGTCCGTCTCTATCACTCACTCTATGTTTCAACCTTCCCTCTCTCTCTATCTTTCTCTCTTAACCCTCCTCTTCGTCCTCTTATACTTGTCCTAATGCTCTGCCCATTCCTGTGGCGTCCTCGTCTCAAGAACACCCAGAGCAGCCCCAATCACCCAAAGGCCGGAACGCCCACAAGCGGCAGAATCGTTCCGCTCCATTGACCGAAAGGGCGATCTACGCTACCGCACCACTTTCTATTCAATAGACCGGATATGTTTCTCGAAATTATTTGATTCCCTGCTCGCGCCTACGTGATTACCCTGTCCGGAAACCGTTGCGGCTACATCCAAATTACGCAGCTGGACTTCAAGACATAATATCCACGAGCCAGATTTGAGGCGTCCTGATATTTCGGCAAATATCAAGTGCGCACACAGTTGAAAGATAAACACTTCCTCAAACTTCCAACCAAACGATATTTATTAAGGATATTGATTCGTATCTCTGATTACAAAAGCGTGCGATAACAATTTGACAGTAATTGTATTGGGTATCGAGAAATTCATCTGGAAAACGCAACAGAAAGTGATTTATCACCACCATAATTTGGATCAAGTTACTATTGTAATAGAACTTCTCAAGGTATTTTTTTAAGCGTTCAATTTTACTCTTGTTACTTGATTCTTTATTTATTCATGATTGAATTTGCATGAAAAATTTATGTCCAATAATTATTTTCGCTTATTTTTCTCGCCCTAAAGAATGGAAATTGATTCATGCCTGGAGATAATGTTATGAAAACGATTTAAATGAAGATCTCTACGTTGGTGTCTATGAGAGCTCCATGATTTATTCTTATGGTATTTTAATGTTAGTGGTAACATCCGATCAAGTTAAAATCTAACTTGCATAGAAAAATGTCATATCTTTATGAAAAACCTTTCACTTCTCAGAAAATCTTACCACTTGAGCTAATGACTCAGAAAAAACGCATCACGTAAACAATGCTTAGAAGCCGAATGAAAGAGAAAGCATCAAATTTTAAAAAATGTCCACTATTAGACAAAAGACCTTTCATAAAAATAAGAGACACATGCCAACCTATAAGTTGTTAAAAACGTAACTAGAAGCCCTTTCTAGACCTACTTAATTAGTCCTATTTTTCGAAATTTTTTCTTCATACGAAGGTGGCCTAAAAAGTTTTCGACCTACGATCGACTTCGACCTGTAAAAAAAGATACAAGACATTTTTCCTGAAATTTTCTGAGATCGGAAACTTTTCAGACCACTCTCGTATATGTACACATTTATTTTAGTCAATGATTAATATGTTTCATAATTAAAATTTATTTATTTTTCATAACTTTACCGCATTCATATAATTATTTATTATTCATTCATACTTCATTTTCCTATTTCAAATGACAATTAATGAGCCACAAGCCTAGCTAAGTGTAATTCACTTTTTTGATGAGAAGGGAGCGAGGAATCGCTTCCAGAACCTAAGTTCAGCGCAATGTGTCTTGAAATTCACACATTGCACGGATGTACATTCAGATGTCAGATTTGTCCATCAAAATGCCTTAAAAGTCGGGGAACATCGCAGGTTTTGAAAGTGCGGGGTGGCATGGAGTGAAACACGCCCGAGGTGCGAAGCGGCAGCCGTCCACTCGGTAGACAGCTACTAATTTTTCGGGCGTGGGGAGTTGATATGATACGGAGACGGCAGAATGGCGAGAATTTCGTAGAAAAAGGAAAAGGGTCAAATTAAGGTAAATAAGAGGTCAGGTGAGGGCGATCTTCGAATTATTCGGTTGACGGACGGTGTATCTTGAAGGGAGACTTGAACTCCTAAGGGAGATTACAAATATAAATCTGACGCATGAGTACCTTTCAGCGAAGTCAAAATCCCTGAATATCCATTCAGGAAGCAGACTTCTTGCCATAATATTTCCTATCTCATTTCTTTTTTCCAAGTCCTCAGCTTAAAAAAAGTTATATCAGTGCATTGGCTAATCATATCCTTGACATGTGAATTGATATGCTACTTCAAATGCGTATTGATCTCAGTTTGGACTATTGCGAACTAATAGGAGCGCATTATTAACTACTCGCAAGCATCATAACTAAAATTAATACAGTCATCAATTATATGGAAACGAGTAATGCAAAGTTCTTAGTTGATTTAATTTCAATTTCAAATTTTGTAAGAGATGATTTTCTCGAATAGTTTCTATCAATCATTCAAACATGGCTTATAATATTTTCTGGAATAAGTTTATATTCATTCACACTAGTAAAAACCTTTATTTTAGCTATGCAATCAATGCATTTCCTTGTCTTTAAAATACTTACTATGGTATTATTCGTTGCATTATTTATCCGTAACTTGCTTAAATTTGATAGTTGGTGTACTCGAAAATCATTGATAGTATATTCAGAAAATTGCTCATTTCACAAAATTAGGGAACGTAGTAAAAGATAAATTATATATACT
The DNA here is from genome assembly GCF_022747635.1 of Hetaerina americana. Taxonomy (NCBI): domain Eukaryota; kingdom Metazoa; phylum Arthropoda; class Insecta; order Odonata; family Calopterygidae; genus Hetaerina; species Hetaerina americana. The sequence goes on from NW_027287316.1 coordinate 44,343,165, forward strand.
TATTAACCAACGCCATTTAACTTGATGCTCTAATAAAGCTCAAAAGATAATTTTATAACAGAGAGCTATGAAGATAATTTTCTTTTGCATAATAATCCGAAACCCTGTATTAAAAATTTAATTTCTTTGGTACAATATGTATTTTTTCTCAAATATAAGTTTCCTTATAGCAGAAGAATAGCCATAACACGGAAGAGCAGATGAGGACAGATTTTTGACGGCAAAATGTTTTGATTCTACAGTCAAAAGTATTTGATTACCTATATAATTTTGCAATTCAGAGGTATCTCGATCCCTACTTGAGGTGCTTTGTGGAGGGCACTTTGAGTGAGTACGCCGTCCGTCGGATGGGACGTTTAACTGCGGACCCCTTGGCGCCTTTCGTAAAGAGTAGGCTAATGCCGAAGCCGGGTTTCTCTCCACCCTTCATCCTATCCTGTCCATCCCCTATGGCGCAAATGACCTTAGCTGTCGGTCGCCTCCCCTAAAAACTACCACTACAACCCAATTTTGCAATGCTTTAAAAAAAATTTTCTCTATATATATATAAATAAATATATGTATATATATATAGAAATATATATATATATATATATATATATATATATATATATATATATATATATATATATATATATATATATCAGAGAACAAAATTTGGCTGATGCTAGATAATCCCAGCCGTTCTCGTACTCCAGAACCTAGCAATGCTACTACTAAATTTAACTGTATTTTAAGCTCTTAAATAGCATGAACTCACATATCCAAACTAATTAAAGGATAGAATCGATTTTATTGTCAAGAACGTAATTTCATTTCAACGTAATTCATTCAGTTCATAGGTGTACTCAAAAATGGATCCAAAAATAACGCCAGCAGAATCAATGACTAGAGAGAGGATTAGTGGAAGCCGAATGCGCAGTGGCAAATAATAACGTCAAAAGTTATATTTCTACCAAAAATGCAAGAGATTTCCGATTATCTCAGGCCAATTTATGCTCTTCAGGGTAAATTGCTGAATTATCGTAATTAGAGTCAGTCAGCTGGATGTAGCCACACTACAGCGGAACCTATCTTTTGGGATCGCCATTAAGGAATCCGTTTATTTTTCTTATTTTCTTGATTTTGTTGATATATATATATATATATATATATATATATATATATATATATATATATATATGTGTGTGTGTGTGTGTGTGTGTATGTATATATATGTATGTATTTATGTATACATATATATATATATATGTGTGTGTGTGTGTGTGTATGTATATATATGTATGTATTTATGTATACATATATATATATATATATATATATATATATATATATATATATATATATGTAAATTATGCTAAAAATGAAAATCTCACAAGTGGGTAGTCTTTTAGACAGAATTATTTACCCTGAACGAAGGTACTTAGGTTATTACCCTCATGTGAGGGCAATAAGAATTGAATCGCAGAGAACCGGGCCAATGTAATGGACGATGTGAAGGATTTCCACGTACAGGACTCGGGTTCCATTACATTAGGGACAGGATTTTCTAGTGAAACACCTAGAAACCTTTTTATGCCGCGGTTTGCCAATGGAACTGCTTTCAGCCGTGAATTAATTTTGACAAAAAGCCAAATATTGCTTTGCGAGTTCCCAATAAACAACCACATAAATCTTCCTCCTCTTAAATCCCACCTGCATTGGATCGTCAACTAACTTGGCGCAAATTGCATCAGCATTCGAGCGCTTTCATCTTGTAATGCAGAAACTGTAATTTGGTTAATTGTATCCATAGTAACTTTGTGGAATTGCTTCATATCAAAATGAAATACACTATGTTATCCCACGAATTATGTTATCTTCGACGAAACCCGGGTCGTACAATAAAGCTCTTCTGTGGGATAACATAGTGTATTTCATTTTGACAGAAACTGTAACCAAATCATGAGAGCTGGTAGGTTGAAATCAGAATATAACCGAAAATTACGGACCAATCATGACCTTCTATTGCCCTCTTACTCCTTTAATATGAATGGCATTCTTTCAGCATACACGTACGAGTATGCTTGCTATATTATCCTTGCTTGCTTGTCGTATGAGTATTCTTGGTAGATTTAAATGACTGCAATCATAAAATGCTTCGTAGCGTACATGTAGTTTTTGAAGGCGTCGAAAATCTAGAGGCTCAGTGACTCTCACAGCCATGAAGTGGAGACCATTGTTTCCCTTAGTTAGCTGCCATTACCGATCCTAGCAAATTATTTCAAATGCAGATTATATTCCTTATGTGTGAGAGCATTACATATTTTTTACGATCATTACGGAAAGTTAATCAAAGAGCTAAGAAATTATAGGAGCACCAATTCCTTATTTCCACATTGAATTCATGAAAAATTACGGGATAATAGGAATTAAGGAGAGTAGGGTGTGTGGAGAGAACATTGATTCACCTGTACACATGTTCAAAAGCAAGGATAAATGATCGACAAACTTCCCTTCTGGTGCGCGGTGTGCTACACTTGAAGTGATCTCCTCAATCCAGTCACTTGAGGAGAAATAATGGAACAATGTCAGAGAATGCACCTTCTTCGAAGTTAATCAAGCGAGTAAGCACAGTATTAATAGCCCTTGAATTAAGGACAAACTTTAAAGGTAAAGGGTAATCTCGGGTACAATTGAAACTCTAATTCGGACTCAATATCCTTTTCTTCTTTCTCGCCTTCAGCTGCGGCGCTGGCAAAATAAGCCTTTGCCGTAATCACAAGCCAAAATCTAATTCATCGAAATTTAATTTCAACTTAGGGAAATATGCGTGATGAAAAAATTTCAAGCTGCAGTAGCCAGTCGTCTGCCTAAATTATCAAATTCAATTTCTGCTCCGGCAAGAAGAGGTTTTGCTTAATTTAACAAGTCTCCTGCTTATCAGTAAATATTTTCATGGGTTCTTAGTATATGCGAGCCAACTAAAATGAATATGAGCAATATATTGTTTACATGAATGGGCCATTAAAAGGCCCACCCAAATACTTCGTGATATGCGTGGTTTTTATCATCCCGGCCACCTTTACGGAATCATAGTTTCAATATTTATAAGAATGCAAGAGGGAAGGATGGGGAGAAAGTTTTCCTTCATTTAATAATGGACGGTTTGAAGCGAAAGAGGTTCCGCTGGCCGAGGAGAGATGAAGAGAGAGTTTTTTTTTCTTTTCTTAAGTTTAGATGATGTTGGAGCCAGCCGCGGCCTGTGGTGGGAGGGAGAGAATGAGAGAGTCGAAGGGGAGATGGAGAGGAATGGGAGGGCGTAGTGGGTGGAGTAAGAAGGCTGAGGGGTTTGAGGGAGGGCGAGAGGAAATGGTGGAGGGGGGGAGGGAGTTGACGGAGTTGGGATATACCGGAGGAACACCTTTCACCGCTCGCGCTCGACGCACACGCACGCACGCACAAGTACACACGAACCAACGCGCACACATGCACGTGAACCCACACACATTGCACACGCACACACTCACACGCTTGATCTTTTCGACGGAAGGTCGTGAGAAAATGCCGTCTGTCTTCATTTCCTCATTCCTCGCCTTCTCCTTTCTTCTGCCCCTCCCAGTTCTCCCTCTCTTTCTCTCTTCCGTCACCATCTCGTCTTCCCCTCGTCTTCATCTTCGTACTCTTCACCCGTTCCCCTTCCTCCAGCCACTCCCTTCTCCCAAACAACGCGCACTGCTCTTCAACTTCACCCGTTTCTCCAATTCGTCAGCTGACGGAAATACGTCGCCTTTCTTTTTCTCTCCATCTTCCGTTTGGTCAATTATTTAACGTCCTGTTTCGCTGCGAATCCGTGGTCAATGGTGGTGAGTACGTATGCGCTGAATGCTTAACGGAAAAATTACACGTGGAAATAGGCTAGCGTTGTAGTCCAAAAGGAAGGTCGAATTCTCCGCGTATTGTACCCACTTCGAGCTTAATACCGACCGTAGCCGAGTTTGCTACTTGACCGTACGGGTGGATCCAGAGTCGACTTTCGCGGGTGGGGGACCTGACCACAATGCCGATCAGGGAGTACACAGAAGGCTCAATTTTAGTGTGAATTGAAATGTCACCGTATTGTAGAAATAAAATGCATTCAGTTTTTGGGTGCTTGGTAATTTTTAAGAATTTTTTCAGAACCGAATGAAAGAAATGTCGTCTCGTGGATTTGGAAGAGATCGTGCATGGCCCTCTTGGCATCAAAATCTTTCGGGTCGGACTTAAAAACATCTTAACGGACAGAGTGGTCTTCACAGTACGTTTAAGGAATTATAAACAATTTGCTTGATTGTGAAAGGTCCTTTGAGATTTTTTTCTGATTCGCTACCGTTGAAACAATGTCAATTATAACATTTATTTTAATAGCGACTTTTACTGGGGCAATATTGGGACTTCGTAGTTTCCTCTTCTAAACCTTGACGCTTTACAATGAAGATAATTCCAAAGATCTATGGCTCCAGGTGGAGATACACCCGCTCTAGGTGGTTCGGCAAAAAAATCGCCCGAACAGGGACTTGAACCCTGGACCCTTAGGTTAAAAGCCTAATGCTCTACCGACTGAGCTATCCAGGCTTCTTAATTAAGAAATTAAAATTAAGAAATAAATTATTTATTAAGTTGAGAGATTGGTTGTCGATTCCCGAAACCTATCTCACTAATCGGTATCTTTGTATCTCTCATTCTTTCTGCTCATTATATTTTGTCACTTCTTCCTATTTTCGGTAAATGTTTTTTAAATAAAAATGGGTAATGCACTGTTTCGCCGGATTACAACCAGTATCTATATCCAGGGTAATATTTCCAGAAATTCGATGTAGTAATTTCCTGAAAATCTTGTTTTCCCGATATTGTTGACCGTAAGTAGTAGATAACGTATGCGTCTTTCTTTTCTAAAACAAAGTCCAAGATACTATTATCATACGTTTTGAAATGAAGAATAAGGAATATTATTCACTAAACAAGTTATGTTGAATGCATTTACTTAAATAAGTTGGATATAAAGCTATTTTTTCTCGATTGGCATCATATTATGTACTCTGTCGCATTTTCTTGATTGTTATTTTGTACTATCTTGATCACTTTTCCCGTCTTCCCTAATAATTTTCCTTTGTTTCACTCAATGCAATCCATAGAAATCACTTCATCTACTAATGGTAGTAATGGAGAAGAAAATAAATTTAACATTTTGTTCCGCAGAACATTAGTATGAAGTCTGGAGGATATTGCCAAACCTCCGGGTGGCTTGAACACCTACATGTAGTAGCGTCCTTTTTTAATATTGCAGGGAAACAACAACCGTGAAAAGAGAGATTTTTATTGAATAATATATCGCAATCAAGAAATAAAAACTCCGTATTCAACACTGTGACAAAGAAGCTTCCTTGATGATGATAATAACGATGATGAATCGTCAATGACAATGTGAAATTTCAAACAATTGCCGGATGACCTTCTTCGATAAAAATTATCTATCTCCTTGAAAAATCAAGTCACTGAGTTACAAAGACCAATCGCGCCATAAATGGACAGCATTTTCCCTCACATCCTGGATCATAAATCTGAGAAATATATGAGGCATCCCTCAGCTGCCTGGCGTTCACGTCACAATCTCTGCGCTTCCAAGGGCGTACTTCCCATTTTCTGGCCAAACAAGCAAATACAATGTGCCACTCCAAATCCGGAAATCGCTCACTTTATTCTTTTGTTGAAATTTTCTTCCGTGAGTTTCGAAAGCTCCCAAATGTCCTAAGGTATTTAAAAATACGTCATTTCACTCAAAAAAACCTACTGATTAATCAGTAGTATTTACAATCGGGAATCATTTTCTGATATCTACAGATATATATATATATATTTATATATTATATTTATTTATATATATATTTATATATTATATATATACAGTATATATATATATATATATATATATATATATATATATATATATATATATATATATATATATATATAGATGATTTCGTTGACGTAACACGGAAGTGCCGAATAATGAATTGGACAGCACAAACAATATAGATACACATAAAAAGAACACTCACACGCTATTTCGTGATAATTTCGACGGAATTCTCAAGAAATAACGTGTGAGTGTTCTTTTTATGTGTCTATATTGTTTGTGCTGTCCAATTCATTATATATAAAACTTTTGAAATAGTATCTCATATTAGTAATGCAAAAGTGCCGTTGACTACATCCATTGATTACGATTTTACGATGCAGATTTAATTTTCTTTAAAATTTTTCAACAAGTGCTTTATAAATAATGATCGTATAAGCATGATAGTGCAGTTAGTGTCATAAAAGTAGTCTGTTTTCATGATTTCCCTCACCCTGTGAAGTTTCTAGTCAATGGATTCTTGAAGAGTGTTATTTATAAAACTTCATCCGTCTATAGCAATTGCCTAAGGAATTCCCTCACTTTGCAGGGGAGGGAGGTCTTCCTGATGGAACATTCGCAACACTCCGGCCAATTTCCAAGTTTTCCTTTATCTCCAAAGCCTTCGTAAAACCCTCCCCCTTCCACTTCCTCACTTTTGCCACCTCTTCCAGCCTCCCCTCGCCGCTCTCCCAATCCCCCTTCCCTTCCCCTCCCGGCCCACTCCCCAAGTGGTGGGTCTACTCCCTACTAATCATCCACCGTTCCGTCCCCACCCCCTGCTCCCTCTCACCTCACGGCCAACGCCAATTTACGAGAGGAAGGAGCAGTCGAGGGGAGATGATGGAGGGGAGAAGGGGTGAGGGAAGTCGTGCTGCTATTAATCTGTCTCGTGCTGGCGATATCCAAATTTCATAGCGGTGGTGCGCGCTCGAAAAAATTGCTCAATCCATAATCAACACTTCGATGGCGGAGGGGGGAAAGTGATTTTTTATTTCCTCTTCGTCGGTTCATTTCGATGAAAGTGCTGCCTGCGAGAGATAATGTTCTAATTCACGTTCCCCTTGCCGCCTCCGCCACGAATTTATTTACTTATTTATTAATATAACGACCGGAAACATAAGTCTTGAAAAATTGGCCTTCGAAAGTATCCAGGAATGCAGTCGCCGGAGCCATTACATTGAAAATAATAAGGGTGTTGTGCGTAAGGAATTAGGGCTTATTTGTCAAGCGAACGCCAAACGTCAAGGTGATTGAAAATAGCAGGGGGATAAAGGTTGGTGGGAATGCCGCTTTTATGGTGATTTTTCGGCACGCATCTTTTGTTATAGGAAGAATTATGTGTGTAGTTAAAAATTGACCCAGTATTTGGTGCCAAAGAGAATTCAACGTGAAAATCATAACAGCATCGAGGAAGACAAAGAGTGCGTGCGTTTATGATTGCAGAGATACGAGTGCTTTATAAGGGCGATTACGTTGGCCTCATTATTACATCATTGTTTCTTCACCCTTTTCACGGCATGGTTTCTAAGAATATAGAGAACCACAACTAAACGGAATGAGGTATTTCGTTGGGAATTGTGAAAGGTTTGTTGCTAGATGAAATTTATTGCAAATGCATCATCATTCATGTACGTTTATTTCAATATCGAGAAAATAATTTCATCCCACAGCAAATTGTTAGTAAGATTGATAATTTAGATAAACGCCTATAAGAGAAATTAAATAGGAGATGGAGAATTTCAAGGAATAATTTTTTCTTCCCACAATTTGAAAACAAATCAAATATAAAAGAAAACATTTGACTGAATCATTATTACTTTTTGCAGTACTACATTTTCCTCTCCTCTTTTCCAACATCCTGTTCTCTCATTCCATTTTATGATACGCGAATTAATCGTGCCCAGAGGGCCCGGGTTCAAATCCCGTCGGTGTTGAATATTTTTCAGTGGTATCTCGATCCCTACTTGAAGTGCTTTGTGGAGGGCACTTAGAGTTAGTACGCCGTCCGTCGGATGGGACGTTAAGCTGCGGACCCCTTGGCGCCTTTCGTAAGGAGCAGGCTAATGCCGACGCCGGGTTTCTCTCCACCCTTCATCCTTTCCTGTCCATCCCTAGAGGCGCAAATGACCACAGCTGTCGGTCGCCTCCTCTAAACACTACTACTACTACTACTGCGAAGTGATCAGATGAAAACATTTGTCTAGAGTAAATCAGAAAAATGTAAATGTCAATTGACTGCCCAAATAACTAAAAAGGCCTAATAATCTATAAATAATATGTTACAGTAAATACAACTCAGGGCTAGTAAGTACCCTTAATTTGTCTATCATGAACATATGCTAGTATTCTCTGTACGGAAGCACATGCCTGCGCTTCTGCTATAAAGTGCATGAAGTTACTCCTTTCGATATTAATGTGTTTGATATTTAATAATTCAATGAAACCAAATTATTCTAAATAAGTATAAACAATTACACACAAAAATAGATGCTTCATAGCGATTATACTCTTCTCGTAAACCTTTATCAAATACAGGGCGCGGCGCTTGAATCCGGACGAATTTCAATTTAAATTCCCCACCATAGCGTAGTTCCCCTGTAGGTCGCGATTGGCGTTCTTGAAACTATAGGCATCGAGTGAACAGTCATAACCTCAAAATGGCCGAGAGGTTACGTTCAAGTACGGACTACAATCGAAGAGGCACTATTATCGAAAGTGTTCGTGCTGGGTGTTATATTTCGAAACAGTTCGATTCTTCTGGTACCCCATATCAACTATTTACGACATTGTGGCTAACTATAATGATTCAGAGAGGTCTGGGGATGGTTTCGCTAACCCGGCGAGAAAACCTGATTCGAGGAAACTCGTGCTTTTCCGGATTTAAGCGCCGCAACCTGTATACTATACCATACTAAAATTTTCCTGGGTATATTGCGCAATACAGAAAAAAAATTCGCTTCCTCAATTTTTAATGAATATAATATCATGGACAAGATTTTGGCTTTCATAGTGTAGCCAAGGTAATCTTCGTAAATCCCTTAGTTGAACTTTAAAAGGAAAGTTAGGATAGTGGCCATAGTAGCATAGAATTGTGAATAAATGACACTCGAAATTTAAGCATCAAATACGCATACTCCTTTACCTGTAGGGTGAACCATGTTCCGTTTTCATATGAAATTTTCGGTGAAATTCTCGCAACGCTATCGATAGGAACAGCAAAACAGGGATTATTGAGCCGCGGAGAAACAAAATGCAAATAATTTCAATAAATATCGTCTCCGGATTGAAATGGTGGCACGGTATTTTCCCTGTCGGCGACGGAACCCACCATTTGAAGGGAAAAAAAACTCGATGGCGACGAATGAGACGGCAGGTGGGCAGGTATCACTGCCGACGTATACCTTACGAAGATTTTTGATGCTGCCGCGCATGCATGAGAAAATAGCTTTCACGTTACTTCAAACGTTTAATCACTCTCCAGTGGAGGAAGATTTCGAGGTTACTGAAGACAGCTCCCCGCGACAATAAGGAAATATAACGCGCCCGACGGGAAAAATGCGGAGAGACAGCCTGCCAATATGAGAATGAGAAACTGGGAGGAATAAGAAAGTAGGCAAGTAGAGAGGAAAGAAACGTTTTTCTTTGAGGAAGATTATGTTCCTTCATGAGCTCATATGGGGGTGGTGTCTTGGTATGGGGTATTTGGAAAACGATACAGCGAGATGCTCGCCTACAACGCCCGAAGCTGTTCCAACTCGTGTAGGCAGAAATAATATTCCAGAATCGTACGTCTTGATGCATGTACGTGAAGTGTCATAAAGACAGTTACAGGATGTCATCTTCTACGAACTTTCGAAAATAATGGTCAATGTACTTTTCTCCATAGGTGGCAGAGGTTACGAATGTGAAAAGGGTGTCACTTCCGTATCCTCCTGAAACGTGTGTCTACGTGGGAAAGGTTTATGGAATGCCGAAGCGCTTTATGATTAGGCAGACATTAAACTGCACGTGGTTTCGTCGAATTGTTAAAGTAGATTTTCAAACATAATTTGCTGAGAAGTTCAAACAAAGACATCAATAAGAAGGGAAAAACCAAAAAAATTGTAAACGATACCAAATTGTAATAATAATTCAGCAAACACAAAAATTAGGGACCAGAGTCAAGAGCAAGGGAAATTACGAGTCACAACTTAGAGACCGACAGTTATAGTACTTCTCGCTCTCTTGCTATTATCGGAACCAGTAAAAATGACATCCGAAATCAATTGAATTGAAGACCAAAACTTAGCTATGAAGGACTTTGTCAATTACCTTTCTCTTGGGGTTTTTATATTTCCACTTCCACGAACTTGCAACCTGAACTTATTTTGTGTCATACACGATAGACTCGAATTAGGGGATTTCAAATATTTTTGATATTTTGAACATGTCGACAATTTGGCTGATAATAATTTGATGGCTTCAATGTTCCTGATAGAGATCAATCATATCTAAGTGTGTTATCAATGATTCTTCACAGAAATCCTCAAGTAATCTGATAATCATTGGTTTGTTGTGTTATAAGACTCCCAAAAAATTAGCAGCTAAAGATAGTCATTTGTGATACGTTGAGTGATTAAGGAGGTAAGACGAAATGGTATTTTAATGTGCTTTGGCAATATATTAACCCCTGATTAATTATAAAGACATTGAAAAGTGATCCAATATTCGGGATGAGTAAAGTGTATGGATATGATATTTTTTCAATATAATTTTTGTAAAAATTGAGCAAAATATCAACAAGATAATCTTATATTATTATTTTGAATAAACATAATGAATGAAAATTACCCTTACAATTTATCACAGATGTGATCCATTGGAGAATCATATTGATGACATCGCAAGTTGGAGAATCATATTGATGACATCGCAAATTACATTTTTTTGCTATGCGGATGGCTCTGGTGGTCTGTGCGCTCCTTTGGAACCCGAAAATCTTTGATTTATTATTTATTAGATTATTTACTATCACATAGTTATTTTTTAACTCAGGTCAATTTGAGCTTTTGAATGATGAACCCATTACTATGGTCTTGAGACCCACCAACGAGCTTGTCAGAGCAATCGGACAAATCAAATTTATGATCTTTGATGATCACCAAAGAGACTAGGGTTACTGAATGTCAGTCTATTGTTGGTAAATCGACAGTATAATATAAAAAGGTTTCGGATCATCAATGCAGGATATACAACTGAGACCAACATATCTCAATGCACAAAAATACGATCTGAGGGGAATCGGTATGGTGAAATTTATGAATACATGATCACAGGTCAATTTAGGCGACAGCTTTCCGTAAAAAGTTCCGAAACCATCTGATAAGAATTATGTAATATTGTGTTTATAATTTTCAAAGTTTATTAGTATCATTTGAATGATCATCAGGACAGGATTTGCCATGAATACAATGCAAGCATTTAACATATTCAGTATGGCCATGAGGATCAAAATTATAGACCTCGGAAGAATCATATCGTGTACTTATTAATAAAAATATCATTGCGTGGATTTTGAAAGCGGCTTTATATAAACTAATATAGAGCATAAATAACCATTGGAGCTGAAGAAAACAATTTAAAGAGAAATTATTTATTTCCCCTTAAAATTATTTATGTTTTACTAATGTTAGTAATTTGGCGAGACTACAAGGCTATAATTATAATCAAATGCTATCAAAAACTTAAGTCGAAGGTGAAGGTTGCGCTTCTAAGTTAGAGTGCCTATCGTTGAATAAAAATCAGACATTCTCGTAAGGTGATCGTGTTTTCCGGAAATTCTGGTACAGCCACATAAAATCACACAGGTCAAGTTGGGTGGGGTGTACAGAGCGCCATTATTTGAACACATCACCCTTGAGACCGAAGCCAAAAACTCCACCTATTGACCAATCAGGCTACCAAATTAATGAAATAATCGAAAACTGTATACACATATTTTTCCTACTTACATTCTTGCAGAAAAAACGTGGCTAGCTTTCCCTGGGATTTTTTCCTTTCACGACTGAGAAAAAGGTTCTTCTATTCAGCACCTACCCTGATATTATTGGCACGGAGGGTTGTACATGTAAGCTCTCGTAAATATTTGTGGTATTTTTATAGATTTTAAAATTTTATTTCCAGCTCATTTTGATCAATTTTTAACAAAATTATTCATAGATCTCCATCCCACCGATAAATGGATCACATTTAAAATCCTAATTTGCAGACGCAAATGTCAGGGGGGAAAAATCACTAATATCTAAGGCAAACGTTGACTAGAATATAAAATTTTCTTAATGGGATCTTGATTAAAGTGATATGTCTTCATTGTATATATTAAAGCTCTCGTTTCATTGCAATTGATTTTAGCTGAATAGAAGATCGAGTGTGGGCCTGGGAGAGGCTAGAGAGAAAGTGAGTTCAGAGAAGAGAACAAATGAGGATGCGATGGGTATTGCGGGGATAGAAATGAGATTGATGGGTGAAATACGACGACGACAGAAAAAAATGTGATGATACTTAGAATAGATGTACAACCAAAGTGGTGAAAGCGATCGTGTTAAGTTAGATGAGGAAAAACATAAATTAAAAAATCAGCATCACACTTAGAAGGCAGAAATGCCAGGAGGAAGATAGAATACAAATATATAATTCTTTCAATTTCAAATCGAATTCGTATAAATAAAAATGGGAGTAAAAGAAAATAATTTCTCTGAACGTAATCCCTAAATTACAGCAACACAGAAAAACCAGCATGTATAATATAAGCATGTTTTTCTCAAAGTAAAATTTGGTTAAAAAATGATTACTTTTGATTGGGGCACATCCCTAATATTCCAGATTTTACATTTAAGTACCACTGAAATGAATGTAATCCAGGCGTCCATCTCCAATATCTTTATTCTTTCCAATTAGACCTACAAGTATTAGCAGTCATAGTAATGAATACATTTTCACGGCGGTGCTGTCCAATAACCTTTAATAGCTATATGGGTCCAAGTATGGAAAAAATTCTCCTATTAAGTATCTTAGTCGGCATTTGAGTAACTCACATAGCAGTAGAGACAATTGTGTTTATGTTAGAACAAAGTGAGTATGTAAGGCGCGTGCATAGACTTTTATTTTACTCAAACTGCGAGCATGTGGGCACGAGGTTCGCTAACGGGTGGAGCACTTGGACACTAACTGGAGGCCCCGGGTTCTATTAGGACTGGCGCCTCAGGGCTCCCTCAGCTTCACTCAAACTATAATTTTTCGGGTACCAGATGTTACTGGGAAACCACAGGCAGCACAGGGAAAATGACTGGACCCGCTATCCTGATGAATGGATTTCACACGTCACGCCATCGGATTTTTTGGCATTAGGTGGGGCCCACCCTAAACCCATCAGACCAACCTTCGAGTTGATAAACTGTTCTTATGTGCGTATGTCAACTCCAAATTGGCCGGCGTTGTTAAATAACTACTTAGGTATGAAAAATATCCACATACGTATAGAAAAAAACCTGCTATCTAGAAATGCGGTTACGATAAAATACCCATTTTCAATTAATCTCACAAAGGCCATAGGTATTTCACACTCTTAGGAATTAATATCTCTTGTATATCTGCTGATTTTTTTCCTTTCCTCTTGCCTTTCAGCTATCAACGTGTTAAATGAGTGGAGAAAAATTGTTTGACACGTCAGAAAATTTAGTGGAGCTCCTTATTTCCGATACCTATGCAAAACTGAAAAGAATGGAGGGATGAAACGCATCGCACCGAAAAAAAATAAATCTTTCACGGGCGAACAAAGGTGCCACCCGTGCCAAAAGAGTTTCCAGGGCCACGCCGAGGTATCCGCCGTCGGAGCGGATGGACTGGGATACGACAGGAGATTGTTTTGCAAGCGAGCTCGAAACAGACGCGGGATCTCTCTCGCGGTGCCGATCCGCCAAGAAGAAGGGGGAAAAACAAGAAAACGGGACAAAAGCGGGAAAAAATGAAGATCTACGAGGACCACGTGACTCTTTTAAAAAGCCGCTGCCCCATTGTTTCCGCCGACGATTCTCCTCGGAGGAGTAGTATTCTTTTCCATCCTCCCAGTCTTCCCTCGCTTTCTTTTTCTCTCATTTCGAACGCAAAAAAAGGAAGACGAGCGGAAAAGCTGGAAAGAATTGACGATCGCATATCGCACCTCTTCGGTCGTTGCGAACAGGGCGGCATGAGAGCGGGAAATTGACGGGAATGAGGGGATCGTCTGAGGCTGGGGGGGAAGGGGAGGGGGCGAGAAAGGGGAGGCTCCGATGGAAGTAAAGGGCGTCACTGCAAAGGAATCGTAGATAATGATGATGATTTGTGATGAGTCGGTGCGATGGGAGTAGAGGGGAGAGTTTCGATGCGGCGGCGAGCGATGAAGATCCCCTCACTCAGCGGCGCTTAACGCAAACGCCGAGGCAGGCGCGATACAGCTAGGCTTCGGCTCCAATACGTGGTGGTTAATGCGAGTAGATGGTACGAGTACTATATAAATACGTAAAAGTGATTCCTGGAACTGACTTTTGCCTATATACATAATTGATGATAACTTCAGAACGAGAGGTAACTCATCGAAATGGATTTCACCATATATTAAATAATGCATTGAAAGCATCAGGTTTTCCACCATGTACCTACGCTGGCTGATGGCAGGGAGATAATGATAACGTGATACCATTAATTAAATACTCTGGCCGTCAGGCAATAACGTACAAATGATGCTGACTGAGTCAGAGCTAGGGAAAAGCAACAATTCGAAACATGGACTGGAGGTGCATTTTGAAACACACGTGTCTTTCCCTCTTACAGATTTCCTTTCACCTCCGTTGACTGGAGTCCTAAAAACTTCTCTCACACGCACATGTGTTCGCTTGCTGTGTGTTTCGTAGACCGTCAATGTTTGTGTGGCTATTCAAATAACAATGCAGACCCGGAAAGCGATGCAAATGCAATAGTGTGATATATACTCGTATTATATAGATTTGTGATATTACCTTTTTAAATATCGATCGTAAATAGAGCATATAATCAAGTTTTTGACAGTATAATTCTGGGAGGCCAATGAACTATTTTAAGTCAGCATTTCATATCGATAACGTTTGCATTGACCCAGCTTGAATAAACAAATGGATATAGGAAAAATTTCCTGTAATCGCAGTCTGTTCCAAGTCGGAAGCGATATACTTCCGGGCAATAGACGCCACGAAAAATTTGGAAAAATGAAATTTGGAACACAAAATGTTCAAGGGAAAAATCTGTTCGGTGGCTCTAAACCACGGGAGAGGTTAAAGACATTGGACAGATGGAGTGGCTAATCGAGTATGGAGAGAATAGAAAATAGAATGCGCATCGCTAAAATTAAGACGCAGGAATCCAGACGACTCAATAAATGATAAGGTGGTCATTCATTAGGATTAAATAAAATCAGAGCGAAGATTGGCTTAATCCGTTCCGGGTAAGTAATTAATTAGCTTAGAATCACATTTTAAGAGGAAATAATTCCTGCAGCATTTAGTAAGACTGCAAAAATAATGTATACTGACTTTTATAACGATTTTAAGTTGCACCTCTTCTCAATTTCCTTAATCTCACGATAACATTTTTACAATAAACTCATAATAAACTTACTATGCGCGGAGTTCCATGCATACCTACGGAGAAAGTCTGTAGGGTACAGTGCACAAATAATTGAACTTACGATTTATTCTGAATATCTTTTTTTCCATAAATTATAAACCGAGGAAATTGTGAAAACTCTATATTCGAATTAATTTCAAATTAGGGTATATTTTATGATGACTTAAAATGGGCACATACATGGATAATTGGTGCGAATTTACTTCAGGATACGTTTTTTTTTAATATTCCTCTGGTCATCCTTCGTCCCTCGGTCGTACAATAACAACCCTCGATTGTAAATTGAAAAGCACGTACGATAAAATACTTATTAGTAAGGAGTCACCCATATTAACTTATAAATTTATCTGACATTTTGTAAGAGTGATTCGTAAAAAAACGACATTCTTTAAATCATGATGAGAACATTTTCTAAGTTAGATGCACATAAGAGCTGCTACCACTTAGATTTATATTTTATTTTACAAGGATGTCTTCGTCAATGCAGGAATCAGTTTGCTTAAGTAACAAAGAAAACCGGGATGGGTGGAGATTGAATGAGATGATCCAGGGGAATATAAAGACAATTTTTTAGTCAATTCCCTCATTCAAATTTTATTCTTTACTGCATTAAAGATTGCATCGTTTTAGCCCGCTAAGGCCTGTCACGTTATCTTTACTACATTTTTGAGTTATCAAATTTTGATGAACAATATAATCAATAATACTATGCATTCAGACGACATTCAAACTATTATTTGAAATTCCAAAACATTCTGAACACTAGAATATTTTCAAAACACGCTTATGCCATGTATTCCTGCAAACAATTAATCGTGTTTTCTTCTGAAAACATATTCAATTTTTTGTTCAATTCAGTATTTGAAAACTGAATAACATTGTATTTTTGTACGTGTACTCTTCTTGGCTGTCTATATTTTTTTTATTTTAGCAATTTTTTTATTTTCGATTTTAGCTCACGTATGAAATACACCTATGAGCTAGTGGATAAAGAAATTCCTCTGCCTTACCTACTAACTTCTCGGACATGTCCCAAATACCGACCATTATACGATCGCTTAGCTACGACAAAGTAATACGTCTCTTAACACCTATTCATCACACTGAACCAGGACCCTTGACAAATCCGAGTTTCTTTGAGGAGATTATCGTATAAATCCCCCGCATCCTGTATTCCCGTACTGAATCTTTATTCAAAGACATTTTACGCTTTCCCTATTGCTGTAATATTTTTTTCTCGTGTGAACCAGTCGGCTACCGGTAGAATCGCTCACCCTTTTCCCTACCTGTTCAGTTGCCCACTAACGCAATTTACCGGCTTAGACGATGGCAACCGTCACGGAGTGAACTCTTGCCTCCTCGAGAGTGGTTTTGTTACCATTTAAAGGTGTTCGCGACGTGAAGCATCTCCCTGGGTCCGCGGCGGCGAGACCTTCACCGGAGAGGCCGGCATCAACGCCCGCGTCGCGAGAAATTGAAATGCGGCAGCGACGTGAGAAGCGAAGGCGTTGATTAAGTGGAAGACCTTTCTTCGACAGGCAGAGGAAGGCGAGGAGTAGGAGGAGGGGAAAGAAGGGGACTCCGATTCGAAGGAGGAGGGAAAAGAGATTCCGGGGGGGGGGGCGTCTTCGGGAAGATATGGGGAAGGAGGCTCAACTAAGGGCAGCACGATCCGCTAAACATTATTTTTTATGAGAGGGTCAATGAAAGGCAATGAGGCCTTAATTGGGAGTATTTCGAGAAAAGAAAACGTAATGCTTTGGTGAAATTGTACCTGAAACGTATCATATGGGAAGAGTCATTCCTATAGTCCAATTAATAATGTTGGCTATTCTTACATTCGGCGATTGTTTACAAATATAAAATTGCAGAAACAGGTTCCAGAACCAATATATTTGAGGTATATTTTTTTCACAGAACTATATGTGATGATAATGGATTGAGGAGAAGGAGAATATAAAGTGATTGAGGAGAGAAGGAGTCATAGAGACCATCCGTTGCGTCTATGCATAAGTTAGACTTCTCCCTAATCCTCCAAGGGATCAAAAGTTGTTTGAATCTCAATCGGTAATTTTTGTAAATGCTACTCCAGTTATAGTTGCGTTACGAAGTCGCTACGTAGAATTGAATAGGGGAAGGGCTAGCCGTGTAAAAGTCTGTAACGATTCAACTCGAGTTTAATAGTGTTGTTGGCCATTAAGACCATTTGGAATTACCGAACACCATGTCCATGGAAAATGCACATAATTTGACTAAGCTTTGAAAGAATCTAAAATAAACCCTGAACATTCACTATACGATATGCGTGAAATGTAACGAGTAAAACTAGCTACTGATTATCTCATTATAAAACAAGCAAAGTATTTAAATGCAAGTTGAAAGTTAAAATTTGGACATATTTTGATTAGCAAAAGAAGAGAAAAATCCTGCCAAAAATATCTACTCGCAAAAGCTTATGTAGTTAAAAAATTTAGTTTGATTAACATTTATTTTAAATAATTAGATGCATTGTCACCAATTTTGGAATATTATAGTCATGAAATATTTAGAGAAAAAAATATTACCCATATAAGTCCCTAATTTTATGTTGAAAAAAAATACGGCAATTGGAATTACTACAAAAAAGTGACCAAAGGGGATAGAAATATGTAATTATTGGGAAAAAATGTCAAAATATTGCTATGGTTAAAATCGATATATATTTTTTAACGTATTCCTCACACATGTGCCTAACAGGCAAAAATAATTTCAGTTTTCAACATATTTTCTGATAATATAATTACTGCTTTGATCCCCAGAGGTAATTCGTAATTGCTATCAATGATAGACGCCAGATGGTAGCAACTCTGATTAATTGTTTGAGTAATCAAATTTTTGTAGAACAATATTCATTTTAGAATAGTAATCATCGAAGGTAGGAAATTTAACTGCCTTTAAGGAGGTATTAATCAAGACATGTTTATCACCTATTAACTTTTCCACGTTCTGGAGTATCATTACACTGCACATACTTCCTAGTAGGAGGCACAGGCAACGGAATGTTGGGAATTGAGGTAGTCCCATTAGAAGGGATACCGTCTTTCTCAGAATCATGAAATCGGGCATGGGGTTCGCTTGCGCCATGCTGGTAATGATACGCCACAATTGACCGGTAGAGTTCAGTAAATGCTAGCAAGGAATTATTAGCACCCAAATTCTGATCATATGTTATTCAAAGTGCTAGGGGTATTTGTTGGCATTTATCGGACTGGTACTGTTTGGTGCTGTTGTCAGGTTTTAACGAAAGTGTATGTGGTATGATAGCCATGGGTTAGGTTTTATTCTAAATGAGAGAGATAGATTGATTGATTGACCGATTGATGCAAATGGAAATATGAGCTAATATTCCCCTTGTCGCTCTGAGTTCTGGCGAATGTTAGTATTATGAGCTGATGTCGTAGCTGTTATTGATCGGCAGACGTCAAGATGAGTAAAGAGTGAGTTTTTGGGATTGCTGACAGACGTTTTGAATGGGTGTGACCCTGTGGAAAGAATAATATACGCATTATGAGAAATTATTGGCCTGTTTGCTTCTAAAAGAGATGCCTCCGAGCATGTAGTAGGGCCTTTTGGTGACTCCTGATGGGAGAAAATAGGAAACTGAGGTAATGGAGAAAACCTGCCCAGTTTGTGCTTGGTAAAAGGATTATTTGACTTGAATGCTTAGTTTGAGCGTTCAGATAGTGATTCTTAGAGCATGACATGATGATTTAGTGGATGGTATATGCTGGTAGACTGGAAGACTAAATGAACGACGAGAAGGTAATATGGTGGTGGTTTATTTGGAGCAGTCTACTATTTTTTTTCAAAAGAAGATCTGGGGAGATACTGTGTGTTAAGGTATATTGCAAGGAAAAAGCGATTGAGAATAAAAGTTGATAAGCTGCAAAATAAACAAGTAAGAAGGCCTGAGAGCGAACTAAACTCGAACCAGGTGGTGAGTGACATAGTGAAATGTCAATGGTGAGTGATGCTTGGGAGAGTATGAAGGAAAAAACGTTGAATGCGAGGAAAATCTAGATACTATGGTAAACTTGGAAAGGTCTGGTGGGGAAAATGAAAGATGAAGTGTAACATTTTCTAACTGTAAAAGGAAGAGGTATTGGCAAGATTTTTTGCGGCTTCAGGTGAGGAAGGACGAAAGATAGCGTGCTGATATGATAAAAATAACGCAAGTAAGAAAATATTACGGATGACAAAATCAGAGAAGCCCATTAAAATTTTGAAACAGATGTTTAATTCTTGCACTGGGTAAAAATGACAATATAAGGAGCAGAAAATTGCATGAATTCAATAAAAAATAAGATTTTTTATAATGAGTTGGATGAATGCGGAGTAAGAAACTAAGTGAGTGAGTACTTTGATGGCTTGTATGAACGGTGTGAAGTGTGAATATGTGGAAAATGCACTTGGTGGTGGAAATAAAGGTAAGGAATTTGAAATACGATATGTGAAAACGAGGTTGTAGCTGCGTTGAGAATTTTGAAGAATGGAAACTTTACCAGCATATATGGTATATTTAGCGAAATGCCGATAAGTGGGGCAAGTTATATATTGCTCGCCTGTACACATTTTTTAACTTATTAGGTTGACAATTTCTGTTCGAAGGAATCAATAATGCAGAATTTAAAATAATTCAATTAGATTTGTCACAACCCACGATTCGACTTTTGAGTAATCATAAACAACAAAACATGAATATAACTGAATGAGCTGAATGGAAACTGCTATAATTCACATGATTTCTCTGCATTATACCTGTTGAAGAGCTCAAGTTGGACACAGTTCACCGTAATTAATCTTATTATTTTGATGAAAAACCTGTTCAATTCTTTACTATTGTTTAACCTATATTATATGGCATATGCTATATAACTTTAACTGTACTATACAGCAGAATAAATGCGAGAATTATACCTCCATATTAAGAGTATGGGAATAAGATGCAGTGTAAGAATCATTAAGCAATTAGTCTCATGACCTTAGGGAGTAAGGAAAATTATTGATTGGAATTCTACGGAAGGTAACAGAGAAAAAAATCTGGGAGTGCCAGAAATTAGGACTGGAGAGCATAGAATTGGTGGACCATCTGTTTTTTCTTCAGCAAGTACTCGAGAAATGCATGGTAGTGCGAAATCGAGTATACGGTGCATATATCGTGCAAGGTGCCGCAGCACAATTTGCTGATTTGAATTCAAATCAACAAGTTATGCTGCCACACCCTGTATTTTGCTTCAGAGAAAGCAAGTGGCATGTTGAACCAACGAATGGAAACCCAGTTACGAGAAACTTTGGCGTAAAAATGTTGCAATTGAACTCTATATAAAGATTTTAAAAATAGCACGGCAAGAGTGAAAGGGACTTTGAGTAACTGGTTTGAAATAGATCACGTTTCCAAAAAAGTAGTCATTATGTCCCCAGGTTTGTTCTTTATATTTGCAGTTAAATGTGTAAGAAAGATGTGCATGAATAAGGCAAGTGTTGTGGAGATGTAAAGGTATAAGTTGTCCTACTCGCCGACAATACAGTAATACCGCCTGAGGAGCCCAACAAATCTACGCAAAGCCTCAATATCTAAATAGCTTCACTAAGAATATACCAAAATAGCTCTTCCAAGAAAACAGGGAATGAAACTGATTTTAAATAGGTCTAACGCGAAAATAGTTATGTTTGCATGACAAGGATCGCATATTGAGTGTAAATGGCGAAATAATTGCACAATTTGGCAAAATGATATCGATGGTAAGGTGCATAAAGAAATCAAAAAGCATGCGAATACCATCGAGAATATTGTTGGCTATTGTTGGCCAGAATATAAAAAATGAATGTTTACGTAAGACAGTCAAAATGACCTCCTTCCTAAAGTAAAAGTGGACTCCTCCCTAAATTATTGCACGGAAATGAAGCGTAGGCACGTCATGGTATGCACAAATACCAACTAAATCCAATTGGTATGGAGTACTTTAGGAGTATTTGTTTTGAAAATAGGACAAAAAGGGTTAGAAATGAGTGCTTCATGAAGAAATGTGGATATTAGGTATCAGTAAAGAGCAAGAATGAAAGACGCATGCTGGACTGGTTTAGTTATATCGAAAGAATGGAAGAGATGTGAATCATCGGCTCATACGAGAGAAGAGGGAATGGTTTGGAGGATGGAGTAGACCGAGAAAATCAAGGTTGAACGCATTCGAGGAGTCTAAAGATAAGTAATATTAAAATTCTGAGGAATGAAATGACATGTAAGAAACGATTAATGCATATTAGAAAGGCAAAAAAGTATGGAAGGACAGGGCAGTGTGGAATAAATTAGTTTAAGAGAGCAAATAAGTGTCAGATATAACTGAATTTTGGGCTTTGGTGACTTTGTCCATCCCGAAATGAAACGTTTATAAATGTGTTTATAATCAAGGATGTAGGCATATCATTCTTTTTTATCGATAGTTAATTATGATGGGAATTTCATAGGAGAAGAGGGCTTAGCGAGGTAAATGTTTTGAATAATCATCACCTAAGAAAATAAATTGTCTCCAAAGGTTGTTTTATGGTGTGTTGGCCTACAACCTCGAAGGTCCAGGGTTCACTCCAACGATACGAGGATTGTGTATTCTTTCTGGTTGTCCTTCATTTGGGCGTTGAAAACGTTCCAAGGACAACGCGTAGTCCGTAACTGACTCATTCTGTGACAGTGGGCTGATTCCGTCCCCGCGTTCACGTCGCGCACCCATGTCATCCTGAGAGTGACTGCTTTTTCCGCAGATTTTATCCGACCTAAGACGAAATAAGTATATCATAATGGTTTAGGAATAAGAATGATTTGCTTCCACGATTCTTCTCTCTTTTAATAAATGTCTTCAGATTATCGGCAGAACTCATTCTATCATTCATTCCATGAGAATCGATTAATTCTCAAACTCTAATGAATTGACAAAAAGACAATATCGTATATGACACGTGCAGAAAAACATTTTCAATATCACAGTTCTAATTTCACCATTTTTTTATTAATAACTTCATCTTTCACTTCAGTAACCGAATAAGTACTAAATTAACCACAATTAAATATTCAAAACACTCTGAAAGGATCCATGATTTAGTCTAGGTTAAGGAATACATCACAATGAAAAGCTGTGGTGTTTTCTTTCATCGTAACATACGAGGGTCATCCGGAAAGTAGTACCCGTTCGTGAAATAAAGACACAAAAGTAAATATTAACAAACAAAAAATTTTATTTGAAAGAGGATACTTTAAACTACTTCTCAACATAATCTCCAAGCAAATTAAGGCATTTGTCATAACGTGTGACAAGTTTCTGTATTCCTGCTGCATAGTCCTTCGCCGCCAGCTCATTGAGATACGCGAGGGACCCATCTTGCACAAATTTTTGCATAATGCAGATGGTATTTAACAATTTCATGAACAATTGTTCGAGAAACATTGGGAAAATGCTCACAGATGTCATCAATTGTGACGCGCCGATCGTTCCTCACGAATTCGTCAACTGAGCTCACCAGTTGTTCTGTAATGACAGACGGTCTCCCCGAACGCTCATCGTCGTGTGTGTTCCCCCTCCCCATGTTGAAGTTGCGACACCACCGCCGAACAGACGACTCGTCCATTACATTGTCTCCATACACCTCCTTTAATTGGCGATGAATATCACATGGGCGAACGTTTCTTGCATTGAGGAATTTAATCACTGCCCTCACTTCACAACTGGCGGCGTTCTCAATTTTTTTAAACATTGTAAACAATCACAGAAACAACACAGGCAATGCTAGCGTCACGCAACTTGGCTCAGAGAAGGCAGACAAGCCACTGAAGCTATCTGACCTCGTCCAGCGGCTACTCGCGTCGTCAGCACTTCATGCGGCACGAACGGGTACTACTTTCCGGATGACCCTCGTATATATTAAAAAAAGAGATGAAGTGGTAAAGATATCATAGAATTTTACCGTCCTGCCGTATCCTTCAATGTCCCATGCATAAATATGCAAAATGTGTTGCAAGGGAAGCGCTAGAAGGCAAGGAGGAACTTAAGTTCGAAGGTCGCGCCATCAATGCACTTATATATGCAGACAACCTCATATTGAATATAACCAAAAGCGAGGAGGCATTGCAAAAAGTGTTTGATAAGTACTTACGTAGGATATATACTACTTAACATAATTTAACGCGAATACTATTTTACTAACGTATCTGCCAATTTTTTAAAGATGTTATCACCTCTGGTTTTAAACAATACTTGACTGATTGCATATTTGAGTGATTGCATATTTGAGTGCACTTATCGTGGGACTTTCAAGTTTCAGATTCCCCACACGTTCTATACAGGGTCGCACCCAAAAGTGGTAGGACTGATTTTCTCTGGCGCGAACGGAGCAATGGGGGGGGGTCTACCTGGCAGGTTAAGATGGAGGGGACTCTTAGCAACAGACCAACACCAACCTCAGTCGCCTGCGTGCTGTCGTTGAGTTAGGACACCGTTTTTAGTGAAGCAAGTTTTTTGTCCGCGTCGAAAAACAAAATGAATCTGAATTTAGAGCAACGTTATTCCGTGAAGTTTTGTGCAAAACTGGGGAAGACGGCAACTGAGACCCCCGATATGGTCAAGCTGGCTTATGGGGACACTGCCTTAAGCCGTTCCACAGTATTTGAGTGGCGCAAGTTGTTTGATGAGGATAGGGAGCTTGAACTTGGTAGTTTGAACTAATTAAACAAGTGAATTTAGAGAGACGAAATTCAGCCTAATTGAGGATTTAGGTTAGCAAAGAAAATGCACTGAGTAGTGGAGAGGATAAAGATCAAAACCTTTGTGAGAAAAAAAATGATAGATTTCATATCTAGAAGAGATTAGATAATGTGAAAGGAAGAAATGCTTAAGGAGACCGCTTACAGGAAAAAAATGAATTGCATATTAGAGAACCATAAGGAGGAAAAAATTCAGCATACAGAGAAATTGGGTCAGTGAACATGAGTGATGGGGCGATGATTGATTAGAATTTAAGTGCCTGTCATGGCATCAAACACTGATAGCAATATATCAGAACAACGCATTAATTACGTGCAAGACAACGAATAAATCAACGGCTCTAGTGATTTGCATAAATGAACATTTGAGAGGGATGTGCTGATGAGTTTGGCTACTGTTCGGAGGGCCTGAGTTCTATTCCTTTAAACTTCAGATACCCCAAACTTCGCCGAAGTTGCGCTGTTTTTTTTATCAGTTTTCCTGGGAAACCACAGGAAAATGAACTGTTCCTCTTGAGAGTATGAATTTCAAACGGCACTTAATTCGGAACGGGCTTAATTCGAAGTGAGCTCTCTCCTCATGTATCTAACATTCTGGTTGATTACTTTAGTTTTTTGTGGGTATTTGAAAACCGTAGTTTACCTTGATTTCAGGCCCTTATGATCATCTACTGACAGAGATAAAAAGTGCTGATAATGAATTCAAATTCAAATATCCAATAGAAAATATATTGGATGCATTCACTTTAAATAACTAGGTTATAGGAAAGCAATGTATACTTATGCACAATTAATATACTTCATGTCATGTGTATCCTCATTTTTTGTGAGTATGCGTATCTTAGAAATGTAATCATATCAATTTCAATTTCGCAACGTGTCCATGATGATTTTGGCAATTTTTCGGAGGCAATCATCATCATTTCTTATCCACCACGCACACACACCTGTGGCCGAATTGAAAAATTGGTTGCCCAACTATGGTATAGATGTCCTCTTGGTCAGGGTCGAGATTGACACTTTTAGATACGAGGGTCGCAATGCTGAGGATGAGAGCGGGTTTTAAGTGTTGCGGGTGAGGCAGCAGGGGAGGCTGACCTCGGCATCCGAAGCCGGACGGGAAAGATCGCTCACGGCCTTCCTTCACCTGCCCTCCGCCCCATCCGGGTGGGAAGGATCAGAGTGAGGACACGGGCGCAGGTGGACTCGGACCGTGTCGTATGGCTGAGCCGCTGACGATTTGCCGGCGAGAGGCTGCCGTCCGCCCGTTGCTTGCTGCCGCATCCATAACCCTACCCGATGGGTCCGCGGGGAAAGAGCCCATGTGCTCCGGCCGTTCGACCGGCCGCTAATTAAAATGCTCGGCGCGCAGCATCGGCGCCGCGGGTGGCCGACCCGAGGATTAATGTCTCATCGCGCGGACCAACGGGCGGACGGACTCCCCCGACGGAATCGCGACCCGCGCCGGGGCTTTAATTTTTCAAACTGATCGTTATAGGAGGGGGTGGTGGGAGGGTGGGTGTGTGTGTGTGTGGTGTGCGTGGGGGGGGCGGGTGAGAGGGAATAAATCCAAATTAGTCAGAGGAGCGCGCGGTGCCGTCTTTCATTCCCTACCCGTCGGGTGACGAGGAACTTCGGGATCACTGGGAACCCTCATATTCCCCCCGTGGTCTCCTGATTGGATCTCTCGCGCACAACATTCCCTCGCGTGGTGTTCACAGGTGCAATCTTTTTGCGTGCATCCATGGGGGGTTGAGGTGGAGAGAATAAGTGACGCTCCCCGCATTGGGAGACACAAGGAGGTACATTCTTCAGTGATCTCCGACTTCTTGCGGCACGACACTCTTTTATGCGTTCTGCGTAAGCTCTTAAGTCTTGCACCACAACATTAGAGGCTTACTCAAGAAGAATTTCATGCATCATGCCTTCTTTGGCTGGATTTTCGTTGATATTGACAGATAATACTCCTTGGCCGAAGAAAATACGTATGTTTGTAAAGGAACGAATTCGAATAGACGTACTCCGGGTACCTGGAGACCACCAGAAAGGAAATCGTTGTGCGCATGAAAGATGCGTTTACCTCGATAGGAAGCCCTTGGTACCGAGGTTCGCATGGGTGAAACAATTTTACATTAGACTATAGTTCACCTACACAGATTTCAGGTGGTACTTTTAAACTTTTCGCAATTGCATTAAAAATCCAAATTTCGTTCTTGATACGCGGGAAATAATACTTCCGTTTTCTCAATCCGAGAGGCAAATTGAAAAGCTGCGTTTAAAAAACAAAAGTTGAAAAATTGGAACAATTAGCTTACCGCCAAGATTCCTTAAGGACCATATCACTAAAACGTCTGGGTCGTGTAAAGCATATTATAGTCGAAGAAGTCCAGTCACTTAGGTCTGGTTCCTCAAATAATAACGTTTGATCTTGGAAGATTTCCCTTATAGGTATACCTGTAAACCATTGTCTTTTGTCATCGATCGATGGTAAACAACGCTATAATAAAATCAAAATGCCAGTAAAATCACCAAATAAAGTAACCGATGACTCCCATACTATGATGCACATTATAACAAAGGTATCCCCGCACGGACGAGGAAATCCGTCAATGCTCCCACGAGTATACTCAATAGAGGTGGTAGCGAGGTTAACAGCAGGACAACAGCTCAGATTTGTGAAATGCACTCGGAAATAACAATAAATTCATTATTTAGTCTACATGCGCTTAGAATATAATTTTCCAAATGCCAATAGCAAGTTCAAATACGGTCATGCATTTGATTTAAGGACTTCGATTCGTATTTCAAAAACCAATTTTGCGGAAATTATTACGGCTACGCTGCATAGCTTCGGATTCATAACGGCTATGATGGTAGATGAAGTTTCCGTTTGTAGATGCATATTTGCGGAATCTTTAGACTACCAGTGCATGGGCGTACTCTACGAGACACGAAACACCGTCTCAGGTGGAATTCGACGAAACGGTACCACTACCAAATTTGCATTGTCCCTTCTTTTCTCATACAGCCACTATCCAAATTCAAGATTCAGTATGAGATTAATTAAAGAAACATTTATTCTATCTACTTGAAATATATACCATACCTTTTCCCCTGATACCGGCTTCCTATTTCTTTGATGTTTATTAAAATCACTGCTGCATCTACAGGGACGAGATGATGTTTCCAGACTTCAACTGGTGGAAGTTTGCACTGTATTATTTTCCTTTGACTCTGCCTGTACTCTTTCTCCACCTATCTCTAATCTTAATTCTTTCATATGGCAACGTCTGAACATCGCTCCACTTCATGATATTTACCTGGCAAATAATAATAAATGTTCAGAAAAGCAAGTACTGTGGGTGAAATCGCACGAAAATTGGTCAAAAAATCCAATTTTAATAACATTTCAGGGTAAGTTCAAGATTTCATGAGTATCTCTCTTAGAATTTCATGTAGTAATAGGAAATTGAAATGCTTGCATTTTTTAACATAAAGATTTTCATCGATTCTGATATACTTTGAACCATAGTGTACACAACTGTAATCTTGACCAGTTTCAAGAGTAACGTGGCACAATGGAAGGAGAGGAAGCATGAAACAGTATCCGCCAGGAAAACATTGATCTATCGCCTATGACAAAAACTACGAAGGATATTACATTACTGGAAAGCATCAACTTATCAACGTTTCACAATCTTTCGGAAACTTTTTGCTCATGTAAAGACTATTCCTTGAAAAACAATCCCTTCGAAAAGAGCAGTAAATTAATGCTCTAGCGAGTTTTCATACATTAATACATCTATGGCTCTGAACGCCTGCATTAACATATGTAGTACAGAAACTATGAACACGCTTGACACTAAGAGTAACATCAGATACTACGAAAATACTTGTAGCCCCGATTGCATTTAAGTGCCTAGTTCAGGGAATATCTAGGTCCAGGTTGAAAACGTGTTTTTCAACTATGATACAAACAGCTTACTTTCACTTGTGTAGTGAGTTTCCTTCAACAACGTGCTCAAGTGATTAACCTTTCATAGAGGGTTTGACGATTCTTTGAAGACAGCTTTTAAAATGTTCATGGCTACAAATAACTTACCAGTGTGAACATACTTATTCATTTGAATCTTTGTCTGTAATTCTGTAAAAATATGAGTGCAGTCCGAAAACATCTAGGTTTAACTTCAGATAGCTGGGAAATACTCGCGTAATACTATAAATACGGGGGAATAACATTTTAACAGTTAATTATAAGTAATCTTTCATTACATCCAACAGATTCAGACGAGATGTAATGGAAGTTCGTTATTTTGAGAAAACAAATTTGCAATTTTCCATAAGTTTATCAGTGACGCGTTTTGATTCACCGAACCATCATCAGGTCTTGTACTGGATGATGGTTCTGTGAACCAAAACTCGTAGTACGTTACCGTTAAACTTGTGGAAAAGTGTAAATTTATTTTCCCATAATCTCTCATTAAATTTCTCACTTTCAATTCACATTTCAAGCAAGTAAACAAACATAAATCAGTGAATGAATAGCACTTTTTCCAATCGTTTATAATTTTTGGGTTGTTATTGATAATAATAGTTTAGTTTTTTATCTTCAGATCTTTCTTCATTGTCATTTTTCCATTTGGAAAGTGTTATCGCAAACGTATAAAAGAATAGATTTAATATTGATCCTATAAACATTTGAAATTACATCTTTCCCAATATCATTTCTTGCGGATCACCTGACCAGAGTACGACCAGGAATGTGGGAGAATTAACTGCACACGCCAGTTTATAAAACGTTCAAAGGAGGAGAGAAACTCAGCATAAACATTAAGTTACTGTCTGGACGTAATGCGAACCGACTTTTCCACGATTGTTCGGAAAATAAAATGAAAAGGTCTCGCGCCCCCTTCCCCTCCCATCGGAAGGAGAACGCGCCCAAGGGGAAGGGGGGGGTGAGGATAGCGAGCGAGTTCTTTCGCTCTCCCGGTATTATGGGAAGGGACACTCCGTGGCCCCGCCCAGAACGCGAGCAAATCACACTCCCTTTGATTCCGGCCGCACTCCGACAGAGCGAATTGTTCGCGCCCGCGGGGCGTGCTCGACAGGCCGTTCGAGGTGACGAGCTTAAAGGGCGTGCAATTAGGGCGCACTGTTATTACGAAAAAAAATAATAATAGCTGCCTTCCATATTTGGGTCTTCCCCTCACTCCCTTACCACCAGACCCGCCCATCACACGACAAAAAATGAAGCGCCATGTGCCTCTAGGATAATATCATTTGAACCCGACGTTATCCAGGGGCGCCCAAAAATGAGATAAATTCAGCCCAACGAGGGGAACTAGACAGGTCCCAGTAGTCCGAATATTTCTGTTTTTCCCGGATTTTTAGAATTGCACCCGTTTGGTCCCTGATGACTTCATTTTGAGTTTTAAAAAGTGTTTTCTCGTCCATAATTGAATTAATCAGAACTTGTAAATAAACCATTAATATACTTCTCAAGGCAAACGGACATTTTAAAAGTATTTTTCTGTAAAGTTAGCTGAAACCTCGCATGATTTGCGAGGATTATAGTTTTATAAAATGATTAAAAATGGAATTCATCGCGATTGTTCACATTTACATATATTAAACCTTTTTAAATTGTAATATTTAATCGTAATTATTACATTGTAATGGGCTTCATCTTTGTGTTTACTCCAACTAAAGGACTTTAAAAACATACCGGTTTGAAAAGATGCAATTTCGTTTATGAAATCAGCATTAATATTTACAGAACTTAAAATTATTAATATGATGTAATAAAATATTTACACTTGAATTCTTCCACTAATATTTCTACATGGTAAAATATAGAAGCCTTTTCACTTACCAGTCAAGAATGAGATATGTCTGGCTCGAGGCTACTCGACAACTCAGCACTTAATGCCTCAAAGAAAGAAAACATTGGCTTTAGGAAGTTGTTAACGCTCTCATATATTGTATAAAACCGCAGTTATCAATTTGTTTGGTACTACTTACTTTGATTCTATATTGTAGAGGAATGTTCAATCCCTATTAGTTGAATCAGTGGAAGGCATTACAGATAATCAATATAATTATTCTACTCACTACAAAGTATACTACTTTCTACTATTCTAATTGCCACAAAGACTGTAAAGATTACATCCCTCACACTGTGTAGCGGACATACAACTGTTTTAAGTATGGTGGCTACAACTACAGTTTAGATGCTTAAACTAACGTGACAATTGAATGACGTTATTCTTTTACGCGATTGGCAGTTACAGAATGGAATCAACAATGTCCGTAGCCTTAGCAACGTACGTAAGAGGAAGAAAAATTCAATATAATTCAAAAATTATTTACATATTTTTGAAATATTCAACCGCATGCGTAAAAAAATGAGATAACTTGAATTTAATTCGTCAAAAAATGAAAAAAACGAAGGATATTGGTCGACAAATTAAGTATTTTAATGAATGAAAGAAGAAAACTTTGTGCCCGGGTAAATGAAAAACAACTTTTAAGCTCATGAGGACAAATTATTTTAAGGAGGATTGCCCATAATTTCTGAAAAGGCTAACTTTATGACCGAGAATTTCGATTTACAACAAAGTTTTTAATAATCTCTTCCTGAAATCTATCATTCAAATGAGTAGAGCAAAATAATTACTTCTGTGATTTCGATGATGGTAGTACAAGGTCTGGCCCAAAAAGAGTTGGACAGAGTCGATTAAAAAAACATTATTGACAGAATTGATACATTCACTCAAAAGTCTTGGAAGTAACACCCTTGTTCGTCCACACACCGCTGCCAATGGGTTTTTTCACCCCTCCTACACCCTCTGGAAGGCGGCACCCGGAATACTGCTAAGCCCCCTCGTCAAGGCCTGTTGTAACGCTTCCGCCGAGCCGTGTTGACGTCTTTTCAGCAGGGATTTGAGGCGAGGCAAGAGAAAGAAGTCCTGAGCGCTCAGCATCTTCAACATCTTCTCTACCCTCCCGAAAGAACTTGTGCCACTCAAAAAAACCCCGTCTACCCATGGCGTTATCACCATGAGCTGCCTTGAGCATGTCTTGAGTCTCTTTCCTGGTTTTTCCCAGTTTCACGCAAAATTTGTTGGCGTAGCGCTGTTCCAACAAACGGTTCATGACGGAGCGTAACGAGGTCACGTCATAGAGGTTTCGCAAACGAACGATCCGCACTTTTTTAATTTAACATGTCATGAGTCTCTTTCCTAGTTTTTCCCAGTTTCACGCAAAATTTGTTGGCTTAGCGCTGTTCCAATAAACGGTTCATTACGGAGCGTAACGAGGTCACGTCATAGAGGTTTCGCAAACAAACGATCCGCACTTCGCAAAGGCTGGGAGCCAACTGCTACCGGCATTTCCTGGGACTCCCCGAAATAATAACATAAAATATGAAACGCCTTTATTGGGCTACATAGCCTTTTTTACCAGCTAATCCCTGAAAATCATTCATTATAATATCGTTGGTGATGAATTGTGGGGAATATACAATAAGCGACATAGTCAAAGAATTATTTCACTAATAACTGACAAAAACATTGGCCTAGGCCTAATCACATAAGAGTGTTATGGGAAGAACTCTTTTCAACCCTGCATTTAGCTAGATCTATTATTGTCAACCAACAAAAGTAGCAGTGTCTAAAGATAATAATAGAATAGACCAATTGCAGAAATCCCTTCGACTAGTTTTGCATAACTTATTATGTACCTGCACTTGTCTGAACGAAAATTCTTTTATTAGATTTTCTAATTCACCTGAATTCTCTCAGGTGAAATTCTAGTTCAGTTAACAACTACATGCCGAGATTTCTACGTTGAAGAGTTATTCTTTGACGTTATATGTATGATAAATAAAAGAATTTATTATTGTGAAAGGCGTTTTCAACCAGAGAATCTTCTATTATGCCCCTAAAAATTGAATTAAAAACATTGAGATGCAAATTGCAAATTCCAAAGAAACTGCGGTAGATGCCGCAATAGTGACTTTGAACTGAGTCATCCGCTAACATGCATTTCAATGCAACAATTTCAGAGTGTAAAAATTATTCACCTTGACTGGGATACGAAGCCGGATCCCTCAGTGTCCAGTCGAATCCTTTAGCCAGTAGCGCGTCGCGCACGACTACGAATGCCGGTGACATCGTGTGTATAGTACTTTGTCATAACATCTTGTTCCTTTAAATCCCCCAAAATTTCTGATTTTAAGAGGAGTAAATAGCAGTTTTAAAATACTGTAAAATAATATTGGTACTGCCCCAAATGATAAAATATTCTTACTAGTGTTGTCTATGCCCATTATATTTTTGAAAGTTTCTCGGTACATATTTCCATTGTACTCGTAACAAGCTTCTCATATATAAGGGATAAAACTGAGTATTGTTTGGTTCCCTAATATACTGCAGTTACTCAGCTTTTACTGACCTGAATATAAAGTATTTAACTTAATGGGCAACAGAAAATCAATTAAGGTCACTACTCGGCAGTGATTTTATATATTAAACTTTCCTTAAAATTTGTCTCAGCATTTACATACCTTTTTCAGTTTATCATATTCAATAAATGTTTTCACCAATTTAACTTCAATTTCCATTAATTAAGCTATCGCATATCCGGATTTCAATTCTATCTTGAAAATAATTCGGTTCCACTGTTTTTGTGCACTCTTGTCTTAATCCCAGCGTCGTATTCACCGAAACGGTAAATGAGTATCGATGGGAAAACCAGTCAATGACTTGTTCCGGCATCTGCTCTGAAGATGCACGGTCAGTTGGTCGTTCTACTTATCGTTTCCTCCGAGTGATGGGGCGCCAACCTTCAAGTGTCTGCTCAGCACTCGATGAGGAGACCAGAAACCACAGGTAAAAATTTGCTTTTAGCGAAAATATTACCCAACCTAAAATTTTGGAATAGATCCTCTGGCACTGCCAATGGGAAATGATTTGTAGAAGTAAAATATTTAGACAATAGTGAATACACTTTGACCAGGTTCTTTTTTCAGGGATCGCCTTATTATCCTAGGAAAATAATTTGCGCAACAAAATCTTCTAGTTCTAAAGATTAATTACCGAAGTAATAAGAGAAACAACTGTGGTAACAAAAAGTGTTTTAGAATACTGAGAAGTTATTAATTCTTTGTTGATCTCACCCTGCAGCAACATCTGTTTTCTTGAATATTCCTGGACTGGTCATCAAAATGTTTAAAACATTAAAAATGTAATTGTTTACCCGTGAGTGATTAGAAAATATTTGTTGAGTGCAGGAGTCAATATGATAAGTGCTTGATTCAAAATTAGACATGTTACATTAATGGGATAAATTAACGACCGAGTTTTCACAATGAAACTGAACGCAAGGTCCATGGAAGAAACGGAAATTAAATGAAAATAATTTGTGCTGTTGCCTGATTCTATATTATATGGCAATGAAACCAGTTTGCTTTACCATCTAGAACATTTTTGAAAAGTTTGCAATACACACTGATCATTCACCCGGGACAAATTCAATTTCATAATAGGCATAATTAGAGTTCGCGTTAAAGAAACGAGTTCAGAGGGACTGCAGTCAGGCTTTCAATCATGCATCAATTTCATTCAGTATTAAAAGTTTCAAAAATATGAAATTTTCATCATTTCAAACATTATTGACGTTATTTTGCGATCCATGTGGGGAAGTGTTCCATAATCACTCCATACCACCCACGCTGACTTTTCTATATTCATTACTGGACTCCACCAATAACAAATCCCCTTGATTTCGGTATCTCATTTGCTTATACCCGCTATTATATGACCCACCAAAAATGGAACGATCCTTCCTGTGATAATATTTGACCGTGAGCCGTCGATGAATCTCACGGAAAGAACGCCCGCCCGCCTGCATTCGCGGACACATCCCTTGCCGAAGCGTGCCTCTTGACGGGTGTTCCGGGACGGAATGGTAGTATTCCATTTAAAAACAGGATGTCGTTCTCATCGGAGGCCCGGTTCTTGTTTGTATGTGCTTTACTCTCCAATTCCTCGCTCTTGAGGGGCTTGGGATACCTTGTTTGACGATGGCGGAGTCGGCCGCCGCTCCTGCGTTCGTCCTGGCCGACATAGCGGTGACAGGAGGAGATACCCAAGTATTCCATCACTACTCAACGTGGTCCTTTTTGTATCAACGGTGTGCCTTCGTGTCCTCATGAAATCCTACGCGAGCGTGTTGGAGAGGAGAGAATAAGGCTTTAATCAGTCTCCGTTTTCGGTACGAGTAAAGGGACAATTTTATCGGTATTTGGATTTAGACATAAGCCGAACATTCCAAGCCGAACCGTGTCATACTGTATTAGAAAAAATTGGCTTGTGCACGAAAAAGTAGTGCCTCAATGCATCTTTGTTCTTTCAAAACATTAATGCGAACATAAACTAATTTCATGGGGAAATTGTACATTGTGCACATTTATACCCTGATTGTATTGAGGTAGTCATATTTTTCATACTGTAATTTTTTTAAAGATGATTTTTGTATGAAGTGAGTTATGAGTTAAGAATAGAAAGTAGTCCATTTTTTCATTAAAAAGGATAGAAATAATAGCAATTACTAGATGTCTATATTACTGCTTACTGTAGAAACGTCACGCTTCCAAATTTTCTCAGCGTATTATATATATATATATATATATATATATATATATATATATATATATATATATATATATATATATATATATATATATATATATATATATATATATATATATATAATATACCTGTGTATATATATATTTATTTATTTATATATATATATATATTTATTTATTTATTTATATATAATAAACAGAACGCTCTTTGGCGACGACACAAATATATAAAAGCATTGATTAAGACATTTAAACACAGATACACAAAGAAAGGACGCGAGTGTCCTTTTTTGTGTTTCTGTGTTTAAATGTCTTAATAAATATTTTTATATGTTGGTGCGTAGGTGTATATAAATATATATATTTATATACAAATATTTTTTTTATATACCCACGCACCAATATACAAAAATATTTATTAAAACATTTAAACAATTTAATTTTTGCATTCGTGATCTGCTGTATTCCGTCTTCCCTACCTCTCCTGTGTTCGTCCTTTATGTGTGTTCCTATCCCTTTTTCTAATATGTGTTTCTATATAAATGAGTATTTGTTCGCCGTTTGGCGGGATTTCGTGTTTGAATGTGTGTGTGTATATATATATATATATATATATATATATATATATATATAAAGAGAGAGAGATTGATGGATAGGAGATAGAGAGGAGGCAGAAATTCCTACTCTTAAAGTGAATTTTTATGAAGTTCATGATAATTTTAAGGTGCTGGTAATATTTCAATCATTACCGTCGTCTAGTGTTAACTTTTATTTGCTCCAATTGTCCAAGGGCAAAGAATCACGCAATAACAAAGCCATCCACACTTAACGAACTACACGTAGTAAAGATTGGTTGGTGGGGAAATCTATCTCGTTATAAACCACCCGGGAGTGAAATTTCATCAATGACAGTAGGTTCTCCCGTTCCTTGAGCTAGGCTGCCTGCGATTTCCCACTAAGTTCTGCCATTAGAAAAAGCACACACCTGGAGTTTAGGTAGTTGCCCGAGAGAATCACTGGTACCATTAAGTAGGCGAGATAAATTTATGCCTAATTTCCAATTGCCGCTGTACCTGATAGAATACCAAGTCAACACAATCGCAGGGGGTTCTTCGAAAGTCAGATATGTCAAAGCAGGAAAATTTAAGAAAATATACCGAGGCGCTTTTTATCCCCATCCTCATCGCTTCGTACATATATTATTGCAATGGCTGTTCAACTATAAATTCATTGCATGACTGAGAAAGCTCCTTTAACTAATTTCTCCATAATAACCAGCTCAATGTGACAATACATTATCACTTTGACCATCTTGGAATCGTGCAACTTTGAGATGCAACCGTGAATAAATTCCGGAAATGTTTAGCCGCTAAGGTCACCTTAGCCGATGTCTTGATCTCTGTCTCTCAAAATCTCAAACGCCCTTAATTGCTGTAAGGCAAGCATTTCGGCCAACGCCAGCGGGACTTCCTTAGCGTAATGCGTGTCGATCACTTCTCCTGTTTGACCGAGCACCTGAGCGGCCCACATCGCCGCAAACACTGGCTGTGGTCGGGCGTCAACACCCAGCATGAGGTCATCACCAGCAGCACTCTTCACTTGGGGAAGTTCTCTTTCAGATACAGTCGAACCATGGCGGCGATTTGTCCTCGTGCACTCGAAATAATTCAGCATTGAAGTTCCGTTAAACATCGTTATCCACTCAACTGTCAAGACAGATGCAAAAGGAGATCTTGTTATTGGACAGAAGAACAAGATGGTTAGTACGGGATAGTCGATGACATTGAGCCCACCATGTGTCAATAGTAGCATAACCTTACTTACTGTGAAATAATATACGCATAAACTAATCATTTCTACCTTTTCTAATGTCCGTTATCAATGGTAGGCCATAGCATTTGGAAGAGTACGCGTATATAGGAACTAAATGCTGCTCTACTGCCAATTTTTATCAATCTTTATAAATACTCAATTAGCAAAGGTAAAATTATTAATTTTCCTTATTTAACGTTGCCAAAAAAACTATAAAATATAGATTGAATAAATACAATGGTGGCAATAAATATGTAGCATATGTTACTGTGAAAGATGTAACATACATTTTAAATGCCTCTTTCATAAGCTTCATATCCACTCTGAAATAATCACCAAGCAAAATTAGGGCATAATTGTAATTTAAAGTGGGCTACCAGATGAGGTCTTGTCACAAGACGGATTCAAAAGTTCAATCCTTCACGTGATGCCAGAATATTCATGCCTAAAAAGGAATTCGAAAAGACGATATATTATGGTTTAGCAGGTGAACTTATTAACCAACAACTCAACCATTTTGCATTTACATTATATCAAATGAATCCGATGCGTATTTAACTAAAACGCTGTCCTCAAATAAACAAGTCATGGGATGGGCAAACAAATTTTTGAGACAATTTATTTCAACATTTACCGTTATTACAAATAGCATTTATACACATAAGGTAACATCCTTCACTCATTATGAAGCAATAAATAAATTGGTACAAATATTTCCTACGTACGCATGCAACATACTTGTGATTGCCGTTAAATAAATACCAACATATGCCACAATCCTTTGCATAGCAAAACCAGCCTCTACAGCTTCTTACCTAGGTTAGATTTTAAGACTCGGCTAAGCCAAATACTCCATTCTCATTCATTAACATTCGCCTTTGACTCATTTCGAATATTGGTCAGCATACAAGGCTCCATTCACAAGTCTTTAATAACAGGTTGAGAAATTACTAATATTACTTAGGACATACTTTCAGTTGCTCGTAAATCATAAACATGTATTCGCCTCAAAATAAATGCGTCGACTTGACTTCCCTAACAAATGTCAACAGCGAATATGATATGGGTGCAGTTCATCTTGAATTAAACAGTATGGGGTGCAGTTTAATTATTTTACCATCATGGTGACTGAAAAGTTTCAATTAAATGATAATTTCAATACATTCAATTCATAAATTTAGAAATCAGAGGCCTTAAAGAATAATGACTTAATCAGATACTGAAATATTTAAACGCAAAAATCCGGTTACGGTTCGTTTGAGCAAGAATGGTTTTTCATATTTGACTGAGTGTAATTGATAATTCTTTGTATTGCATAGTATCATACCATTCCTGCGTTCCCGGTTTGAAAGAATGTAGTAACATGTAAGAGAAATATGTCCTTATGTTCAACACCGTGCGAATGATTTTCATATTATCTTTCTGGACATGATGATTGTATTACATAAAAATCTCCATATTCCTTCGGCATTGATTCTTTCCTAAAAAATTAATTAGTCGACTGCATATGCCAACCTATTTGAAAAGGGGAAGAGTTTGATGCAAGACAAAAGCCGTACACTACATATAATATTATTACATCGAAATGATATACTTTTCCAAGTACTTCGTGTTCAGTCTGCACCCTGAGTGATAAGTAAATTTAGCAGAGATTTTTATTTTCAGAGTTACCGCCACGTTTATTCGTAACATTAAACGCTTCCATTGAATTGGATGAATATGACAGAGACGCGTAAAAGAATAAATATTCCACAAAGCGGTGGCAACCTTCGATATATATAATGTGATATTCAAATAATAGCATCTTAGAGAGCCAAAGGAAATATCAGATGTTGAGTTTGAAGACCCAAGTCATGGAGTTTCCTGATAAAGGAGGTTTTGTCCAAAAATTAAATACACAAAGAGTTGAACTGCATGGATACAGTGAATTCTATACTATAGACCATGACCAACGTTGACTGATATCTTCGTGATTTCAAGAGTGTAGTTTGGTTCTCGTTCATTAGGGATTTCCAATCATGGAGAATTCATATCCCGGTGAACTACCCTTTCCGTTCAGGTTTGCGGGAAGCGGACGTCCTGAGCCTTGGGGCGAAGCACCCGACATCACCGCGAAGGTAATGGTAGTCATCGACGCAGTCGCAGAGCTAACCAGCGAATGATCTGCGAGATTTCAGCCCTCTGCGCTCGGAGCATCCTTTCTCATGATCTTGGAGCACTCGGAAGATCACACAGCGCCATTTACACGTGGGTAGAACTAGTGAAAGCACAACTCCCGGAAAGACAGCGCTTTTGGGAAGGTGGGTTATGGATGGTCGCCAGGAAAAGATCCGAGGATTGAGCGCTAACGTCGCCGATGCGCGACACCAAAAAGAGAGGAAAATTATCAACACTTATCTCACAATTTGGCCGGAGGGGATCATAATCACGTCTTGGTAGTCAGGTCGAGAGGAGTGGTGGAATGTTTGACGCCCTCCCCCTCCCCTTCCTCTCCTTCATCCCCCTCACTTTTCTCGTTGCACCCGTTGGATCCCGCCGACCCCTTGGCGTCCCCATCCTCCCCCCCGCTATCCCCCGTCTCGCCGTTCCCCTCGCTCTCCTTCCCTGAATCCTTAACCGTTCCCGCGCACTTCATCGAGAGGTCCATGGGCCTCTCCTGTTCCGCCACCCATTCAGGGGACGACACCCGCTTCACGCCTCCTCCAACCGCCGCCGCCACGTTCGCCCCGGGCGACTCCTCGACCGAGTCCTCGCTGGCTGACGCGCTCGACGGTGACGCGCTGGCTCCTCCCTCCCTCGGCCTCTCGCGCTCGTTCGCCGCGGCAGCAGCGGCCGCAGCGGCCGCTGCCGCCGCCGCCGCCACGTACGGGAACAGGAGGAATCCCTTGGCGCCAGCAGCGTGTGCCCCGGGCAGAAACGGCGAGAGGGGGACGGGGGGAGGCGGGGGGGCAGGGTGAGGAGGGGCCGCGGGATGGGGAAACATGCCACCCATGGGGAAGAGCTGCGCGTGGAACGCGGGCCCTCCGGGATGTTGGTGGTGGTGGCCGGGGGGTTCCTTCCCGAACGCCGCGGCCCAGTAGGGGTCCATGCAAGGCATCCGCTCGAGGAATGCCTTATGGTGGAGGTGTGCGTGGGCGGGGAGGAGTGCGTGGGCGGGGAGGAGTGCGTGTTGATGGGGGTCGCACGAAGGCCCACCGCCCCTGGTGTGCCCCAGGTGGCCATCGAGGGTCTTCCCGGGAGAGTGGTCGGCGGGGGAGGGGAAACCCGGTTGCCTCTGCCGGGAAGACAGGGGGTGCGGGGGTCCTACTGGAGGAATATGGAAAGGGTTCGGACCCACGTCCGACGGCGGGCCGCTCTCCCTAGTTGCTTCGATGCCGCGAGGGATCCCATCCGGCCCAAAGGCCCCCGGGGTCTTCTTGAGGTCTTCCGATCCGGGGTCGTCGGATTCCGAGGAGTTGGTGTAAGAGATGGACGATCTGTTGTGATGTCCATGGTGGTGCACATGATGCTGTTGCTGCTGCTGTTGCTCCTGCAGAAGGCAGTGTATCTTGAACCAGTTGGACCTCCTACCGTAGCGGGAGCCGCTCTTGGACATGCCCACCACGAGACACTTGCGAAGGCGGCAGGCCTTGCAGGAGGTGCGGTTCTTCTTGTTGATAATACAACCTCCTCCATTCTTGCACTCTGAGATGGACCCTAAATTGTTGTACGTACGACCGAAGAATGACTGAAGAGGGAGAAATTGTAATTAGATAATATCGAACGTGCAACCCCAATCAATGAAATTTGCATTCATTTTCATCACTTTGCTGAAAATGGATGATGAGAAAGGTCAAATTCAGTAATTCGATCTAAATAGCATATCCTATTCTAGGGAAAGTTCACAAATTTATTTTATAATTTGATCGGTGCAGTTCCAGAGGCTGAGGTCATTTCTAGCCATTAACATAACCACTGTGAGATTGGTGTCACGACATTCTTGATCGAGGATAATCTCGATCTACGATTCGAATTACGAATTTTTGTTATTCAGAAATTTTACATCTCACAACACAAGCACTAAAATCAAACTTCACTCATCAAATACATTTTTGAGCATATTCTAATTGTCAATCATTTTGATTTTCTCTACACGCAAGTGGAATTTTGCCAAATGTTATATATTGACTTTGGTGGACATAAGACAAGGGTAGTAATGTTAGGAGTCTAAGCAGCAGGACAATGCTTTTTCAGAACATGGGAAACAGAAGGATATTAGAGTACTCATACAACAGCCGTGAATATATCTTGGTCATATCCAAAGAAAATGTGGTTTCCTAGTTCTAAGTCACACCCGGATTCTTCTCAAGAATTAAATTATGGGTGGATTTTAAAATCTAACTTTCTTCCTCAGGCAGGAACATAGTAAATAAATATTTTAATCGATTCCTTTACCGTTTGACTCGATTATTTTTAGCTGGATAATGTTCAAAATTTCGTCGATTGCTCTGGAGGCAGTAATGCAGCTATACTTATGAATATGCAGTCGTACCTTGCAGCCCTCACATGTGAACGCCCCGAAGTGGAATCCGGCAGCAGGTTCCCCGCACACTCTGCAGAGTTGGTTCATCTGTAATCAACAAATGCAATCCTTCAGGAAGATCCAAATTAAGTGGAGCAATAATTTAGCAAACGAAGGAATGATCGCAAAAGACCAAACGATTACTATTGATTTTTAAAATAATATAATTTATTTCTTTAATGCCAAATACTACTTCAGTGTACCATTAACTTGACCCATCTAGATTAGTACGGGTGCGCGCTATGAATTACACCTCCGATACGAATATTATGGAATGATTTTATAAGTGGATGGACCAGTATATAACTAGGCACAAAAGAGTAGAAAGGAGTTGAATTTCGTCTTATTAATGTTAAAATAAACAGTATAAGATATTCCACTCACTGAATATAGTATCTATTTAGCCACTTAAATTTTTACATTAAATCGCATGTGTAAAACTTTCCAAAAGTGAAATGCGATGATTACCCAAACTTCATCATCCTAATACGAA
Organism: Hetaerina americana; assembly: GCF_022747635.1. Taxonomy (NCBI): domain Eukaryota; kingdom Metazoa; phylum Arthropoda; class Insecta; order Odonata; family Calopterygidae; genus Hetaerina; species Hetaerina americana. The sequence continues at coordinate 44,385,062 of NW_027287316.1, forward strand.
GAACGCATTCCTCGGAAGAAAAAGAACATTTTCACGACAGTCCAACCAAAATATTTTTCATTAGATAAACAGGGAAAACCTAAACATTTAGAAAAAATGAATGCTGCGCTGTAAATCTAGTCTCGTCGCCAACTTAAGAGAGATCTATTTCTCACAATTATTCCAATGCGTATTTCGTCAATAAAACCCGAATTAATTTTGGGAATTGCTGAAATTTTATCACCCTTTAAATGATCAGGTTTTTCAATTTCGCATTAACGATAGAAACAGCACTAATATTTCGTTTTTTCATTGCCCAAGTCCCCTCCCAAGGACTACAACCTTGATGTAGTGGAAGGGCTTGTGCGTTCCGATGACCCCTAGAGCTCTCCTGGTGGGAGCAATGATAATTGCTCCCGGTAGGGTCACCCGTGCCAGATAGGTCAAAGGTAAGGAGCCAGTCGAAAGGCAGTTCACGCAGCGTCAGTTCCTCAGTGAGGCGCCTGCAAAGCTCGTTTGACCCCAGCGGGGCGGCCATTGAGTGATGGTGTCAAGTTTAAAACACTATTGAGGAAGGCAACGGGAAGCCACCTCAATTATCATTCCCAAGATTTACATGATGGACAATATAGAGAATATGAGTCCTGGCAACTATAGTGAACTAGACTCAACTAGACTCAATCGGCCGTGTGTCATGCCCGGTAACGGAAGAGGCAAGGCTTCCGCGGCTTCCATTTTAGGTTTATGCGAGATAAGATGGAAGGATAGCGGGGATTACTGGAGTGATAATTATATAATAATACACAGCGGCGGGGACGAGAGCCAACGAGGGGTTGCCATAGTATTAAATGAAGAGGTAGGAAGAAGCGTAGTCAACATAGAGCAGGTCACGGATAGAATACTACTAGTAGAGATAAAAGCAGAACCGACGAACTTGGCTATTATTCAAGTATACATGCCACCGAGCAACCATAAGGAAGAAGAGGTCGATAGGATATACGATCAGTTAGAGGACATAATCGCGTATTTTCCTTTAGGGAAACATTTGATAGTGATGGGGGATTCGAATGCAACGGTAGGCGAAGGAAGAGATGGTGATGAGGTTGGGGACTACGGTTTAGGCACGAGGAATGACCGCGGGGAGATAGCAGTTGAGTTCTGCAGGAGACAGGGGTTAGTCATCACCAACACTTGGTTTAGACGCCAAAAAAGGCATAGGTTTACATAAAAATTGCCAGATGACTAAGAAGGGTATCAGTAAGGTTATATTATGGTTAGGCATAGGTTTAGGAACAGTGTGATCAATTCGCACAGCTTCCCGGGAGCGGATGTGGACTCTGACCACAATTTAGTTGTTATGAAATGTAGTGCCCGTTCCAAAAAGTTAAGGTAGGGGCGGCGGGTTAGGAAATGGGATGTAGAAGCATTAAATGAATTGGCAAGGAAGCATTATCAGCAGGCTTTAGAGAAAATCATGGATGAGGGTAAAGAGCTGAGTACTATCGAGGAAAAATGGGAATGTATCAAGAAAGGGATATAGAAAGCCGAAAAGAAACTATAGGAACCGTTAATGGGAAAAGGACAAGGAAGCCATGGAACACGGATGAGATGATTAGGAAGATAGATAAGAGAAGAAAATAAAAGAATATAAACACAGAGTCAGACAAAAGGAAGTAAAAAGAGTTAAATAATAAATTGAGACGGGCAATAGATAAAACAAAAGAAGCATGGTGGAAGACGCACTGCAAGGATATAGAAAATTTGCAGAGGAAGGGTGAAATTGGTGCGCTATACAGTAAGGTTAAATCATTATCGGGAAGTAAGAAATGGAGATCTGTGCTAACAGTTAGATATAAGTCGGGTAAGACAATTGTTGACTCAGGAAAGATTGGAGAGAGATGGGAGGAATATATAGAATAACTGCATGGTAAAGAACTGAGGCCAACAAAGTTAGACATTGAAAAAGAATATGACGTAGAGGAAGATAGCATAGGTCCAGGCATACTCGACGATGAGATAGAAAGGGAATTAAGGGAGATGAAACTAAATAAGGCCGTGGGGGTGGATAACATTCCCGCGGAATTACTGAAATGTGTTTGAAAAGTGGGAGGACAAGGCTATATGGAATGATTCGTATTATCTATGAGGAAGGATTTTGGCCGGAAGATTTTATGAGAACAGTGCTAGTTCCTATTTCGGAAAAGATAAAGATTACATAATGTGAGGACTACCGAACAATGCGTTTGATTTCCCCAGCGGCTAAAGTTGTTCTCATAATCATCAGCAAAACGAAACAGAGTAGGTCAAATGATTACTTAGGGGATGATCAGTTTGGGTTTATTAAGGGGAGAGGCACGCGGGATGCCATTGCAGTAATAAGATCAATTATTAAGAGGAATATAGAATACAATCTGGACGTATTTAACTATTTCGCAGATTTCGAGAAGGCGTTTGATAGAGTGAATTTGTAAAAACTAATGAGTATGTTGCAGAAAATAGGAATAGGTTGGAGGAACAGGAGGCTGATCCGCAACCTGTACATGTCTCAGACTGCTCAGTGATGAGTGGGGAACGGAGAGTCTGGATGGGCAGTGTTTGGAAGATTTGCCCATTATCACCGCTACTGTTCAACGTATATGTGAAGGAAACTACTAAAGAGGCATAGGAAGAACTGGAGGTAGGAATGAAAGTCGGTGGGGAATTCGTAAATTCGTCAGTTAGGTTTGCTGATGACCAAGCCTTAGTTTGTCAGTCAGCCAAGGGGCATTGCTGAGTGAATTGGAAATTCATTAAGATAGATATGGGATGAGAATCAAAATAAATAAAACAAAGGTTATGCGATTTCCCAGAAATAAACAAGCTAAGCTAAACATTAAAATAGGAGGACAAAAATTAGAGCAGTTAGAACAGTTTCCATATTTCGGAAGTGTTTTGGACAAACGCGGTCACGGTGGTAGGGACGTAAGGAGGAGAATTGCGCTAGGCAAAGAGACTTTCACAAGGAGGAGGGAGTTGATGAAGGGACTTTGAGTAAGGATATTAAGAAAAGACTCGTAAAAAATTTGATATGGAGCGTAGCTATGTACAGAGTGGAAACGTGGTCATTGAAGCAGGAGGGTAGACGCAGATTGGAGGCTTTTGAAATGTGGGAGCGGAGAAGAATGGAGAAGGTGAAATGGACCGAAAAGAGAACAAATGAGGAAGTACTTGGTATGTTGGGCGAAGAGAGGGGTTTGTTGAGAGAAACCCTAAGGAGGCAGGAAAAATGGATGAAGGGCGTATTGATCTGTAGTGGAATGTTGAAGGCTGTAATAGAGGGGAGAATATTTGGCAAACGAGGAAAGGGCAGGAACGGGATGAGGATGTTGCACGTGATGAAGGGAGGAAGGAAGTACTCAGAGATAAAGAAGAACTTGAAGTAGATTACGTTGCTGGACTGTGTTTTGTTAGGAGTCACAGAATATTTACTTGGTAGTTGTATCCATGCAAAACCTGCCTTATTCGGTAGGTTACTTAATAATAATAAATAATAAATGCTTAAGTACCCCTGTGTTATGTATACACGAATCCACAAACGTGCTGAAATGAATTTTCAGTTGTAGAAAAGCATTACATATGAATTAATGTTTTACCAAAAACTTGTATCATTCACATCTCCATTGAAACAAAATTAACGCAGTGTCCGCCTTAAAGTTACTAAAGTAGCATATATACTATTTATGCCAACCACACCTGTTTGAACACAGAAGAATTTATTGAAATTATTCAAATTAAGATTAAGTTTAAATTAAAACTGACTTTTCAAGACTGTAATTTTGGAAGTTTGCTGATTGCTCTTTGGGAATTAAAACTTAGACCACTGCCGACATTGGGAGAAAAGATCGTCGAATAACGTTTATTAGCACTATTATATATGTTTAAACTTTCATTGGATGCCCACCACGTGTTGAAAACAGAAATAATGTACATGAGGTGTTATTGTGCGCGGTTGGTTCTGCGAAACCCACCCGGAAATCTCGCTTATTCCGCGAAAATTAATGTGAAGTGTGTTGAACATCATCCCTATAGTTTGGACCTAACCCCATACAACGTTTTTCTACACCTCAATGTGAAGTGTTTTTCATCATTAAAACCAGGTTTTGGTGAACTGAACGTGTGTCAACTGACAATGGCTGCTGATCAGGCAATACAATGATGCCAAATCTTAACTTTTAACTGAGACTTGTAAAAATAATAAATGTTTCTCAGAAAAGAGTAAAACTTGAGGAAGCAATGGATAAAAATGACTTCAACACCTTATTAAAACTCAAAACTTTATGGATAATTTTTCCTTATATTCGTTAATCGATTTTTGAAAATCCATCCCCTAGTATGCATGCAAATTATGCGACAGTTGTCAGAAAGATCAAATTTGCCAAACTATCCACTAGCTCAATGATCACTGGACCAAAACTAAATCTAAGCCCAAAGAAAATGTACTATAGCTACGAATGAATAGATATCTCTTTCACCGGCCGCAGATATTTATTTTAGTAAACGACTTCATTGGGACAAGATTGAGACTGTATTGAGGAAAGATTGAGACTGTAATGAGACCCTTCTTCCAACTAGCCCCCAAAGTAGATCAGAAGGAACTGATGCCGGTGGAGAAATTGCCTCTTTCACGTACATGCTTAATAAAGGCTCAATTGTCACACCACTGCTGTTTTCTCTTTATTGATATCTCCATGAACATTAAACGACATACATTCCCTGTTTTAAAGCTAGTTATAAAATCAAATTGAAAATTTGAAAAGCTGAAAAAATATTTCCAATCTTGATTTGTAAATAATAATTATACAACTTATAAATGCATTTCCATTCTTAACTTGTTCATTTTCTAATGTACATGCTGTAATGAATTTGTAATGTACGAAACAGATTAACTTGGAGAATATTTAAACCAATCTTTCTGATATGGGTTGCACAAGTATCTACCTATACTTATATGCGCTAAGTCTGCTGATGTTACATTTATGACACGAGGGTGGCCTAAAAAGTTTCCGACCTCAGAAAATAATATAAAATTTCAGAAAAAATGTCTCGTATCTTTGTTGGGTCGGAAAATTTTCAGACCACCCTCGTACACTATTAATAAAATCATGCACCATTTTGGTGCAAACAAATTAGGGGAAGTTCACAACAAAACCTTGGGCCTTATAGAAATACTAGCCAATAAGGAGAAGGGTATGAACACTAACAAGAAGAAAAATAAGGCAATGAACCGCAGTATTAGAGAAAAAATCTCCAAGTAAGACTACGGAAAGATAGAAGCATTGGTACAAGTTGAAGTTTTGCATTTAGACGCTAAGATTACCAGCGATGGAAGAAACAAGAGACACAGGTTAAACAGAATAAGAATGGCCAAGAATACTATATAGTATCAGAAGCAACTACTCTCTCTCTCTCTCTATATATATATATATATATATATATATATATATATATATATATATATATATATATATATATATGTATATATGTATATATATATACATATACATATATATATATATATATATATATATATATATATGTATATATGTATATATATATATATATATATATATACATATGTGTGTGTATATATGTATATATATATGAAATTATACATGAAAACATATATGGGCTCTACTTTTCTACAGATATGAGACTTAGACGATAGGAATAGGGGAGAAAAGAAGATTGGAGGAAATGTGGAGCTAAAGAGAACGGCTGAAAATGAAGTAGATAAACATTAGACTAAATACCGTAAAATAAAGTTACTTCAGCCGATTTTACGCTATGCACTACTTCTTCCAGGAATTTCAACGAAGGCGTTTCATTATCACTGAATCGGTTCTGCATGCCCATAAAAATTAAATTAAAAGGAAGCCATGGTACTTCGAAGAATGGGCTGAGAGAGTATAGCCTGTGGAGTACACTTTAAGAAAAAGAGAACGAAATTGAGGAGCATATCCTGAAGCACGATTGCTTGCTAAAATATGAAAATTGAAGGAAACGCGGAGGGGAAGAATTAAAGAGGAAGGTCTAGAAATATTTAACAATGAGGAGCACACAGTGGAAAATGTCGGTGCAAGGACCAATGAGGGAATGAATAGGTTGGCAGAGAACAGGACAATTTGAAGAGCCTTGACAAAACAATGCTTGGAGTGATTACCCGTGATGTTTATACGATAAAACATCTAGTTTACTAAATTTCATAATTCTAATACCTATCGTAAAATATTCCTCCTTACTGCATACAAATGTACATACAGCCAGGCTAGTAACCTTTTGAAAATCGGCCATGTTGGTCCAATTACCACATTTCTCTTACAACGGTCCAAATTTCTTTAAGTGAAAGGATGAAATAGAAAAAAATTATTTTTATCTCGCCATAAGTATTTGAAGCTTTCAGTTTACCCTTTGATCGATTGAAATCATTTCCGTTTCGTTCACATGCCTCCATTAAGCATGAAACCCTGCGAATAACACGCCGTATATCACGATTTACTTAAGGCTTATCCCTGTAGGGTTTAAAAAAACAATAAAAATAATCCTTATTCAGTCTTTGAATATGTATGACCTCGTCATGCATAATATGGTCTCGAAATTTATTAACCAGAAATGTTCAATTAGTTCACCAGGAAGAAATCATTAAAAAAAACCCATTTAGCATTTAAAAAAATCGAAGAGGATGCGCAGAATATCAAATCACGAGTTGTGGATAATATCCGGATAAAAAAACAGAGATGCTTGCGCTAAATATTCTTGCACTGTGCTTTCATCACACGTGCAACAGAGAGGACAGATGGAAGGAGACGAGGCCATGCCACCGGGCGAATCCATCGTGCACCAATCAAATGCGGAGGAGTAGCGTTGCCCGGAGGCACTTCTTCGCGGAGGATCACTTGTACTATGGTTCTCCGCGAAAGGCGCAAAGTAAGTGACTTAGCACTCCTAGGTTGACAATCCCCTTCTTCTGAGATGGTGGCAGATCAAACTGCTTTTCATCGCTCACACAAGGTCTCCGGAGAGATCCCTACGGTTCTTCAGCATACGGAAAGCTCCGTGAAGAGTGGAGAAGAAATAGACTGGTTTATTATCGATAAGTAAGTCCTCGGCCAAGGAATGAAATATAGGTAGCTAATCACGTTGTAGATACGCTCGAGTATTTTTATAGTTTCAGTTTCCCGTTACTAGGGGGAATATAATGTTGACGATCAACGTTTAATAAATGGACTACGGACCATCTTATTCTCAGTCATTCTAATGTATAGTTCATAATATTATGTCAAGATTTCCTTAGTCCCACGCATTTGCGATTAAGCTAATTTAAGCTCATTTGAAACATTTCATAATAATAACTATTATCTGAACTGATAATTTTTTACTCATTTGAAATTAAATCATCCTGTGAACAACTGGCAACAGTATAAAGGAAATGACAGCCCGTTTCAAATAAACTGGGGTTCATTATGTTATAATGGTCACAAATATTGATTATCTATCTTAACTATTATATACGTCAATAAAGTAACTTCACTTTAACCCAAGAATTATTTTTCTTTCGAGTATTTTCAAGTTAAACGAACTAATTGTTAAAAAAAGTGATTGTTTGGATTCATCGTACTTTTTATCAGTTAACTCAAAAGCAACGCGAGAAATGTTTTTCGTCTAAAGCAACTGAGTTTAAAAACCTTAAAAAACCTTTGCTCTAGCAAAGTCAATTTTGTGTAAATTAGGATTAATAATTTCGGTTCTGCCAAGTCACTTTATGCACGAGGAGCTATCTTTAATGCAGCTTCTCAATCATATACAAATTCTGGAAAGGGAATCAAATGGGTTAAACCTAAAAAAATTTTAATGAAGCAATAAATGACATCGGCAATGCGAAGGCAAGTAAATGCATAGCGTTGAACTAATATTTGGACCAGCTAGAACCGCTAGAGTGACGGATCATTAGGAAAATACTAGTCCACTGAAACCACAGAAGTATGGAAATTAAGAGGCACTGATTAAATAAACCGAAATATAGAAAATATAACGGAAACAATAAATAAGGGCTGAAATGAAATTCTTTGAGTATTTGTACAGAATGGATGATAATATAATTGTGATTGGGAGAAGAAGGCAACAAGAAGTTGGATCTAAGAAGTAAAGAAGGGCCCAGAAAGAAACAATTTCGAAGAAGAGGCGATGGAAAGAAATATTTATATGAATATTGTGTTGAAATTACAGCGATTCCACAGTAGAAAAAAGATAATCAGATCCAAAGTGGTCCGAAGTGAGACAAAATAGGCACAGTGAAAAAATGAAAGAATATTGGAAGAAAAAAACTAAGTGGAAGGAACTAAGTTTGGCACGTGGACCTATTGAAGAGGAGAAGAATGAACACAGGGACAGCCTAATCGTAACCAATATATAATATATCATCATGGCATTATGATAATGTGGTGTATGAATATGAGCAGAGATAGATGCTACGTTTACCATGTCATTTCTCAACAGCTAATATGCCTAACAGCGGACAACGCCTTGTCTGTAATCGCATTTGGAAGATGTCGATTTTAGCTTAATTACCTAAACCCATCATTTAGCAGTACAGGGTAACACTTCAAGTGTTCGTTGAATACAACGATGAAAGCTGCCTAAAAAATAAGTTGGAAATAATTTGAATACACATCGCCATTTCAACAAAATAAATTTTCTTCAATGTTCAATAACAAAAACAAACGTACAAACAATGCGTTAATTGAAAAAATATTCTAAACAATTCACGAAAACAAACTATATTGAATCCGTTGTCCTAGTGTAATATTTCGTCTGCACAGGAAAATAATGAAGAACATTATGGGATATAAAATGAGGATATTTTCTGAGAGAATTAGGTATATTTGGTTCTAAAAGTGTAATTATAGCACTCACTCAAACCTTCCTCATTGTTCAACTAGACAAGTACCTATTTCTCAGCTGTTGCCAAATGGTAAGCGAATACGTACAACGTCACATACCTGGGGCTGCTAGCTTTAACAGCGAGATAAGCGGAAGAAGACAAGACTGTGACACCGAAGAGCCAATCAAACGAGTCAAAAGATGAAAGAATCTCATCGTGACTTTCAAATCCGATATGTCATTCATTCATTGAAGACGTAAACGGCACAGAAGCCAAGGCTTACAGAATTCAGAGGCCTCTCACAAATGTCCCAGTAGTGACTGGGAGATACCAGACAATCCCCTCGTGATTAATGGTCGCTTTCGTTAATGTTAAAATGGTATCTTTCATCTGACGCCGCAAACGACCATTGCACATCGAATGGCCTGGCCGACGCAATAAAGTTCTAGTGCAGAGTTAACCAACCGGCTGCTCTGAGAAACTTCTATGTCAACTCGTTTGGCTGATTCATGTGCTTCGCCCTTCCTGTCTAATATGCGCACTTTTCGCAGAATATCTACCGATAGCGCAGGAAAATAATAAACAAGCGAACACTTCTACACCTTATGACAGCTAAGTGACGAGCAAAACTCTCATCATCAATTCAAAGCACATTAGCATGGCCATTGTAACTTTTCTACAAATGATGGCATCGCATAACCATCATTATGATGACCAGGTTGATTTATTAAAATTATAATTCAAAATGGACATCTAAGTCATTTATTAAATTCTTTGCTGAACCAATAATTTTACCAAAGCATGGAAAAAAATTCGGTTTTCCTATTCCATTTAGTTTCATGTCCAAGGGCATGAAAAAATACTATGCGCAATGTTCGCTCGTGTTTTCGTAATGAAATATAAAACTGTATCATATTTAGTTTGTATTAATTTCATTGCTGCTACATTTCATTTATCTAAATAAGAAAAATTTTAAGTAACCCTCTAAGAGTAGAGGATAAGCATTGAGCCTAGTTGTATCTTGAAATGCGTAACGCTGGGAACTGTGTGGAAACTTTCTCTGAAATTTTTTCTGGTTGGACCGTAAGGTCTTAGCATATTCAAGAGAGAATTGGTATTAGAAAATGCAAATATGTTAATTACACTTTGGCGAGAGAAATTCCGGAAACCAATAGCTCCATTTCAATCGACCATTATGTGAACTCCAAATTTCCTGCACATTATTTTTATGGCACAAAAAACAAATTCACTCCACTTCAATAAAGATCTATCGTGTTGCTTACGTTGACTGTTTATTCACGGTTGAATCGCAGTGATGACCCACAAAAAGCATGCAGCGTTTAAAGCATACTATGGCTCTTTTCATTTAATACAATCCAATTCAGCAATCTCTTTTTCCCTCCACAGTCACTTTTAGTCTCTCTCCACCCCAATCTTATCTCTCTCGCTTCACCAAAAATATTTAAAGAGCATAAAACGACTCAAATAGGTAATTATGTGATTTTTTAGAAGCACTCAACTGAAATCTATCAAAGTAAAAAGACGCTGACGAAATTCTTGTCATCAAAAACTACTAGACAGTATTATCTTTGGAAAAGCTAATAAATTTGGTCTTAAGTAATTATGGTCACGCTGATTAACGTTTATTGCATTGAAAAATAATTGTATTTAAAGGAATTCAACGATAATGTGTCATCTGGAGTAAGTTTTGAAAGAATTGTTTAGCTGTCACGTTTCAAAGTATAAAAAGTGAATCCAGGTGTAAATAACGGCAGAATAACTTTTTTCTTTCACATCAAGTATGGATTTCATAGATCTTTTTCTATTCTTTCGAGTGATTACAGTAAAATAGGAGCTGCTTCTTCGTGAGAAGACAACATTACACCCGCTAAGTATCAAAGTAGAACCATTCGGTTACCAGGAGAAGCGAGGCAAAGAACGGCCTGAACTCAAATGCATGACGGGATGTCGGATTAAGTTGTTCACCATAGATTTAGGCGGATTGAAAAGATAAAACCATTTGAAAAAATCAAGAAGACCAGCGGCATTTCAAATCCACATCATTGATGGGTGGCGTGTGGGTCAAATAATAATACAGGTCGAAATATATCGTCTTGAAGATCTTCTGCCGGAGAGAAAAGAAACTCTTTCGAACAAATCGATAAATTCTGAGTAGTCGACTAGAAATATCTAGCTTTTCTAGAGTCTGGAATGAAAAAACATAGACACGCAGGGGCACCATTGAAAAATCGATCTATGCTTTAATGAATAAAACAAATTAATATTAAACCAAACTTCCAGGATATAACATATCATGCTGTCCATTGAGAGTACAATTGTTAGCCCCGTTCCACCTCCTGGCTATTCCCATACTCGTATCCCAGAGGTGCGAAATAAAACCTAGGTCAAGGCTGGATGACGTCCAAATATCCACATCCTTCAAATATTCTTTTTAGCTATTTTCAAATATCATTTAAAAACATTTTTCAGTCGTCGACTCGATAAATATATCTATACAATGGTAGGAATATTATAAATAAACCACATTTCTTGCGATGATCATGTTCCGCAGCATTACATTTGAGTTACATATTTCTACTTTTTCATAGTCAAAGTTTCTTCCATCAGTTCCCTCGAAACAAATAGCAGAGCGAGCAGACTCGCTGAATTCCTTCAGCGAGTCTGCTGCGAGCGAATCATTGAGTCGCTTTAAATTCCCCAACTCATTCCGATTTTCTTCGAATATCTAGAGTACGAGTCCTAATATTGAAAGCTTTCAAAGCACCCGAAATGGTGACCATATCATAGTCTCAAGGAATCAATTGTTTTGAATATTTTAGAATGAATTTAATTGATTCATTCATCTCGGTGTTTGGTGAATTTCTATGTACATGTTGAATGAAACTTGCCGGGTTAAAGACTAGTTATTTTGCTGCATATGTAATTTAAGTAATATCATCAAGTATTATCAGCAATTTTTTAAGTAAATATTTAGTATTTGAATGATTAGGCTGTAAATTAAATGCTTATTCAAGATTTTCGTTCCTAAAATACTGCACTACACTTGCAACGTAAAAAAATCGTATGAAACCTAGAAAGTCCAGGATCGGGATGGTGCGGTGGCTAACTTACGGCTTCCCACCAAGAGGAGGCGGCAGATAATTTTCAGTGATATGCCGATCCCTACGTGAGGTACTACGACGTCCGTCGGATGGGACGTTAAACTGTGGCCCCTTTCGACAAGAGTAGGCTAATGCCGACGCCGTTTCTCTCCACCTTTCCTTTCCCATCTATCCCTAATGGCGCAAATAACCTAAGCTGTCGGTCGCCTACCCTTAAACTACTGCTACTACTAAGAAGTCCAGTGAGTCCGCTGGCGATAAGAAGTCACAATTACTGAAATGAGGAATTATTTTTCGATTGTTTTACTTTTAAAAGAATCAATATCTGCTCTGGAATCTCACCTTCATTTACACAATACCCAAAAAGCCGCCGTGAGGACGTGAGGCGGGGGGTGTTAAGTCACCACCCATGCATGCAAAATCACATTAATTACAGCTCTACAAAAATATTAGTTCGATTTTGCACTCAAGCAAAGTTAATCATACAAAAGAAACTACTTGCCTTCAAGTTTATTAAATTCATGCAGGATATCGACAATACATATAAACAACCATTACTAATTATCCCTTTCACATCTGCGATCATTTATATTTTGATCTAAAATCGTACGAGGAAAAAACAACATTTTAAACCTATCCATTCTACCATTTATTTGCCTTATTTCACGTATGTGATCTAATCAATTAGAGTAACTCTGGGCCTGTAATATGTCTTGAACGTCCTGTGCGCTCCTTTAGTCATCAAAGTTACCTAAATTCTAACTGTTTTGAGAGGACATGAATCATGAAGGTATTCTAATGTGGTGGCAAAAAACGGTGTGGAAATATAACTTTCGAAGGAAGGTTTTCATAAAACGATCATATTTATCTTTTCACTCTATTAAGTTTTCGTGTGAATCTGTGAGTTATCAATAGTTTCAGTTTTGCCTTACATCATACATTTGCTTCTGTAAGAAGTTTGATGGGATAGCAATTATCAGGAAGTTTAAAATTCAAGAGGACGCCACAAAATGATACGCACTCTGCACCCTTCCAAATGGATTGAGATACCCTTCTAAAAGATGCGCTGGGACTTAGAATATATTTATGACGCTCAATTAGTGAGCTTTACTCGAAGCTCCCCGTGACCGAAATTTAGATAAAAGAAAATCTACGGATTGAAATTTGTATACAGGTGTAAAACAGAGACCATTGGTGATTATTAAAAAAAAATATTTTACTGAAGGAATATTGGAACTAGGAAGTCCTCGCCACCATGAAGAGCGCTAAAACCTTAAAGTAGTCTATTATGCGATGGCTGGATGGAAGGTTGGATCTCCCGATGGTAATGTGATTAATTCCACCCTTCATCCATTCAGTCATCCTTGAATAGTCAAAGATACTAAATGAAACTGATTTATTAATGATTGATGAATACTGATTTATTTATATTTTGAAAATTATTTTGATTTCTTTGTAATTGCACATGATTAGTACTGAATTAAGGAGCACTAGAAATCCCGTCTAGTGTACTAAAAAAATATAATTAATTAGGGTTCTGCAAAATGAAAATTCAAACCAATTCATTTCCTGCCCTTTCGAGAGTTAAGCAAACACATTCAATATCTAGAATATATTTCGTGAATTCTAAAAGAATCGAATTTCTTAATAATGGAGTAGGGTAACAGATACTTATGAAAATCAATCACAGTTGTGGTGGACTACGATAAAAAGCGAGGAGGCACCGATTAATTAAGGATTCAAAATAAGGATGACTTCATTACTGTAGCACGCCAAAAGAAAAAAATCCTAAGTAATACCGTGTCGCACTGCTCCAGTGTGGAGAGACAGAATGCCATCTTTCTCGACGATTGAGACTGAAAATGTCTGCTTTTGCTATATCAGACCTCGTGCACTCAGATGTTGCACTGCAGACAGATGGTTTTTCAAAGGAAGCCAACCAACAAATCCGACCGAAAAGCAATGCTAAACCTAACTCCTGCTCGAAATAAATCGGTTAAAATGAACAGTTAATTCTCAAAAAATGGCAAATATTTCCCAGTATCGTCTTAATGGATTGAAAAAATAGTTATTCCCGACTCCTGATCTCTGGCGATAAAGGAAATAAAATTAATTTGGTATTAATCACAACTGTCATTCACTCGAGCAAGAAACATACACGTATCCCTGAAAACCATCTAATCACGGTCTAAAAAGTCATGTACCTGCCGATTATTATTGCTAACATTCGTGATGATCATTCCGTTATTTCCTTGAATAATGAATCACCATAGCATATCTATTTCTTGCACAATTAAAGGAACTTAAAATTTCATCAACTCTGGAATTTATTCCGAAAAAAATATGAATAATAAATAATAATTCCACGGAAATTTATCTTAAAATGCCATCTCTCTTGATACGAGTAGATTTAGTGTCAAAAAAAATATATAGATTTAGTGTCGTCTGCTTTACCTTTGGTATATGTTCTTTTAAAAAGACGTGATTAGTTATTGAATCGAACAATTGTCTTTCAGAATATTATAATAGCGTCTACAACGTATGCATGATAGGTGACACCCAATATTAAGACCGAAATGGCAATCACAACAGCCGCTTCATGGATGTGATTTGCAAAACCTATGCATCATGCTCTAAAAGAAATGCAAATCTCCTATGCGATCGATATTGACTCAGACACCAGATGGTATCATTAACTTCGACTCAAGCAGGGTAGACTATTATCAGCATCCTGTGAGGCAAATGCAGGAATAGCTAAAGCGCAGGTGATATGATAATATACCGAGTGGCTCCTCGAGATATTATTTCTAAAATGTCCCTTCTGAATTTGTACAACAGCTCGCATTCATAAAACAGACAAAAAAATGAGAAAATATACACTATAAAATATTGCCTTACATGTATTCATTCATATGCTGTGGCATCATACAATTTACTTTGCATTCATTTATGGTGAAATCGAAAATAATGCTTAAATTTATACGCATGTGTCAAAGTAATTTACGAAACAATAAATACATTTTTGGCTGACAAAAATTGTTTTCCTGAAGTTCAATTATGATTGATAAAATTGGCAAAGAAATGACATGACATCCTCCTCAATAATTGCTCTCACTTTCAGCGTTTTCACAGAAATTTAATATTTTGCAATCCTGATGGCATTATGATATTGGAATTGATATTTACCTCCATTAATGCATTCAAACGGTCATAATACTTTATGCCATTCCATGATGCCGGCTCAAATCTTGAAATCATAAAACAACGGGGTGAATAAGCATGCCAAGTCATACCAAGTGAAATTGGCCATCCCAAGTGACCAAACCGGTTCATGTAAATGAGCCGAAGAAAGAACCTAAATATTTGATTTTGGGATGACTAATTTCACATATTTTTTGAAAAATAATAAAACCATCTAATATCTCATCTCAGCAACGTCTCAGCAACATGCTGCACAATGTTTTCCTAATTAATTTTATATAAAATGTAATTGCGCTGATAATGTATCAATAATTAGGCATATACAAGGAAATTATGGCGACGAGAAGCAATGAATAGCACTGGAATGACTATTACAGTTATTTCGACGGGAAAAGACATAGAAAGGGTGGTGGAGTGGGAGCAGAGAAAGAAGGGAAATTGTTCAATTTTCAAATCTAAATTCAGCAAAGTACAAAAATTCGTGTTAAATAACACTTATTTTGTCGTATTTAAAACCTTTATTATATCTCAAATAGAATGATGAAACAAGGCCTAAGTGCGAACTTCCCAAAGCCTAATTGGACCCTATGGTCCCAAAGATTGATACGAATTTAAATCAATATATTTCGAAGTAGTAAAAGTAGTCTATCTAAATTATTGAAACGTGCATTGCAATTGAAAGTACGTAAGTATACGTACAGATCACTCCTGATCTCCGGTCATAAAAAAAATTTTTCCAACTACAAGTTTGCAAATGTACAATACCTTAAGTGCTGTCAAAAGAACATGTAATATGGAAAGCATGTAGAATGGAGTACGAGTAATCGTGAAAAAAAGAGTTCCAACAGTTACTACACAAAGTAGGTATTCTAGGTTTATTACTCTCATTTTATCCGGGTGGGCTCATCTGTCGATATGGCGTAGGGCTCCAGTATTTCTCTCGGTGTCTTGATTGAATCGTACTGTTTTGAGTCAATACACGTTATCTTTGTGTGTGTCGAGGGGATCACAACCTGGTTTCTCTAATAAATGCCTATGGTCTACCATGAACTCATCTCCAGATTGACTACTTATACAAAAACATGATGAGGGTAAAAACCAACTTTCCAAGGGCCGGCATATTCCTCCTATCTATGCTCTGAATTAATATGCATTCAAAAAAATTTGAATTGTTAATCGCTAAAAACTAAAATTTGAAATCTCATTAAGTATTACCTACACTACTGCCATCACAACCTAAAATATCACTATTTTTTTTCTATTTCCTCCACTTGTCTATAAAAAACAGTGTGGCCCTACAATAATAACTTGGTCATTTTTGACGATATAATTTTATTGATAAAACCTAAATGTTCTGTTGTTTCCCCCAATTTCACTATTGTTCACATCATAAAACGTAATGAATAATTTATTTCCTCCACTCCTACCTAGTGTATTTTAAATCACGTTTGCCTGCCATTCAGTGAATAATGTTTTCAAGGACTCGAAATTACTGCTGGTGTGTCATTGAAAGGTAATTCGTGCAGCAAGGAGACATGACCGCGGTTAAATGTGCCATACATACGCATTTCACGTTTCTGAAATGCGAGAGGTGGGCGTACAATGATGGCAGATCATACCCAAGCAATATGTAATACGTATTGCTTCCTGAACGTGCAACTTCACTCCTTGACTTCAAAGGCCATGGACTACGATAGATGCTCGTATTTCTCGGTTTGTTATATTACGAGAACTAATCAATAGTATTAATAATTTTTTCATTCATCTACACTATTATTCAAAAGTTAAATGCTATGTTATATTTTTAGCACACTGTGTAATGTATATTTGGCCCAAGTGTTAATGATTTGAGTCAGGTAATGCGCCAGCGGAAGCCATCATAAGTTGAATACTGTTCAATTAGCCCGAGGTACCGGAGATAACAGTGGCAATGCTTGAAATTTTTCTTCCGCCCGGACAAATCCTCGTCCAATGCCTTTGTAATTCAACAGATGTCTTACGAAGATACTTCTCTTCCCTTTAGGACAGATATAAGATGGTTTAAAACGTTTAAAGAGGTGAAAAGATCAATTTCAAAGGAGGGTGGACCCGGAGCCTCATCACATGCTATTATGAAAGTAAATATTAACACCATTGCTCACACTACTATATGAGAGAAGATCGTCGAATAACATCTATGGCAGACATCAATAACATAACTTCTACTATCAGAAATATCAAAACTTTCATCGACCGTTTGGTAACACATTGGTAACAGAAAAATTCCAATCTAGACGAGTTTATGCGCATTGAATTCCGTGAAAACTACAGCAAAATCGTGATTAAACACGTGTCGCAAAAATTAATGTTATATCTGCTCCTCAACTGTCCCGACCTAGTCCAGACCTAGCCACATGTGACCTTTTACAGTGAATAAACACCGTCACGGCAATGGGTTTTTATCATCATAAGTAGGCGTGTGCGAATTTAACATGTTTCAACTTGCGAATTGATGTGAGTGTGGAAAAATGAAATGAACGAAAAGGAAAACTAAGGAAAAGCGCTAGAAAAATTAGGGGTAGAGACAAGGTTATTGGCACAAATTAGAAGAGGCCAATACAAGTGGATGCAGGAAATACTAAGAGTTCATGGGATGCTGAAGACAGTGAAAGAGGTCAGAATGTTGGGAAAAAGAGATATAGAAGAAGGAGAAAAATAGGCATTTTGAATGGATCAGGGGAGGTATTGGATGGATTAAGAAATTTCAATGATAAAGAGGAGTAGGAGTATGCAGCGCTAAAGGATGAGTAGGTGTAATATTTAGTATTGGGTTTTAGAATATTTTTGTAGTTTTAGTCTGGGTTCCTGAGCAAAGTACAGTAGATGAATTGAATACCTACCCTAACACAGTAGACTAAAACTAACGATGAGTATTTTAAAAATTGAAAGAATGCCCTTGTAAGCACACTTGTCATAAGGCTGCGTAAGTTTTCGCGGCGGTGGTTTGAAGTATTCTGCATTGTCGGGTTCCCCGCGTCGTTGTTTGATTCAGACAACAGTTTCGCCGAAGTTGCATTCGGCGTCTTCAGGTCTTCATCTTCGCAAGTTCGGCGAAACTGTTGTCTGAATCAAACAACGACGCGGTGAAACCCGACAATGCAGAATACTTCACACTTGTCATAAGATGCGTGACACAAAACCATGATAGTTTATTTCCAGATCCCGAGTTATGATTATGCAAAACTCAAGTTAAACCCAAGCAAGGAAACTTTCTTACCACTAATACTTTCTGTGATACCATTGGAAGCTCAGGAAATAACTGGTACTACACTACACTGAATATTAGAATTTCACATACAAGTCCACGCCACGCCTGGGGCTTAGGCTATGCTAGGTGAACTCCACCCTCGCCTTACTTCTCGCCTAAGGGCATAGTTAAAATCACTGTCACTGAACTAAACACTTTGACAGATTTCGTTTATATACTAGGTTGTCTTGACGACTGGATTATCACCACTTAAAAATGAATACCAACGATGAAACACTCCAGTAATTCAGTACCTAAAACTTCACAGCTTAAATTCACGCATATTTCCTTTTATGCAGAGGGGTTACTATAAACGAAGTAATCTGATAGTTGGACTAATTCATAAAGAGACACTTAACCAGTTTCTATTTTAAGTTTAGTAATATTTTCACTTGAAAAAAGCAAGGCCAGCTGCCGGTCACGTAACAAATGAAGACGGTTACACTTTTTGCCTGTTACCAATTAGGTAATTATTACTCGGCATAAAAAAGTAGATTACACTAATTATTCCAATTAATTCTCAGACATAATCATCGTGTCATATTACGGAAAATATAGACTTGAGAATTCTGATTTTTAGAAATGTAAAAAGCATTTCCAGATCATAAATTGGCCATATTTTTTGGGCGCATTGATCATGGCTCTTCATAGAAAAAAAAATCCCTAACCTTTGGCTTATGAGTGTGAGAATATGTGTTCCCTCCTCTTCTCCCGTCGATGTTTTTATTTCTTGACTCAAATGATATATTAAGAACTCGCACTGTGGGAGAACGAAATAAATTGAAAAGATATATGAGCAAGAATTAAAATAGCGAAGCATCCATTCCTCTTTCAGATGAATAGCTTCGGGGGAGGCTAGGAGAACGTAAACACTAGAAAAAACCATGTAAAGAGGATTTTGTGAAGAATTAACTTGTGGGGTATCATTTCGAAACCATGCCTCAAACGAAAAGACATGGCAATGCTGAAGGCTTTTAAAATACTGTAGGTAGCACCAGACAACCTTTTACGATCGCATGGACAAGAATGAATAACAATGGCACGTACGGAATGAATCACGAGAACGGACGGAATAGAGTAAGATAAATTTAAACCAGAGGGGGTTCTCGTCACAAATTCAAACCACGTCAGTATATGGGTTCAATGGTGTAATAAACTGAAGGAAAGGGTCTCTCCAAAGATTTTTTTTGAAACGATTTTCAAGAAAAGGGGGGCAATGCCTGCGTCATTACATGCTCCCTCAATCTTTTGGAAAAATCACGACCGACTCTGCAGAGAGGTTTCCTCAATTTTCCTGGGAGGCACGTCATACTTGATCAAAAGTTTTATTTCAACTCCATATGTTAAGTAGTTTGCATCTAGGGTAATTTCAAACAAACAAATCCAATTATTAATGAAATCCAACTGTGGCAGAGTTTCATACACATGGAAACAGGGGTATATTCGTATCACTTTAAAATTTCTTTACACTTTTGAGTAAATCTTAAGAAAGCATTTCCATTTATGCGAGGGTTTTTATTTAAGTTATGATATGTATGACTTTACAAAAATGATAATTTATTAAAATAAAAATTGACGGAAAATATTGGGCTCGAATGACAAAGGAATAGAGCTCAAAAATATTTTCATTCTAATTAACTCACCTGCCACTTAAAAACCGCATTATAGGCAGAACTGTTGCAGAATCTATAATCATTTTTGTGGCAAAATATTCCAAAAGACTAGTCGCGTCTATATATATATATATCTATTTCGCCACGGATATTAAAAATAGTAACAACTAGGATCTAATGGTTATTTTGAATTTTCGCAAACATGCACATTCTTTGAAATGACATTATGACATGAAACAATCCAGTCTTGTGGTATTAGCATCTGTTCAAATAGGTTTATATTAATAATGATTATTTCCACATATCGACAGAATTATTGACAATTCATAAGAAAAAGTCAAATACAAGTTCTGTCCCAAAATACAAGAAAAAAGATTATTCCTGGCGAAGCGGAAGTCTGGAGAGGGATGATTTGTGGCGAGAAAAATGGTGACAGGTCCTGGAAAAGCAACACAACCCGCGTCAGTTGTCGGAGGGCCGCTACAGTCTGCGGATCGCTTCTAGACTGAACCCCTGTTCGAGGGTCGTCTCACAAATTCACGATGCCACTTTCCATGGGGGCAATTATATGAAATAAAATTCTGTATTAAACTAGGGAAATCGGTAAATCGAGACCTTGACCATGGTAAAGGGTGCTTATAGAGATGGAGAAATACCCTGAGCGATGGTTTTCCGCTTGCACGGGATGTTCTGGGAAGGTAACGAGGAGGTTGACGATGAGGAATGCCCTGGGCATCCATCAACAACACAGTGTGATGAAAATGTGCAAAAAGTAAGACACATGCTGAATTCTGATTGACCTCCAAGTGTCAGGATGTTAGCAGAAGAGTGCAATACCCAGAAGACCACAGTACATTGCATTCTTACAGAAGATTTAGTTATGTGAAAGGTGTGCCAAGATGGTCCCCAAGGTGCTGTCGGAAGACTGCTTACGTGACAATCTTGCCTTGGATCTCTTGGACCACTGTGAAAGTAAACCGATTTTTTGAGAATAAGTGGTTACTGGTGACGAGACATGGGTCTTTAAGTAAGACCCAAGTATAACCCCTTTGATTACCATTTTGGACCACTGGATTATGTCAAAGAGGCCATGACGAGATGCCTGAACGAGGGTCCTGTTGATGCCTTTGAGGAAACATACCACTACTGGCGGAGGTACTGGCATTGGTGCGTCGATGCATAAGGTTGATCTTATGAAGAATTTCAGCAATTTGTACTTAGATTTGCAATAAATGTTTTTCTCCGATTTATTCTACTTATTTTTTGGGACAGAGCCTGCATTTACCCATACTAATTGATATAATTACCTTAATTTATTACATTGACTCAATACTTCCATGAATATGCAGAGTTGTGCCCTAGAAGCGATGAATTTTTGCACTGAACGGAAAATAGATATTATGAATGCATCCTATTTCAATTGAGCACAAAGAGGATTAACGACGCAATCCGAATATAATCAATTTTTAAAATGAGTTATAGCATCTACTTTCCTTTTACCCCGCACATAGAAAACATACTCGAACAATCTCTATTCGAATTGCATGCTGAGCACCTATACAGCACTGATCGTGTCAAGCGTAAATGGACGTTAGTTAAGATAGGAAATGTTTGCGAGGCCTACAATTTTTAAAGTGATTTAAGTTATTACAAATGATAATGACTAGACCGGGCTGCTGAGGAGGGAGGTTATCAGGGCTATTTGCCTCTGATCTGATAATACAGGGAGACCTCGTGTTGTCACTTTCAGCGTCTATTTTCTATTTGGTTATAGCTAACGTCGCAGAGACACAATGCTATGACAATATCCTGTAGAAATAAAAAATAAAATATTTTAATCTATGCACCATAATAAAAGAAGTATTCTGTGGCAAATGGAGGAAGGGAAGTAGATCTCCTCTGAAGGAAGTTCTCGAAATATTGCACAAAATGTGGTAATTCCTTACTTTACTTTTGTATCCCTCCCAGAAAATATAATGCCTAACCCATATATCAAGAATCAGGTGTGATAGCCATGTGGGTAAAGTGTTCGGCTAGTGACCAGAGGGTTAAAATTCAGGTTGATACCTTTGAGCAACCCCATCTATAAATCCAAGCGTTTCAAGTTTCTTATTTTTTTAAATTTGGTAGGCAACCGAACGTTGTCAATTTTTAAAGAACCGTACCCTCCTCTTATTGTGTGAATTTCACCCACTACATGGGTTAGTTCGGGGTAAGTTCTAACCTCGCCTATGGAAACCAATATTCCTCTTGATTGTTAAAAATTAAAAGGTAACCCATTTATCATCTACCTATGGTCGAAGAATGAATGTCATTGTATGAACAAGAATATGTTCTTATTTTCCATTGATTGTTGATACTACGTCGGGTAACAAGGAACAAGTCACAGCATTCTCTTGGTAAAATCAACAAGAGTAGCTCAAAAGTTTCATTCAAAAAGATGATTTTCTGTCTTAAAAATTTCGTAATATATTGAAAGAGAAGTTATTCCTCGAGTTCTGAAATGTTTCAAGCAAGATTGAGTTATTTAATTGTATCGATCGATGCTATTGGATCAAACATGGTTTCATACAGCAATTTTTAGAGATGGAAAATCCATAATCCACTATCAATTCTTAGCAGACAATTTGATTCAGTCATCATTAAACGAAACCTGTTTGACTTAATCAGGGAATTCAATAATTTAATTACTACGAATCTACGTTCATCAGGAGGCAAATTTCAAATGTCATCGACAAAAATGCCACTTAATCTTCTTGATGATGCCGTATTTGTCAAGCTAATATATTCCATTAAATTTAAACCAAACTAGAAATTAAATGAATCGCTACGTGAATTATTCTAATAATTTGGGGTGATTCCTAGTGATTCTGTTGCGTTGCGAACATATCTGGGATCATCAGAATCAGTAACTTCGGGAGAAGCACCAATCGATGCATTAAAATATATGAAGACTGTTCAAATATGTAAAGATATCGTTTGAATCCCCTTAATGTTGGCAAAATTAGAATACAACACTGAAGAAAAATCAAAATAATTACTTCAATTAGTGAATGTGCACATAAAATTTAGAAAAGCATATTTTTAATAGAATTACTTCTGAATATAGTGCCCCGAGCGTGCTTTGATTAACATAAGGGCATTTTGGAAGGCCGTCTCATTTTTAAGGCTAATGGAATTGTTTTGGTACCATTCGGTACATTTAAGTTCTCTTAGAGGAGAGGATAAGGAATTGGTACGAAAATGAGTGATGTCATAAAAGAGAGAGCCTATTGTTAATAGCAATGCGTAAACATTGTCCTGAAAATTTGTCCTAAAATTTTAAATAATCTTCCAAAATGAAATTTTCAAAGTCAACATAGCTCAGGAGTTATAATTTTGTTTCACTCCTGATCTGAGGAAAGATCTCATCACTATAATTTATCCTCAATTGAACAACACTCAACAGCACTCACAAAAAGGACTTGGAATCATCTGAATAGCCTGGTAGCTCATGTGTACGCATGTTGAAAGGTGGAAGGTGTCTGCTAACCATTAATAGTTTCAATCCAGCCAAAAACGATTTAGGAAAGAGAATTAATAAAACATTCGGTAGATCCGCAATTTTATGCAGATATTATTACTATTCTGTGTGCACTGGAAATTTAGAATTGCAAATAATTGATCACATTCAATTTTCAGAGAGCAGGTGAAAATCAACAATCAAGTATCGTAACCGCATGCCGAAATAAACCAAATGTACGGAGATCCAAAGGAATGAATTTATTATTGATGCTTAGATAACTAATTTTGGGAATAACAAACAAGCACCGATACGAAATCGGTTTTATACTTTGGAAAATGAGGCACTAGGCAGCCCTTAATAGCTAAATGTTCCATAAATATTAAATACGAATTTATTTTTTAAAAGATTATACGCAAAAAGGTTAAAATTTTGCAATCGAGCATTGCAGTTTTAGACCAAAAATAACAATGAAAGATGAAATCTTTTGCTTTCTCAAAAAATGTCCCAAATATTCTTCGCTCCAAATTGGACTACTCTTATAAACTGCTTCAAACACGTTTACAAAATTTTAAAAGCGCGTTTTTTGTAGTGGACATTACCTTTTGGCTTTTTGTGTCCCTGTAAACTACGATTCATAAGAGGACCGCTAGTTTACATAAGGCTGAACTAAAACTAAGTAGGTATTCCGAGGCTACGTGAAATATTCCGTATACGTGAGATGTCCGTATTTCTGAGGATGAAGCGTCCGTATTTCAGATGACCTAAACGCCATGCGACACTTGGCAATTAGAGATAAACTTAAAAAATATGCGTAGTCTTGGATTTTTGGAAAAAGGGTAATACCCCCCTGAACTCCTACAGCATGAGGGACACCGAAATGGAATGTGTAGACTCGATTAAATACTTAGGGGTTACCCTCACTCACGACCTCTCTTGGGTGAAACACATACGGAGAACATGTGGACAAGCTAACAAAAAATTAGGATATATTAGAAGAGTACTGGGTAAATGTGATGAAAAGGTTTAAGAGAAATGTTATCTTGCAATGGGTAGGCTTTATTTAGAATTTGCTGCTAGTATATGGAATCCTCATGAAGTTAGATTTATTGCCGAATTGGATCGCGTGCAGCGTTGAGGAGATAGATCTGTTAAACGCTGTTATGGTAAAATGAGTATCGTATCAAAAATATTAGAGCTAGCCTGGGAATCACTCACGGAGCGGAAGTTAAATTACACATTAAATCTTTTACGTGATTTGAAATAATGTCTCTCTAGCAGTGATGTTGAAAATGTAATATTACCCCCATCGTACTACGGTGAGTTAGATCATTTCAATAAAATTAGAGAGATTAAGTGTAGAACAGACACCTTTAAGATGTCTTTTTTTCACGCACGATAAGGGATCAGAATAAAGTTGCCCGACCGCGGTAGGGGTATTATTTGGGTCAAAATTAGTCTGGTGCTTATTCAATCCCTGCCGCATATCCTAGCGGCAAGCTAGGATATGCGGCAGTTTTAGTACTCTGCCAGCAGCCTAGTGGCTTGCAGGGTACTAAAAATACTAAAATATTATCGAAAAGAAAATTGAATGATACCCTCATTTGGACACGGCTTTGAGGCACAGCAAGACGAGTGGAAGCAACAAAGACAAATAAAGGCAAGGTAACCAGTGAAAAGACCGTGAAAGCGAAAATTTATGGTGGGACTGCATTATTGTTTCTTTATCAATTAATCAAACTCAAAAGACAGAAAAACGAACAGCAAATATTTGGTATGCTAAAAGAGAATTTCTCGTGAATTCTTTCCTTCTTCGCCAATTGAACTAATCGTTATACCATGGAGTCTTCATATTTACTTTATAATACGATCTTTCGGCGCAAATTTATACGTGGACCAGAAAAGACTTTCAAATTCGCATAAATAATCAAATCCATTTTGGGAATGCTTTCTGTTTAGTTTTTTTTTTCTAAATAAGCTATTTTAAGAAAAAACATAAAAAGGTCTTCAGAGTAACAGGAACGAATATCTCATCTCAATTTTGCTTTCCATCGCAATGACGACCAAATGAGCAATTATTTCACTTCATAAATGATAATCGCAAGCTTTGGTCCCAGTTTAGGCGTGAGCCTTGCATATATATATATATATATATATATTTACACATATCTTCGAAATGGAACGCTCTTCGGCGACCCACAAATATATAAAAATACAGATGTAGATTTTTAGACGGTCGTGCCGTCGAAACGTCAACACTGCATATGTGATTGTCCTTTCTTTTTGTTTCTATATTTTAAAAATCTACATCAGTGTTACATTATAATATATACATATACACATATATATATATATATATATATATATATATAGAGAGAGAGAGAGAGAGAGAGAGAGAGAGAGTGAGAGGTCACCGTAGTCCAGGGTTTGAGCGTTGGACTACTGACCGGAGGGCCCGGGTTCGATTCCCAGGCAAACCTCTCTGGTCACCTGCAGCTCCCTCCAAACTATGTGGTTTTTCGGGTACCAGATCTTCCTGGGACACCTTAACCGGCACAGGGAAACTGGTGTGTGAATTTCACACGCCGTCGGGCTTAGTGCTGGGTGAACTCTATCATCACCTACCAAACCGACCTTAGGGTTTATTTCTGTGCTTATGGTTATGTATATTGAGTGAAAACCATTCGCATTTCAGTTTGTTTTCCTTCCATCAAGTGATTGACTATCGGCGGCTTTCTGTCAGTTTCATGCAAAAAACAGCCGTGAAATCGAATTCTTAGTTTCACCCCGCCTGCTGGCGTGAATAATCAACTGTAGACGGCTGATTATACGTAGTAGAAACAGCATAATATAATTGAGAAAACGAAGCAAAAATGGTACCAAGACTCAATTTTTAACCTAATGAGCCACGATTTCCAAATCTCTACCGTCATATTCAGGTGCGAGCATCTGAGCACATCTCAAGACTACACCGAGGCGTTGAAAATTTTAAGATATATTATAAAGAAACGTCTAAGGGACCAATTTGCTCAACTTTGATGCTAAACTTACTCAATTAACAGAAAAAGAACTTCGTATTGCATGTCATATAAAATATTCCTAGGTACGTTTGCCTTACGCTTTAGGCTTCAATGATTTTTTATCTGTTAAGTTTGAAATTTTCAAGTCAGGTATAAAAATGTGTGCTATGAAATCACACAGTTCTCTTCTGGTATAGCTATGACGAATGGCTGAAATGGTTAAATATAGCTGTGAAATAAAATTCCAAATCTGTTCTTTGCTCCAATTCTACGTGTTTGAGGATTCTCTGTCACATAATGGTCCTCTAATTCTCTGCCATATCAACATTTTGGTCTCTCTGAATTCTTTCTCCTTAAGTTGATTGCCATATTCCTCATTGAAAATTGTCACATGACCCCCTCTTTAAAAGTGCTGTGCATTCTGCTCCACCTAAAATAAAGACAAAAAATACGCCAAGCTTTTGCCTGGTCAATTAAATACCTCGATTCCCACTTAAACCAAAAAAAAGTTCATCCAGACCTAAATCAGCCGTCAACCATAGAAAACTATTTTTCGTCCCATAATGTATCCCATGGCTGACAATAATTTGCGTTGCTCAATGAAGTTTCTATAGTATTTTTAATATTGTGAATTCAAGAAGTCCTTTAATCACTTCATCTAGACAAGAGCACTGGCTGTATTAAAAGTATATTACTGTTTGTTGATTGATTTTTGAAAAAAAAGTTAAGCACGCGGTTTAAGAATTTTATAACATTAAAACAAAAATAAAAGGTATTGTCAACACCAAAGTACATCAAGAATATCAATTAAACCTGGCCTTATTTCTGACTAAGACCACAAACTTAATGAATTATAATGTATATAATAGTCCGATGGGTAGAGCGCTGGACTACTGACCAGGGGTTTCAGGTTCAAATGCGGGTAACGCTCCTCCCCTGTATGATATTCTAGTCATCTTTGGCACAGGGAAAGGCCCTGCTACCCTCGATTATGCGGATTTAACATGCCGTTGGGCTTAGTGTTAGATAATATCTACCCTCGCCAAATAAACCAACCTTAAGGTCGATTACTATGTTTTTAACCGAAGAGTAGCCCTCTTTAAACGCTGCTTATTCCGGAAACATAAATGCTTCTGAAATATTTTTGTTTAAAAATATCAAGAAACTGATTAGATGCGTCAGACACTGGATAACCGGATTCATACTGGTTAAAACATAACCACTAAATTGTTAAAATTACTGTTATAACATGCGCTTCTTTGATGGGTGAGTAATGAGTCAGTTTCAAAGGAGTCTTCAAATGGAGCTCAGAGCGAAAGGAAGGGTGGCACATGAAACGAGCGAGACAATGATTGAAAATTTCCGAGTGAAATGATTCAATGTAAAAGATTTAACGTTTGCTCTGCGCACTCCGTCTTCGAAAGCGCTTGTTACTCGGACAGCGCACCCACTTAATTGACTGATTGTGGAGCGAGAAAGGTGATCTTGGTGAAAGGAAGGGCAAATAAAAAGTGAGGACGACCAGTTAAATATGTATGTACTTTCTAAGCGTGTTGAAGACGAGATCCGTGTGAGGAGAATATCTCTCACACGCTGGGTAGATGCACTCGTTACGGCTCTAGAAGAGCGGGTGACGAGCTGAAATTTATAGCAGAATGGGTCGAGATCGAATCCACACGGAACTTCATGCCAGGGAACGTCTTGCTGCTTTATGCTCGGTGTCAGGAAGCAAAATCTGATACTCTACTCTTTAGAAATCCTTACTAACAGCGAAACCATTTACGAGCACCGAAGTCTGTCCAATAATCTAAAATCAAACCAAATTCTTGACCAAGTAGAATATACCATGGATCAAAAGTTGACAGGCTTTAAAAAAAATTAAAAAATGTGAATAAATGAAAGTAGAGACAACCGTTTTTTAAATTCGAATATGTTGCCGATTTAAATAAATATTATTTATGTTGCTAATAATGTAAATTTATTAGTAGTACAGGCATTCGAGATGCAGTACACTTTCATCGTCAATAGTTCTTCTTCAATGACTGTTTGAAATATGTCTAGGACTTCCGGTATACCCTGTAAAACTTGTCAACATTTTAATGCACATTTAAACCCATATTTATAATGCCGGCAATAATCTATCGTTGAATGCTTAATAAATTGCATTAAAGATTCATTTAAAAAATTTGAATCAATTACATGAACTCGATGGGTAGGTCCATAACTTATACATGTATAGCTGAATTCAATAATACTATTCCAAACTATAATGCGGAATTACATATCAAAATTTTAATTTTTGGGTTTTTTAAAAAAATGTTGGGTTAAAAATTATCCTACGGTATCTACATGACTGTACGGCAGGAAGTGCTAAGATGTTAGACTTCAGTTATGTGCCTTCAGGGAATAAATATTTATTGTTATTAAGTTTTCGTAAAATTTTACTTTATGGTCTCTTTATAAATGAGTGAATAATAAAAAATCAGGTGAATTTACATAAAATCCTATGTTTCGAACAAATTCCATCTTGCAACATAATAAAGTCAGATCAGAAATTCGTAGAACTATTTTAAAAGTAATATTCTACCACGGAACTCAAACTACCTATGTGCTCTTCAGCTCCAATGTCATCAAATGTGCCCAGCTTAAATATTAAATTAGAATTCATATGGTCTTCTTGCGTTATTTACCATTCTAATGCTGTCCAGATGAAAATGCGTGCAAATCATTACGACCCACGTAAATACTTATCATTACGATTAAAATGCATCATTTAAAGTGAATGGAAAGTCATCAAGCATTCTTTGGAGCATACAAACTTTAATTTACTCTACCTTATGAATTCTCTCTCATATATGCTCTTGGTAATTAATAAATGCGCCTTAAAATGAACGATTACCTTTTAAAGATTGAAATTTCGTATTCAATACATAAAGGCTTTCTGTTACTTAATCGAGTTTCACCACTCACATTCTAAATTACCAGTAATTATTTTTCTGTTACTCAAAAACTCATATGCCGGTCTTAAAATATCTTAGACCTAGGAACATAAATTCATAATATTTATATTCCAGAGATAAATTATAGTGATCATTCAATAACAAACGCCATGTTGATCATGTCACTAAAACGATAAGCCAAAATGATAAAATGAGAAAAATTATCAACAAAATGCCCAAGTAGGCGTGTTTTCTTCTTCTGACGCAAGTAATATTCGATGGAAATTCTTAATTTTGTTATTCTTTGAATTCGTCATAGTTTTACTAAAACTTGACCACTTAAAAATTGTACAAAAATTATTGAATTTCGTACCGTACTAAAGGAAATTTGCAAAATTATAAGGAGTGAGAATGACGTGACTTCTTGAAGAGGATAACTCTTAAGCCTACTTGCGCTAAAAAGTACATACCATGCATAAATTATATCTACAGCTGATTCCATGAAAATTTGATTAAAATGCATTGAATAGTCAACAGTTTTGATTTGTCGCGTACCCCCAGTTTTTGCTTTTTAATGTATTGTATTCCTACGTTTTTCAATTCCTTAAGCTTCTGGGTTCGTTCAAGATCCTTGATTTTCTAACAATGCATTATGATAGAGCTACATGGATCTCGTTTTTTTTAATTAATAAACTGAAGCATACTTTCAAGGTCCGAAGGGCATCTAACCTCTATAAAGATGGTCACCAAGGGGAGGTGAAAGGAAAAATGCCCGATGGGATATACGAAAAAATAACAAATATCAAAGAGAAGAAGCATATTGATAAGGCGGGATAGTCGATAGAAGAATAAGAAATAATTGCTTGTAATGATAAACTGCGTGAATAATCAGAGTGATAACTTTGAGTTGATCCGCATTTTCCTATTTTTCAAATGAAGGAATTTCCATATGCTTGTATTCCAGCACTCGAATTGATCGTCATTGTGTTGGATTATGATTGTTTCCTTTTAGCATCATACCACACGTTTATCTCTTTACAGACTCCTAAAGGTCGATGATTTCATTTTGAAAATCATATAAATATAAATGAAACCCTACATTTCTAAAAGTAAGGAATGGCCAGTTAGACTGTGCAAACTGAGATAAAAAGAATAATTGCTCGAACTATAAAAATGCTTAACCATTATCATCGTATTGGCATTAGCGACGACTTCTAAAGACTAACACATGGGTTTAGCGATACTTAATTTAAACGTGGGTTTAGCGATACTCAATTATTTTATTGAATCTATTTTACTTGACCGATGAAACGTAATTTATCCAGAAGCATGCAAAATATTCAAAATTCAATGTTACTAATGGGTAAGTACGTACCTCACAGCCCAGAAAACCAAAATATTTACCAGTGATCCCCTTTATTTCAAAAGTTGAACCGAAGACATAGATATCTCGTCTAAAATTTTATACCAATAAATTTCATGAACCAATTACGGTTAACTCCCGCATCTTAGGGAAAGTTGCGCTACATTTATGACAATGATAATTTGCCTAGGAGATTTGACAATCTACTGGACATTACACGACAGTCCTGCGTCTTTTCTATTGGAAAAACTGAGATAAATCTATAATGGTATTCAGTATTAACAGTTAATCACTCCTTATTCATCAAATAATAAATATGAAACAAAAATTTTAATAGACTCTAGCCAAATTTCACGGTTATATATTGACGTTACCATGGTGTCTCTTAACCACACCAATTTTAGGAATTTCTAGTGCATACTATATGTGTGTATATATATATATATATATATATATATATATATATATATATATATATATATATATATATATATATATTGCATGCTGAACATGTAACATGTCATGGCGATAAATGTGAGAAATTTTGTGATTGAATGTGCAGAGAGAGGAGGAGGGTTTTGCGAGAACATTTGTTTGAGCAATATTTTCCCGAATTTTAATAAGAAAACAGCTTTTTAACGCGCAATAATAAAAATAGGGACGGAAGTACAGTTGACAATGGAGATGACGTTGTACAAAAATTCATTTTAGTAATGTTAGCTTCAGACTATCAGAATTAGAAATGCAAAATTCTATAATCATACAGCGGAATATAGCAAAAAATATATAATGTAACATAACAATGGTCTGTTTAATATTTATCAAAGTGAGCTACTTCATTAATATGATTGCATCGCTGTGAAGGATATTTTGGCTTCAGTTGCTCATGAAAATTTATGCAAATAATGCAGCGAGAATTTATACTAATTGCCAATTGTTCAAAAACAACAAATCAATGATGCGTAAATGTTCATTCGGAGATATATAGTATCTTAGGCTTAGCTTCTCCAGTGAATTTCACAACAGAAGTAGCCATTAGTCGACCATTGTAAAACTCCTCAATGAAAGTTTCATGCCAATCTTACAGTGCTAGTGACTCGCTATCGGACATCACAATGAATTTGTCTTAAGATGTATTTTTCATCTAATTGGCTTTTCTTACACCGTAAGTGACAGGTACCACGAGAAATGTAATCCCATGTACTCATCAAATTAATGGTGGTCCTCAGATAGTCCTACCTTTGTGAACTCCACATCATTATAGTAATTGCGTAGTTATGCACAAAGAAAACGCGGAATTTGCTGTAGAAAAGAATAACTATAGCCTTCGAATGTTTCAAACATAGTTGTCATTCTCCTTTTTCAACTGTATTATGAGTTGCACTTTTACGGCAATACGGTATACATTCCAAGACCTATGGTAGCGCATAGCAATTTCTCAGCTAAGACTTCACGTAGAGCAATTGATCACAGGACACGCTAAATGCTCTCTCGATTGGGACCGCCGACACAGCGCGGTAGTAAACAAGAGGCCCACCTCCCACCCCTGTCCACCCACACTCCCATTCTCCTCACCACGTCCGAAGAAGGCTGAGCCGGCACAGCGGACGCCGGCCTCCAGCTGCCGCCGCTCTCCGTCCCGCTGCCCCAAGAGATCCAGGCGCATCTGCCGGCCGCCGAGTCCTCCGCCCCCGGCATCCCTCTCCCGTCCAACCCCGAAGACCCGTCGCCCCAAGCCGAACCCCGGTCGATCGGGGGCGGCGGGGCGGACCACGAGGGCCGCACGAGGAGGGGCGAAAGCCTCAAAGAGGGCACGGATGAGGGCGGAGGCAGGTGGGGGCGCGGTGGTGGGGCGGCGGGCGGAGGCGAAGGAGAGGAGGACCCAGCGGGGGAGGAGGCGGAGCCGCTGGGGGAGCGGCACGATGGTGGCACCCCGGAGGCGGCGGAGGAGCAGTTGAGCGGCTGCGTGGCGAGGGGCGTGTCCAGAGCGCCGCTCGCCGCCTCGGCCCCATCAGCTCCCGCGCACCGCCGGTGCCGCGCCCCGAAGTCCATCCAAGCAAGGGGCGGCGGCGGCGGAGGGAGGGTGCGGTGCAGTGTCGCCGGTGCCGTCGTCACATGGCAGGGTCGCAGTTAGAGGGAGTGCGGCGGGCGGGTGCGGACGGTGTCGAAGACACAGAGGCCGTCACCGCTCCCCTTTAAGGCGTCGTCACGCACGTGTCATGGCGCGAGGGTCCGCCGATGGGCTCTCGGGGTGTGAAGGACGGATAATGAGCAGAAGGCGAGAGAGTGGTCCAGCGATTGCGGCGATCCGGGAAGGGATACGAAAGAGAGAGAGAGAGATCCCCCTCATCTGCTTCCCCTCTCCCCCATCCCCCCGAGATTTCCCACCTCTCTCTGTCTCTCCTTTCCTCCAGTACCTCTCCAACCCCCCTCACCTTACCCTCTGACGTGAGGTTCCTACGGAGGCCGATGGAGGCCGCACGTTACAGGATCACGCATTCATCTCCGAAGAGAGGCGGCCGCTTTGAAATGGACTCCGACGGCAGTAGCCGAGCGGAGACTTCAACGACCACAGCGTCACTCTCTTCGCCGCGTCGGGGAAACGAGAGGGATGAAGTCTTGAGATTCCCCAAGGGAACTTAATTTGCACAAATAACATTGAACCGCTTTATAAATCACTGTCCTTGTCCACAACTGTTGAGACACCTTTAATAACATTAACCTACAGAAGAATGGTGAGGGTAAGATGGACGGGCCTAATGACTAATAAGGAAGTCTTTCACAGAATGGTTGAGGAGAATCCAATCTCAGGATTGAATCTACGATGATGATGAATGACATTAAAATTTCTGCCCTTCTCATCTCTTCTGCCTCTCAAGACATACGCATTAAAGTGTCATTTAATAAGTTTGGTTCTAAGGACCGCATTCAACTATAATCACCGAGAAAGTCTTATCTCGGACATTTTTGATCGAAGAAGGATCTCATCGTGCTATGCTAAACTTCGCCACGGGGATTGGGTTGGTGCGGTGGCTGAAGTACTGGATTTCCACCCAGGTGGCTCGGGTTCGAATCCCGGAAGCAGCAGATATTTTTCAGTGGTATCCCGATCCCTACTTGAGATGCTTTGTGAAGAGCACTTTGAGTGAATACGCCGTCCGTCGGATGGCACGTTAAACTGAGGACCCCTTGGCGCCATTCGTTAAGAGAAGGATAATGCTGACGCCGGGTTTCTCTCCACCCTTCCTCTTTTCCCATCCATAATGGATTGGAAACATTGCATTACAGAATAAATTTGAACGGTAAGTATTATTTTCATTTACAGCAGGTATGATTAAAATCAGGAGAAGGGAGTCATACCGAAAAAAAGAAACTATGAATTAGTTTTCCCACTTAGTCATGTAGGTAAATTTCGGAAAAAAAATCCAAATCGAAACATTTCATCCTTCGTTTAGCATTGACGTTAGTACGGCACATCCAACTACAAGCATGCAACTTGAATGTCGTTAATGTTGCCCACACCTACCCATCGGGTTCTAAACAATGTCACAAATATTTTTTGCATATGTTTCAGGATCGCTATAATCACTCCATTCACGTTCATTTTGGTCCCACGACACAATTTAATACGACATGTGCAAACTCCAGGTATGTTTTCTCGATAACTTTATCTTGTAAAGTTTTCAATTCATTTTCCAAGAAATGAACATTCACTGCAATAAGCACAAAAAACACTAAAATTAATCAATCGTGTACAAGTACTAACTCTTTGACACGCTACAAAAATTGAATTCTCTTCAAGACCATTTAGAATAACTTTATTTTAATTTATGAAGCAAATACCATTTCTATAAATGTCAATGAAGTGCCTCGATTATTTATATATTTTTAAATAAGTTAACCAGTATGGTAACTTTATGGAGTTGATGTTCAATACTTCAATAGGGATATTTTCTTTCTCGTCTACTGATATTTGCAGGCTTGATAATTTGCTAATTTGGAAAATCAAGTGTTGCATATGAACCTCATCAATTAAATGTTTTCAAATACTTTGAACTAATGCATCACTAATGCATGGAAAAATATAGAAAAGTTGGAAGCCATACAACAGAAGGATTGAAATTCCGAGAGACATGACAATTTACGCGTTCCTTTCCATATTTTGAATGATTCAAGCCAAAATCTCAATTACATGCCTATTCTAATGCTTTTCCAAAATCCTTCCACAGTGATTTCCCTTCAGTTATCTTATCAAATAACCACATTAAATTTTTGAGATGGATACCATATTCTCTTTTCGGCAGACTTGCTCAAAATATGGTATTTAGTCAACATACATTATAACAAATCGCCATTTCATAAATATGTCAATGATGTATTGAGCAAATTTTTATTTGAAAGATGGATATCAAAGCCTGGTTAATAGAACCATGTGCAGTAATAAATCATAAGTTTAGTTTTGATGATTGAGGGTAGAGGTCTCTCTGAACTAAGCCCTAAGGCAATATCACCACATTCAGGATAGAAGGCCACCACTTCTGTGCACTATTCTATTTCCCATAAGTTATGATAACCAGAAAAACATATCAGTAGAACTTTAGTTGAGGTTGTGCAAAGGTGTCATCAAGTACTTGATCTCGGTTAATAGCCAATCACTCTATCTCATAAGCTACCATATTGCTTAGCAGTATGGATATGTAGTTTTGGATATTATGGAGGAATCACAGTACAATATAGTGCAAGCAACTCATGCATCTAGATATCTCTTCAATCCTCATTGCCCCTTTTTAAAATTTGCTTCACACTTAATTAAAGATTTCTGTGGTTATCACTTAAATTTTATTTTAAACTCAAATATTACATCAATGATAACTGATTACTTGCTGTAGATGTTTTTCCTCCGGTGAGTTGAACATTTTGACAATTATTCTATGATTCTGCATTTAAAACAGATTGTTAAAAAAAAAGAAAACAGACCCTTGCAACATGTGCAAACGCCACAAATTTACTGAATTCTCAATTCACTCAGAGGATGCCAGCATATTGCCAAACTCTTAACCTATTAGAGCCCCAAATATTTCTGCCACTCTCACCCAACTTTTACTGAAATTAATCATTTTATGGAATTGGAAGTGCACCATGAATAGAATATTTCTTGTCTAGCAATGGTTACATGGAGAAGTATTCAATAGACACGGCAAAAGATTACCAATAAATCCATGTAAAACTACCAACTAATAAACTTTTGACTGAAATTTTTCTATTGAAAATTAAATCGCATATCAATATGAAAATCCAGTAGCATGCACATAACATGTACATTTTTTGCAACTTGTACATGCAATAGCGATTCCTCCCACAGTGCAATATGCAAACCCTCACAAAGTGTACCCAAGAGTTTCCCCAAACGATACTGTCATTGCATAATGATGTTTGACTGCAGGCTACAGCATACAGCTATACATTGGGACTATAGAACAATAAGTTTGATTTGACACACAGAAAAGGTGGTATATATAATCATTAAATATTGGCTATAATAATTATAAAACATTTTTATTGGGGAGAGATTGAGGCTAGATAGTCCCTCCTCCCACCTATTTTTATCTATTTATCAACTTCATTGGGCAGGATTGAGGCTAATAGTCCCTTCTACCACCCAATCCTTCGAGATGACATTGACGACAATTACATACACCCGAGCCTTAGGTTGAGAAAAATCCACCAAGGTGGAAATTGAACCCGTTGGCAGGTAGGGATGTTACCCCACCGCCACTGGGGCCGGCAATATGGATATATCTATGCGAGGTATTAGAGGAGATTAAATGCAGTTTGGTTTCAGAGAGAGGGAAGGTATGGATGATGCCATAGAAGTAATTTGGTAACTAATAGAAAGGAACACAGAGTACAATTAGAATGTTTTTGTTTGTTTCTTGTATCTTATATTTTAAGGGGATGTTTGATAGAGAACTTCAGGTAGAGTTAAGAAAGTATTGCAAAAAATAGTAGTAGATTGGGGGAATAGGAGACATCCACAACCTGTACATGTCTCAGACGGCTCAGGTGTGGGCACTGGATGTAGAGTCAGGGTGGGTAGTATAATGAAGAGAGGTAATACAGAGGTGCCTGGAGATAGCAATGAAAGTCTCAAAGATGTCATGTTTTGCGGATGATCAAGCTTCTTACCCTCCTTGTACAAGCAGGGTAATGATGATAGGTACATCCAGTAAGGATGTTAAGAAAAGACTCCTTAAAACTTAGATATGGAGTAGGGTTTTGCACAGCATGGAAACATAGTCATTGAAGCAGGATGATAGGGATAAATTAGAGAATTTGGGATATAGGTCTGAAGGAGGATGGAAAAGGTAAAATGGATGCAGAGGAAAACCAATGAGGAAGTACTAATCATGGTGGTGAAAGAGCTGAGGATTAATGGTGCAAACCCAAAAGAGGCAGGAAAAGTAATGCAGAGCATTTTGACCGGTGAAGAAGAGCTAAAGACTGATATAGGGGAGGATTATTAGGCTAATGAGGTAGGGCTAGTAAATGGGTTGGATGGAATGAAGGGATGGAGAAATGAAGTGCAATTGAAGAAGTTTAATGTTATTTGGGGAGTCAGGGTAGGTGAAATAGATGAAATAAGTAATATAGCAATGTTCAGGTGAGTCCATCCAAAGCCTACTCCAAATAGTAGAATAACAATACTAATATTTTTTTCCTGAGATGAAGAATGTTCCTCAGAGTCATAAATATAATATAATGTGAAATGACAATATTTAATAAATTGCCATGATTCATGAGAAACGTACTCACAATATTTCATCAAATTATGCAGAGGTGCTCTCATTCAATCCATGTTAATATGTATTAGCATTTTATAAAAAAATAAATATTTAAAAAAATACCCTACATACCCTGTATACAAGAGTTAATATCAAAACGTTATTAATCTGTACCTATTGATTTTATCAAATTATGCAAAAGTGTGCTCATTTAATCCATGTTAATAAGTATCAGCATTTTATAAAAAAATATATTTAAAAAGTGTCCTACAAATACAAGAGTTAACATAAAAATATTATTAATCTGAATCCATAAACTCACCCTTTTCATTTTTGATAGATGAAATTTTCCCATTAAACTTATTTAAAAATATGTGAATTCTTCAATCCATGCACAATTCTTAGCTATTCCACCAACCAGGGTATAAGTTAACGTATAACCCATACGTTTCACTTCAGGCCATTCTCCTGAAATTTTAAACTTCTGTCATTAGCCAATCGTTCCTTGTGGAATGATTAATAAATACATTTAAAATGTAAGCTAAAGGGTTTTTGAATTCTACTTTTAACCTTATTTGAAACTAGCAATTGAAATAAGGGGAGGTTGTACCCCTGGCAAAGAAAATTTTTAAATATTGGTAGACAACAGGAAATACCAGAAAGGATAAAAAATCTTCTAGGATAAAAGGTGTCAACAAGATGTTAATTTAATTCTCAAACTATCAGGTACAGTATTCCCAGTGACTCACTGAAACAGTAGTATTCATGAGATTAAGCTTATTGTCCAAATCCAGCATTGAAGCAACTCTGCAACAAATGCAAATAAGTGTAGTATGTTACACATGGTATTTCAACAAATCAAATAGCATCTAACTAAACATTCTCTAGACTACCTATGAGTCACCTGAGCACCTAGATGAACAATATTTTAGGGGTAGATACAGGGTAAAGAGAAAGTTGATTTCATTCTTATTCCTTGGATAATGTGCAATTTATGTTAATCTTCTGCCACTAGACTAATATAAGTATACAAGATTTTTATAAAAAATATCATTAAAAATTTTTTCCTGGCGTGTGTGAGAACTGCGGAATACAGACTATTGGTTAAGTGTGGACATGATCGCAGATCTTATTGGTAGTGATAGGATGACAGTGTACACCGTTATCACTGAAAATTTAGTAAGGCAAAAGGTCTATGATAAACTCATCCTGAAGGTCTTAAAGGACAACCAAGTGCAGAGTTGAGTGTCTGCTTGTGAAGACCTTCTGCAAATGACATTGCGACAATTAACTTCTTCCTTACAGTTCCGACTTGGCAGCAGCAGACTATCTCCTATTCCCAAAAGCAAAATCCTCCCTTAAAAGACAACACCGAAGGACCCTAAGTGCCTTCAAAGAAGCTTGCATGCGTACCCTTTAGGACCTTCCAAAATCCACCCACCAGGGAGCCTTCGAGTTGTGGAAAAGCCGCTACCAAAAGTATGTCAATGCTCTAGGGATGCACTTTTAAGAATTTTGAGGCATTGTAGCAATATCTGAAATAAATCTATTTTTCCGACAAAAATTTCCAATACTTTATATACAAATCATGTATTTGATGATGAGTATTTTATTTTTAAATAACATTCCCTAATAATAAAATACATCAGAACAAATTAAAGCACAATGGTGATGAAACAAAGCCAATGCTTACCAGAGAAATAATGGAAATCGAGGAATGACTCACTGTGAGTGATTAAATAAAGAAATTTAGAGATATCTTCAACATTTCAAATTCCATCAGTCTGGGAAAGTTTCTAAAATGGGAGGATAAATTATTTTAAAATTCGAAAAACAGTATTTTAACATGGTTAAGTCGAGGAGTAATGAACTTCCTTAAAATCTGCACAGAAATGAGGTCTAGCACTGGAATGCATTGATGAAGTCCATATAATCTTGCACCACATTAATTGATAATGAGTTGCTCAATTGTTACTACAACTTTAAACTATCAGGAAGAGACCAAGTTATCATAATAGTATCCACAATATGACAATAGTATTACAAGCAATGTGTCAATATTATTTAAGGAGAGATATTTCAAATATAAATATATGCAGATAAACTTCACTGAATTTTAAGAAACTATAGCAGGTAATTGAATGTGTTTGTTTTTTACTCTTAAGATTCTCAATAGATATATGTAGGAATGAATAAAGATGATAGCAAGTAATGATAAATATGCATTATTAATTGTAATAATAAAGAGAAATCGCCATAGAGAGAAACATAATGAAATCACATATTAAATTTGAAAGAGCAATCGGCTGAATAAATATAATTTTAGGTTAAATATCACAGTTATTGGGAATTTTTTGGGATATAAATAGTAATGGGTAATAATATCAGACATCTTTAATTATATTATTTTAATGAGAAGAATTTAAAACAAACAATGGTAAGTACATATTAAGTTGGGGTTAATAATTACACTCAAAATGCATGCACCAAATAGCAATTACAAAAGTTAACAGAGAGGGAGGTATTAACTATTTTTTAAAAGTTCATTAGTAATACTGTAAAGCCAAAAATTGGTAGTAATTGGACTATTCACTATTCTACATGGGACATTGATGCCAGCCGGAAAAATTGTAGACAATCCTTTTCTTTCCAAAACCAGTCACCAATGTTCATTCTCATCAGATCAAAGAACATTTCACAGTCACCTATCTTACCCATGTAATTTGAGGAAAATATTCTCATAGCAAAGGTTTGTGGAGCAATGCTAAATCAATATAGTCCTTAATAGAAATATCTCAGGTTTTATTTCAAATCAACTTGCAACATAGAGTATCTTCTTCAACAAATATATCCTACGGTAATGGTGGAAGCAAGGCTCCTTCAATGCATGGCATTTTGATGGGTTGCAGGTCTGAATCCACTGGTGATCCAACAGTATCTCTGAGGAATTAAAATTACCATTTTCCATAATTTAAATTAGTGGGTTAAAGAGAATTAAATTTAATCTCTAATTATAAAATTAGAGAACACATACCTAAAATTTTTCCCCCTATTCATCAAATATGAATTGGATTCTTTGCATGGCATCTTCATAACATGCATTATCCTCTCTTTGGTTCCAGTATTTTCCTTCCCTGAAAGAGCTTCTTTTGTTAAATTCAGGGCAACATTTTCTTCGGCAGCATAAGGTGTTGTTTTCACATTAACAGTGATGTTGCTTATAATGGGTGGATAAACATCAAATAAGCTTTTCCAAATTAATTTTTTATTGTTTTCCACTGTTGATAATGGAACAAGATATATTTCCAACTTAGAATCCTTCACCTGTAATTAAAATATTGCAGAGAATAAGTTATAACTGCACTGCTTTGAGCAGCATTCTTTATGCAAATATCTCCATTTTTTATTCAGTAAATATCAAAGTCCACGGGGTGCATAAACAAAACCAAGCAATCAGCTTCACAGAAACTTCTACTTCAAAAAATAGCTATAGGAATCAAGGATAGCCTGGCAACAAAGGATTTTATAGACAAACTTATACTGACAAAACATTAATTTCAAAGCACTTTTGAAACTTTGCCACATTATTTTACCTGAAATCAGTCACTAATCAGGTAGAATTGTCAGCAGAGTTCATCTTAGAAAATGAACTTGATGCTTCCATGATTCCTCCGTAAGATAATTTTTTGGCATTTGGAAATATAGGTAGTATACAGGGTTCGTCCGGAAAATAAGTGTACTGCTTTTTTCCCGCCGCTCCAGGCGCGCCCAGCACCGCTCTGACGGGCTGCGATTGGAGGGGGGTATGTTGGCAAGCGACGCTGAAAAAGGCAGTCGGCTCTGAGCTGTGGTGTAGTGAGGAGTTCTGTTAACACGAACCTCCACGCTCGACCCACGTCACGGAACGCGATGCCGAAGTTTTTGGAGCAGCGTTATTCCATCAAATTTGCGGTAAAGCTTGGGAAATCGTCTACCGAAACTGTCGGTATGATTAACCAGGCTTACGGGGAGTCAGCCATGTCCAGAAACATGATCTTTCGGTGGCACAAGATGTTCGTGGAGGGCAGAGAAGAGGTCGACGACGAACCACGGCCTGGACGCCCATCAACGACACTCACCGACGAAAATGTGCGAAAAGTTCGCGATGTACTGAACTCTGATCGTCGTCTTAGTGTTCGGATGATAGCAGAGCAGTGTAATGTGCCAAAAACAATAGTGCACAAGATTATTAGGCACCAATTACAGATGCGAAAAAATTGTGCAAAGTTGGTGCCGAAAGTGCTCAGTGATGATCAAAGACTCAATCGTTTGGAAATCGCGACACAACTTGCGGATCACTGCAAAAATGATCCACATTTTTTAGAGAACGTTGTTTCGGGTGACGAGACGTGGATCTTTGAGTACGACCCGGAGTCGAAGAGACAAAGTGCGGAGTGGCACACCCCATCATCACCCCGTCAAAAGAAAGCTCGCATGAGCAAATCTCGGATCAAGGCGATGCTCATTGTCTTTTTTGACAAAAGGGGAGTCGTCCACTACGAATTTGTACCTGAACGACAAACCGTAAATGCTGCATTTTACGTCCAAGTGCTCGACGGGCTTCGAAAACGAGTCGCCCGCGTACGGCCAGCGATCAAAAACATCTGGCGGCTGCATCACGACAATGCGCCGTCTCACACCGCGCTTGTCGTGTCGGACTTCTTGGCCAAGCACGGCGTGGCAACGCTGCCGCACCCGCCCTACAGCCCGGACTTGGCACCACCGGACTTCTTTCTGTTCCCGAAGATAAAGAGGAGTTTGAAAGGAACGCGATACGGGACTTTGGACGCCGTCAAAGAGGCCGTGACGACGTGTCTTCGAGAGGTTCCCGATGATGCCTTCGCGGGAGCGTTCCAGGAATGGGAACGCCGCTGGAACAAGTGTATCGACTCACAAGGGTCCTATTTTGAGGAATATTAGCTTAAGATATGTAAAAGTGTAATAATTTTTTTTTCCTGAGCTCAGTACACTTATTTTCCGGACGAACCCTGTATACATATGGAATAAGATCCTAAACAAAATATGGAGCAAAATCAACGTAAAATGTGTCTGCACGATGACCTCTGTTGTGGTGCTAAGGTGCTTGGTCACTGTGTGGATTATCTTAAATTTTCACCAAGGATGTATCTGGATATTTCATGGATTGAAAACTCATCTTTCCACCTTTAAGTTACTACTTGATCATTGGGGATAGCAAAAGGAAAACATAATTGAGGAGAAGATTGGCTTGGAGAGCTGAACCAGGCTTATCTTAAGCATGTTGGCTGAGGATAATGCAAAATATATTTTTTTCACCATTTTTCCACATCATTCATGAATGCATAAATTTAATAGTTTTAGTTTTTTTTGTTTCCTTCTGATCTTGATCCAGTGGCCTGAAATTACTATAGGATAATGATTACCCAACTGGGTACTCAATTATTGATGAATTCATAAAGAAAAGATAAGCTACAAAAATGAGATCCCTTATTGAGTACTGGTACCAACAGCAAGAGCTAAGTACAGAATATATACCACATGTTGAAAGTTCCAGCAACAGAATTTTTAAGCATCTCAAAGCATCCAAAGTTTTATCCAGTACTTTCCAGGCTAATTAAGCATGTGGCCTATGAAAGGGCACCTTCCTCAGAAAAGAACCAGCTTACTGCTCATCAATGGTTCCAAATGCAGATGTTTTATTCTTGGTTCTGCATTTCTCAGAAAAAGATGCACGTGACCTCATGAGTAGATGCTAGTCTGTCATGTTGCTTTTGAAGATTTCCCGGATCCATGTCAACAAAACTGATAGCTGACAACAGACAATGAATCTCTGATAGTTCATAATAGCTATATGGGACAGTGTATGCCTTCATTTTTCTTACAAAAATGATTCTAATACTCAGGTGATTCCCTGAACCATCATCCAATCAGAGCATGCACTCCTAGAAATGCTTCAATTCCTGTAATATTTGGGTTGGACCAAGCATGGTGTGTAGAAAATGGATTTTCTATTCCACTTGCCTGGGAGGCAACAATGCTCTTGATAAGTAATGGTCACTGTAATGTTAAAAGTTCCATCAATTTTGAAGAAATAATAAGCACCTTCACTTTTGATTGGACAGGTACTTCCTGAGATCTGCAGGTCCATGCTTTTCCTTG
Organism: Hetaerina americana; assembly: GCF_022747635.1. Lineage (NCBI taxonomy): Eukaryota > Metazoa > Arthropoda > Insecta > Odonata > Calopterygidae > Hetaerina > Hetaerina americana. Next base: position 44,428,963 of record NW_027287316.1, read on the forward strand.
ACGATATTGTGACGCCAACACTTGTAAGAATTTTTAAGATATATCCAGTGCCTTCTAGCAAAGTCCACATCTCACATGTCATAGTCATTTTCAGAGGTGTCACTTCAACAAAAATTATCTTCTGATTCTGTCATAATTTCTGGCTCCTCATTACTGCAAGAATCATCACTCATCATCAAGAACATTTAAGATGAACTTTTCATGCAGAATGCGGCACCCATAAAGATCAGTAGGCATGGTTTGTGTTGCTCCATACACTAGATTGATACATCAAATGTGCACTACAAGCTGACATGTGGACAAATTAATTGTTTCACAAGGGCTACTGTGACCTCCAACACTACCTAGCAACACTGTTCATTCTACCAGTACAATATGTAACTTAAAAATACTTAAACAATATGCCAAGATTAGGACAAATAGTACCAAAGTTTGATTTTTCCTGATTTACAAAATAATAAATGCATGCATACAATTCACAAACTTTCAGATATCTTATGGATGCATACATGAACAACGAGAATTTTATGAGTCTGCGATACAACAATTTCAACTTTAGGTCATTTTGACCAAATCTTGGCATTCCATAAGTTAATAAAAGACATTTTTAAAAATTGTATTGGTTTTTCCTTGAGCAAGTAGGTAACAGAATATGAAATAATCAAATCCAAAAGCTGGTACATAAAGTAAGCCTGGCAAGAATGTATGAATAATTTATGCACAAGATTTATTTATAAAGTTTGGGTGACAATTTTTTCCTGATGTGTTCTGAATTTTCATGAAAAGCTGAATTCAGACCATTGGTTAAGTGTGCACATGATCGCAGATCAAATTGGTATTGATAAGATGATAGTGCACACCATTATCACTGAAAATTTGGCAATGTGAAAGAGATACGCTTCACTTGCCCCAAAGGTCTTGTTGGACAACCAAGAGCAGAGTCGAGAGTCTACTTTCAAAGATATGTAACGACATCGCAACAATTTCACAACTCCCTCACAGTTTCAACTTGGCACCAGCAGACTATCTCCTATTCCCTAAAGTGAAATCCTCCCTCAAAGGACACCACCTAAGGACCCTAAGTGCCGTCAAAGAAGCCTGCATGCGTACCCTGAATGACCCTCCGGAATCCACCCACCCACAGGGAGCCTTTGAGTTGTGGGTTAGCCTCTGGCAAATGTGTGTCTACCCTCAAGGGATGCACTTTGAAGCATTTTGAAACATTAGAGCAATATCTGAAAAAAATCTATTTTTCCAAAATATATCCTGAGACTTTTTATATTAGCTATGTAAAGAAGTGAAAAATGAGCTATGCACATAAATATCAAACTTCATGCAAAGGCAAAGAGTATGTAAGTTTTTCTATAAATGCCATGAAGAAAATAAAAAAATTAGTGAGAAAAAATTTCAAATTAAAGTTGATAATAGCTTCTCTTTCCCAAAAGTTCTAGTTATATAGTGTTAAGCTTTGTCTGAAGTTCAACACTAATTTTCAGAATATCATTTTTATCACCCATCTTTATTTCCCTAAATTGTCTATGTAAAGTTAACAATTTTAAGTGTTAATTTTATTTCTTAAACAAAAATTTAAAAATCAATAACCAAGAACAAATATATTTAATTTAAATTGACAAATAACTAAGTTTTTTATTATATACATTAAAAAAACAATTTTAATGTGGCTTTTCAATCTTCATTAATAAAAATTAAATCAGTATCAGCAGTTTGAGGCAGCATACAAAGTAGTGGTGAGCCACATACAGCAATCAGACCACAAACTGTGCATCAATAGTACATTTTTTGTGTGTAACCTCATTTATATACATGAGAGAATGTTTTGTCAGAAAACTAAATTCATACTATTAATCAGGTAACTCAATTTATATCATGAGACATTGTCATTGATAATTACTCTACACATTTTTCATTACATTAATTGTGTATGCCTACCATTGGTTCAAGTCCAGGATGAGGATCCGGTGGCTCATGTCCTAACAGTTCTCCTGTGAGCAATTTTGATAGTAGCTGACAAGCCAAGAGTTCAGGTTTCTGTACGGATGGGTTGTTTGATCCAAATGCAGGAATTTTCCATGAATTTGATCCAGGTTGAACCTTCTCAGCAAAATTAGGCCCATACATTGGAACAAGGAAACCCTCTCGAATGATAAATTGATCAATCACTTGATCAATACCGTTCAGAAAAGGATTAACCCGGCAAAGAGAAATATAATACTGGAGAATATAATCCATGTGGCTCAAGTGATTCAGTAAGTGTATTATCTAAGAGAAAAATATTCAAAACATATTGTAAGAAAACTGCTCTTTTGGGGTACAAATGAATTGATGCCTATTGTATAATATCTTAACATGACCATCATAGTATCTTTAGATTTTTTTCAAATGGCATATAATAAAATTATAAATAATTTCATCCCTATACATATAATACAAAATTGACTATGTCTTTGTAAGAATTTTGATAATAATGATGTGTCAAAATCTTATTTTAGGGAAGCTGTGGGAATGGGAAAGAGACGATATTGACCTTCGATTATTAAAATATTTTTGAAAGCTACAGGCTTTTGCCTGTATTATTCTTATGGTAACAGTACCATACTAGTAGGCAGCAAACATTTGGTATATATGCATTGCTATTTCAGCACATAGCTATATAATGAGTACATTACTACTGCATCCATCCATACTTACAAAAATCATGTCAACACAGCAACTTAATTACCATTTTTTCAGTTTTTCTTCATGTTCTTTTGTGAGGCAGTAGGTCATTTCTTTTTATATCACACTGTCATTGAAGGTATTTTTACATTTTATTAAATCTTATACTTAAAATGCTATTTTCATAAGGAAAGTACTTGAATATAAATCCAGTCATTTATTTAAGAAGGCGAATTAACACCAGTCAAAGGTTCATTATGAGCTTCATTTAAGTGTTGTACATCATTGAAATATCTCACATTCTTCCATGGCCGTACCACATTATTTGATTCCTGACTTTCACATTGATTGATTACTTGAACTATGCATTTACTCTGCATTTATTACATGGAATGTCATATTCTATGAAATACTAGTGCACTGTCAGCTGAGTGGATGAATTTTAAAAGTGGTGTCATGCTTTTTCATTTAATTAAATCACCATTTGCATTAGGTACTTCATTAAACATTCTGTATGAAGCCCTGCATGTTGTAACTACCAGTTGTAGTTTTCATGATCAAAGCAACCTGAAATTATTAACTATGTATGTTTAAGTTAAGAATACAGAATTTCATTTGAGTGCATGGGTCATGTAAATCATAGCATCAAAAGTTTCTGGCCTTACTTTGTGAGAGTGTGATACGGGAATTTCTTAAAGTCCCTATATAAAAGAGGTGTGTAATATCTGTTTTTGAATGCAGCAAATAACTGCATGAGATAAAGCATACTTTTCTTATTATTCTCAGAGAGACTCAATGTTAAAATCTCATTAGGAAATTCTCACCATGACCTGTGCAGTGTATGGAGTAGGCCCTGTCCAACACATTGTTTCCGGTATACAGGTGTCACATTGAAGCTCAACTTACCTTAATTGCAATAAACTTTGTAGGTAATATTTAAACAGTAATTATAAAACTACAAAGTACCTCATTGTTTTTGGAGTAGGCTATTTGATTACAACGACTGTGGCGAGGAACAATGTCTAGATGCTTCTTCAGTCCACTGTAATGTTTCTGTATGGCCTCAATGAATTCCTCCAATGGTATATCTGTAATAAATTATGTAATTTAAATGCCCTAATGCAATGGAAACATAATAACTCGGAGTGAAATATAAAAATAATCCACCTACTTCTTGGATTGCCATTTGTCAATTCCTTTATCCGCCCCTCTTTACCTGAGAGCCACCAAAAGGAGGGAGAAGGAGAACATTGGGGTAGTTCCGATACGATCCGGTATAAAAGTTGCAATATTGGTTTAGCTATTTTTGAGGAATTAACCACTGCTACACTGAATTGAATCCATATTGTTATCTGTTAGTTGTGAATACAGGCTTATAAAACAAAGTAATGAACCCGAAGGTTGGTTGGATAGGTGGCTGCACATCTCACCTTGTCAAATAGCATATGAAATGTATACATCAGGTTAGGGGGACCAGTTCCTTTCCCCACGTTGACTGTGGTTTCCCATAAAGTTGTGGAACCCAAAAAATCACAAAGCTCTGGTGAAAATGAGGGTGCCCAAAGAATCAAGCCTTTGTCCTATGCCCACTAGTCCTGTGACCCACCCACTGGAATGCTATGTCCCTCAGACAAAAGGTCATACCAACATTCAAAATTTCAGTTGAATAAAAGAATATTGATAAATCCATTTCTGAAATTTGTTTTAAATGCAGGGAATAGTATACATAAACAAAACATTGCGAATTGCACGAATAAATTTGTAAACATTTTCATCGACTTTTATGTCCACTCACGAAAAACTATTTGAAGAAAGACGATGATATAGTATGATGAAGTTCTCTAGGGTCTTCCACCGGGTCAGGCGTTCCATGTTGGCCGACGTTTCGATGCCCGACTCGTGCATCGTCTTCAGGGATGATGATTGCCACTCGGTTTTTGGCCGCCTTTTATACATGCACGCTCGGACTCATGGACACTCATCAATACCTTAGAATATTCTGCAGCCTCATTCTGAAGTTCATCATCCCTGAAGACGATGCACGAGTCGGGCATCGAAACGTCGACCAACATGGAACCCCTGACCTGGTGGAAGACCCGAGAGAACTTCATCAAGCCGATACGCCGGGAAAGCACCAAATCTTAATGATATAGTATGTCGAGATCATAACATTTCAAACCTACATTAGACAATTGTTTTGTGAAGTGAAGGAAAACTTTTATCATTTCGTCTTCTCTGATAAAATCGCAATATTCGCAGGGGTCATTCGTTTGGGTCAACGCGGAAACTATGCCCTTTTCTTAAACCCCCTCTCCACTCCAACGAGCGAGATTTTGACCAATAATTTTGTTTTGCTGGGATAACAATCTATTACCCTGAGTTTTTTTTTAAATGCATGCTTAAAAAGTTCAATTACGAAGGAGAAAACGTTGACTACCTGGATGGTTTTGGCTGACGAGCTGGGTATTTTTCATTGTCTTCCGAATTGCTTCGTCCCCATTTTTCCATACATTGGTCATGGTTTGCACGAATTCTTTCGCTTTCAAATTTTTTGCGGACTCCGATTGCGAAGCCATCGTCCACAGGGCGTATAGTTTAGAATCAACCAAATGAGTGAGCTGAAAGAACTCCTTCAAAGATTCCTTGTGTTGCTCCTCCAACGAAACAAGTTTAACAAGTTCTCGTTTAAGTGACAGAATCTATAAGATATCATATTATACTGTTATAATGTTTAAGAGACATTACGGAGGGTTCTGCATTTATCCATTCATTAGTATTCAACAAAACTCTACTTACATCCTTCTGCATGCTTTCGATGATGGAGCAGCAAATGACAGGCCGTAACACGACGTTGCCCGCGTTATTTGCAATATTTTCTCTCAATACTGACATGCTATCTGTCCAATATATCAGTTTAAACTGACGCAAGTGGTAACTAATATTAGGTATTGGGTATGAAGAATTAATTTCTTCAATGCTTGAAACAAAATATCTCTCTTGTCTTTCAACTTTGTATCAATCAGAGATATCTGACGAATCCATTTACTAGCGACAATGTAAATAGGTTAATTAAGTTAATTACTGATGACGGTTGGCTTAGCCTAGATTCCACAATAATTGTATTTTAAATAAAATGATGGACGATATGCTACCATGGGAATAATATGTAATTAAAAACAACATTTAAAGTTTAAAATGCCACTCAAGGCGTTCACCATTGTTGCTCCCCACCAGGTGGACGATCTTCATGAACAGAGGAACGTTGATTAAACAGTATAATTTAAAATACAAGAAAGCGAATTTGAACAGCTACAGACATTAGCAAACATGCTTGATGAAAACTCCGCCGAGGTTTGCCGCCCCTGAATATTTTAAAGGGCAATGACGGTTTCGACCGAGGAGGATGTTACCCGAAAAAAACCTAGTTTGCGTAAAGCTGCGGGTGCCTGGGGGCCGGAAATCCAAAAATAGCCACAGGACTACAACATCCCTAAACTTCAAGAAATTCATCGAATAAAGCACTGAAATAGTTGACTACTTATTTGGTTGACTAAGATGTTTATGCCATTGGGGTAATAAGGCCACTACTAGAGAGGTAAATAGAATACAATCAGGATGTATTAGTCTATTTCAAGAAAGCATTTAATAGTGTGAATTGGTAGAGTTAATGAATGTATAGCAGAAAATAGGATTCGATTGGAAGGATAGGAGAATTTCGCAACATGTACGTGTCTCAGACTGCTCAACGGCGAGTGGCGGAAAGAAGCTTTCGATCAATTGAATCAATCGAACTTTGTAATCTACCAGCGACTTCTTAAATATTATTTCTAGATACGGCACAATTTCCAAAGATAGATCCTTAAATATAAGAACGGATATTTCATCGGGTCCGGAGGATTTATTAAGTTTGATATTTTTCAGCAAAAGTTATACTCCATTATATGATATTTCAATTTTGGTTATTGGTTGACCGGCACGATTTGGTAAGCTATCGGAGGTATTCTGGGAGGTATTGGTGAAGACGCTTTGATAGATGGAATTTAATAAGTTAGCCTTTGCCAAACTCCAGGTTACTATTTCGCCTTTATCATTTTTAAGTGAATAAACAGTTGACTTATTTCCCTGAACTTCTCTGACGTATAACCGAAATACTTTTGTATTTTCTTTCGAATTTTTCGCAAACCTTTTCCCTTTGAATCCACTTAACGCTTTCCAAAATTCATTCTTGGCATTCGCCCTAAATATCTCATAATCAAAAGTGAACTCATTCTTTTTGCCGCTAGAGATATCATCCGCAATATTTTTCATCTTGGCGTGACATAGCTTTTGACGTTGTAATGCCTTTCTAACATTTGCGTTGTTCCATCTAGGTTCCGTGCTATCTTTTATAAATTTCCTGGGAATGAACTTGTTGACCGCCAAGCGCATGATTTGAAGGAATTCAATTTCTGACGGGCATTGAGAAGGGATTATGAAAACGACTCATCAGAACTTGGACATGGAGCGTGGTGGGGACATGGTAATTGAGGGAAGATGATAGACGCAGATTTGAGGTGTTTGAAATGAGAGAGTGGAGAAGGATGGAAAAGGTGAAATGGGGAGAAAGGAAAATAATGGTAGAAGTTCTAGGCATGGTGGGGGAGGTAGGGGGATTTCACGACACTTGGCGAATAACTCATGACGTTTAGAACGATCTTTGAGATCCAGCACTTTGATTTCACACAATTTAAACCACTCGGCCGAATTATTTCATAGTTGTTTGTTTTTCAAAGCCATATATACACGCATGTATACATGCACAACTCATCACCTCCACATTTAAATGCCTCCCAACAGGGCTGAGGTAATTCCAGGTAATGGCTTGGAAAGCGTTTGGTGCTCAATTTAAAGTCCTCGATTCAAAAGAATTTATGTTTGCGCATTTTACAGACCGCCGAAAGACAAAGATAATTCATTACTAGAATTAGATCAGCAAATCAAAGGTTTCTTATCCCAAATTGAGCAGCCTCAGGCGTGATGTGGTGGAAGTTCAACATAATAAATAACTGATCGTAGCACTTTCCACTTGATATCAAGTGGAAAAGTGCTACGATCAGTTAATCATTACGTTTCTTATCCCAACACAATGATCGCGACGTTATAATCGGTCGGGATTTCAATTACTGGACTACTGACTGGAGCACATATAGTTTTCAAACTGGAGGTAAAGACAAAGATATCTGCGAATCGCTATCGAATTCTTTTACGGTAAACTCCTTGAATCAACTTGCCACTTCACCAACTAGGGGTGATAATATTCTTAATTTGTTAGCAACGAATATTCCCGAAAAAGTCTTAACTATGGAAACTATTAAAGGAATTAGTGACCACAGGGCAATAAATGGCACGACCTCTCCTGGATGAAACACACACGGGGAATATGTGTACAAGCTAACAAAAAATTAGGATTTATTAGAAGAGTACTGGGTAAATGTGATGAAAAGGTCACAGAGAAATGTTATCTTTTGCTGGTTAGGCCTCATTTACATATAGAATATGCTGCCATTATATGGGATCCTCACTACGTCGAATAAAATACCGAATCGGATCTCGTACAGCGTTGAGGAGATAGATTAGTAAAACGTTTTTATGATAAATTTAGTGTCGTATCTAAAATATTAGAGCAGCTAGGCTGGAAATCACCCATGGAGAGAAGGTTAAATTACAGATTAAATCTCTTGCGTTAATTGGAAGGACGTCTCTTTAGCAGTGACGTTGAAAATGTAATATTACCCCCATCGGACTGCGGTAGGAGAGTTCATGTCAATAAAATTAGAGAGATTAAATTTAGAACAGATAGACTTATCATCATCATTGGTCGTTCAATCCTAAGATTGGTTGACTGCAACCCTCCACCCTACCCTATCTACATAATGCTAATTTGCTTGCTTCCAGGAATTTTTTGCAATGTACCTTCTTCTACATTTGTTCTATGTATTTATCCCTTGGCCTTCCTCTTTGGACTTTTCCCTCTATTATAATCTTAACGAATCCGCTGTGCCTCAGGGTGTGGCCTATCCATCTGGTTCTTCTTTTCTCTATGGTGTTCCATAAGGTCCGTTCTTCGTCTATTCTTCTGTATACTTCTTCATTTCTTATTTTATCCGTCCATGTGATCTTAAGCATCCTCCTTCAGCACCAGATAGACTTAAGATGTCACTTTTTCCACAAACGATAAGGGATCAGAACAACGTCCGACCGCGGTAGGGGTACAAAATTTGGGTCAAATAGTCAGTTGTGTTTTCACCCCCTGCCACACCCTAGCGGTGGCTTGTAGGGTACATAAATAATTAAATTAAATAAATGTCAGACTAAAATCATGACATTATACACTTTTGCCTAAATGTGACATAGCAATAATTATTTTATTCTAATCGTTACTCACTAAGCGGTCCTCAGCTTGAATTGGAGTCCTTAGCCTATCAGACGCGCATCGATCATGAAACAAAATGTACCTCAGCGCCTCAAACCGTTAAAAACAGGCAAGAGAAGCTTGACTCGGCTCACTTCAGACCCAAGGTCTTTTCATACTGGTCCAGCAGGACCGACCATTCCGAAACTCGTATGGTCCTACAGATAAATCGACCATACATTTGACCTCAGAATGTTCACATGGATTTTAACGATTCCGAGTTGGTGGCGGACCTCACGTTTGGCCCAGAGGCTGTAAAACGTTTGGCCTGCAAGGAGGGCGGTCAAAATTCGGATCTTAAGAAAAACAATCCAGGCACCGGAGCTAAGAAGAAAACGAGCTCTTATTCTTCATATTAATGATAACGAGGGACTTTTTTGAGCAAATAATGTTGAGAGACACTCGAAATGCTTTTCAAGTGAAAGAGCATGTTTTTATGAGGTAATTTCAAGCGTCTAAAGTTATATCTTCATTCCTGCGCGAAGCTTCGGAGATGTTACCGAAGAGAAAACCACGTATCACGTGGTCTCAGCACGCAAAAGTAGTCAAGTGATTTGGAGTTCCACGGAGTTTATTAAATTCCATTTTAATATTACCAGTTGCGATAATATTACCCTTACGATAGTTCATGGTTTGCTTGCAATAGATAAAAAAATGTTTTACGCGAAAAAATAACGACGATTTATCCTTGGTTCGTCGCCTTTTTCCACAGATCGATATTTTTACACGGGGTTTGCCTCGACAAGAGCTATTGCAACTAACGACACTGCTTCGCTCCTATTATATTTGCTTGCGGACCCTCCGCAAATCGTCCGCTGGCAAAATATTTGCGCTCACACATCAAATTGATGTGACGTTCGTTCACCCTGGCACCTCTATCTGTGATTTCCATAAAAAAAACATGCAAATGCATTGATGAGCGCAAACACCAGGGAGAAGTTAAAATAGGCCAGGATATAGCAATAAGACACATCGCAACATCTGGGAATTTCTAATTTAACGAAAACTCATGTGCCATAATATTATCGATATACCTGTATGCCTTAGCTAATTCTCTCCATTTTTATTCATTATACTCCGTTAATATTTTTAAATGCAGCTTATGTTCCTGCCTAATCGGTCCTCTATGATCACCTTGTTAAGGCAATTTCGACAACTGCCACTCTATTCCATTGACGGTGGTGACGAAAGTAATTTGGACCCACTGTACTAAAAATGGCTCCCATTTCATTTACGTACGTTAGGCTCAAAATTCGGACCTTATGATATGAGTCCCAACGCTCAGAATCGCAGCACTCCATAAGTTTACTTAAGGACAAACCTTACGTTTGGCCGCCGTTACGTATGGTCTGGGATTGCAGAATAATCCTGCCCGGCTCCCTTCATGTCTGTCCCCGATCCCATAATGTAAGAGTCATTGCAATCCCTACAGAAGGCCACAGTTCATCCGCCTACTTTGTCAAGCCTGGACCTGTGAAAACCTGATTTACTTTCAAAATCGAGATGCTTGGCAGTCTTTCCCTTGCTGTTAATACTAATTTACCCGTGAAAAGAATGACCGCGTAATATTTACAAGACAACACAGGAAAATATACTAATACGTCTATCTTTTTAATATTTCTTTTCGAGAGCAGTAGTGAAGAGCTGAGAGAGCCAACTAACATACCTAAGCTTTTCTTATTTCATATAAAATTTGTCTTCACAGAAACAGCTCCACTTTCTTTTTTTAATATGCACGAAATCAGCAACAAATAGACAATTTAGCATTATCCTCATATCTTTAAGAGAACACTTGTCATAGGAATCACCTCTTTGTAGATTCAGATCAGGAAGTTTACCTCCAAATTTGTGATAATTTGACTGCATAGCTTTTGGGCTTTTACTCATATTTGAAGCATTCTAAACTGTTCTCACAAAGGAAGGATACACAGCAAAAAAACTGATAAATCTGTCGCAAGAGGCAAAATCATACATTCACACACACGCACCTGCACATTACATTGTTTGTATTGGGAATTGCCGGATAGATGCCAGCTAAAACTACATGTACTGTAAAGAGATAGGAATCATTACCACCACCAGGAGATACCGGCTTCCTGGGAGGGCCCCAGGAGTAAGACAAGTCCCCTTGACGCCATCACTGCTGCATGCGATGCGTGAGTAGACCTTGACATTACTTATCAATACTTATAAAGAGGTTCAAATTACTGAGGTACCCGTGATTGCATTGCATTGCATATTGGAGAGCCGAGTTTGATCAATAAACTGTTTCATTCTGTTTAGCAATAGTGACACCATAGATAGGTATTCTAAGTACATTGGACCCTATTACATTGGAGTGATCGGGAAATTCATGTGTGATGCTGTGATATCCCCAATAACAGAAAGTGGATTTATTTCATTTCCTTCAACAATTGCCAGTTATAAATACTTTTAAGCTGGTTCAAGCTCTTTGATTACCTGATAAATATGAGAAACTTTTTTTTATCTAGTCTTAAAAATAGTTAATGATCTTATTAAATGACTTCATTAATCACATTTTTCTTGTACTTGTAACAAGGTAACCTTTCCTTCATGAGTAATAAGAAGAAAATTGGCAGTGATGGCTTATTGCTTAGTTTCATTTTAATACTTGAGCATTACGAAGATTGTCTACTAGCCTAAAGTCTCTTTCTTATCCAAGTTATCTCTTCTGAGAATACAATAATACTAACAATTGAAGTGAACTTTGTATTGAAATTGCCCATTTCAATACAAAATTCATAAAATGAATGTCATTATTTCACTTACAAATTGATTAATCCATCTTTATCAATTTGGAAAGCACATTAATTCAATGGAGGAAATACTAGATATTTTCATTACCTGGGATGAGTAATAATTGAATTCTAATTGGCAAAACCAAACCAATTACAATGCAGATTAATCATCATATTCCTATGTTTGGCAAAATCACAATGGCTGAGCTTATTACTATATTTCTAGCCCTCTTAAGAATTTCAGCTGTGCATATATGCGGGAATCAGTATGGTGTGGTGGCTAATGCACTGGCTTCCCACTGAGAGGACCCAGGTTTAAATCTTGGAGATGGCATATATTTTTCAATAGTATCCTGATCCGTACTTATTGTGCTTTGTGGAGAGCACTTTGAGTGAGTATGCTGAAATATTAAACTGCAGACCCTTGTCGCCTTTGATTGAGAGTAGGCTAATGCCGATGCCGGGTTTCTCTGCACCCTTCCTCCTTTCCCGTCCATCTATAATGGCACAAATGGCCTTAGCTATTGGTTGCATCCCATAAAACTACTACTATGTATACTATTCTTTTAAGATTCAACATTTTCTACTCAAAATGTATTGAAAATCATAAGAGCAGAAACAGCAATTATTTATAAAGAATCTACAACAAAATAATAAAACAGAATATTTTAAATAAAACGAAATAACTAAAATAAATATAAATTCAATTTTGAGTACCAGGGATCAGATATGTATGTGCATTTTTGAAGATTGAAGAAAAACTTAATGAATTTCAGGAAAATTATTAATTTCAGCATATATGGTTGTATCACATAGGTGACACCTGCAGCTACTTACACCTTTGGCTATGAAAACAATTGAATCAGATTGAAAAATTTTAGTGAAATCCACAAGTTTTGATTGAATCTTTGACATGAAATATCACTAGGTCTTTTCACGAGACCATTTTGGTTAATGTCAACAAAATAGTTACAATTACAGCATGGAAAGGGCATAAAACTTTTTACTAGTAGTAGATAGGATAGTTTTTTGCACCTGATGTTGCACTATAAACCGAATCAACTTGGAATAGTGTGCCTTACTCTTGTGGACTGAATCAAAGTTATGAGACTGAAAGTTTTCTAGAGCCAACTTAGTTTTCCAATCATGTGCTTTGAAACAGAGTTATCACAGAACTTTTGAGTGAGCACAGCAATTAAATGTCATATTCTGGCTAAAAATTTCAAACTTTGTAAATAGATAAGAACAATTATTCTGACACCTGCCATCTTTTCATTCAATCTTGGTCTTCCTCCGAAATTCTTCCCATTATTGTCCCTTTACATTCTTAGGTAAAACAATAATTTTCTAGTTCATTATATAAAGTTAAATAACCATTATTACAAAAGTGCCAGTTCATTACCAGCTAATTCAGTTCATGCTCTTCTCAAGTTATGCCAAAGCATAATGGATAGTGCATCCAGTACATGTGGTAGGTAAATAACTTTTTGTCGGGGCTGAAAATAGGCTGGGCCAACTTGTTGGTCTATATTGTTTCATATTCAACTCCAGATGTTAAAAATAGTTAAAGCATGAAATATTATAATTTAAAATAAAATATCTAATATGGACTTCATTTTGGCTTGGGAAGGGAAGGCGATCAGAGACCGCACCGCAGGACTGGAGTGTCACTATAGAGGAGATTGAGAGGGATTGATTGAACCCCCCCAAGACCAAAAAAATGTATGTAAAAGAAGGTTGGGCAGGGTGGTTGGGGCAGTTAAAAAATAATTACATTAGGCAAAGAAGCAATTACTGTGCACAAGGTGAGAGTTGACGACAGGTACTTAAAGTAAAGATTAATAGAAAAGATTAGTGAAAACATCAATGCTGAGCATAGTTTTGTATGATTCATGAACTCGGTCTTTGAGGCAAGAATATAAGTTTAGACTGGAGGCTCTTGAGATGTGAGAGTGTAAAGAAAAATAGAAAAAATAAAATTAACAATGAGGAAAACAAGCAAAATTCTAGGTATTTTAGGGGAAGAGAGAGGTTTTTTGATGACAAGTGATTGACGTTGATGAGGACAAGTGATGGATGTAGGAGATGCTGGAGGGCAATTGGATGTTGAAGAGGTATTAGAGGAGAGAATGCTGGGAAAGTGAGGTGGAAGGGGAAAAGAATATTCTACCACTATTTTGCACTGCTGGTAGGAATCCAACAGTATTTTTCCTCTGGCATTTCCTTTCCCTCATATTTCATTTTTCAATGATAATTAAAGTTTATTCTCATTTTAATTTTTTTATTTTTAATATAATACATATTTTATTATCTATCATTTAATCTTCATTAAACTGGTTTATAAAGTGAAAAATTATGTCATTCCAAAACTTTGAATTCACCTATAAAAAATTACGACATGTTTTAGACTCATAGAGGTTATAAAAATAAAAATACAATCCACATAACTGAAACTGATGACATGTTGTCCAATGGGTAGAGTGCTGGGCAACTACCTGGGGGACCTGAGTTTGACTCTAGGTGATACTTCTGGGCACCCTCAACTTCACCCAATTTCTGCAAGGCAGCACAGGTCGCCTAACCTGTGTGAATTTCACATCCCATTTTGCTTTAACATAAGGTGAACTCTACCATCACCTATCATTATGTAATGATGGGGTGGATTGCTTTAACTGTTAACTAAATGAAAGTACAATGCTTACAATCAAAAAACACACTAAGGGGCATTTTTCAAAATGACTTGGCCTCCTCAAAAACATGCATTAAATAAAGGTATCCCATCCTATATATTTTTTTTAATTCCATCAGGACCATGTACAGGCCACTCATTAGAATTGAAAGCTTTCCATGCATAGATTTTATTTTAATTAAATATGAGGATAATGATGTACCCAGTGGAATAATTATTTAGATAATTTGGCATATTTTGAAATAAAATAAAATATTATACAGGCCCTCAAACCTCTCCTGCCTCAAGCTAGTCACTTATCAGACTGGCCTTTTCAAAATTTTGGAGCCAATATGATTTCTGCCCACTGACTCTCCATCATACATAAAAAGATCTAATAAGAGTCTCGGAGTTCAACAATAATTATATTGATGAAGGTATAAGAAGATATCACTACTATCCTTGGTTGGAAACTGTATGCTTCCATTATATTGAATCGCTAAAATTCAGAACATCTACGCAGTTGAACTGATCTTGAAACACAAAAACTTTTGCAGTATGCACCTATCACTCAAGTGGCAATAGCTTGCTTGGATTTTAACCCAGGCTTGCTAATTTGGTCATGAAAAATGTGCCAATTCAAATCATATAACTTATTTTAAGTGATATACGTACCACAATATCATTTTTTTCTAGCAGAGATGCGAGATTTCTGGGCATCAGAAAGCTATGGAGTGTTGAATCGCAGTTAAAGGATAATTAACTCAAGAAAAAGATTCAAGGATAAAAAAAAGAAAAAATGTTGCTCACGTAAGTGCGATACTTTCATTTTCCTTAAGTCTCATTTTCTCCAGAATAACTCCTCTTAATTTTTTTTTGAACCTTTGTCACTCTTTTCCTGGAACTACCTGCAAATATTGAAGTTTCTTTAATTTTTATAAAAATGTCCAAGTCTCCCCAATTGTAGGATCTTAATAGTACAAACAACCAAAATCATACTATGAACACAATAAAACAGAAATTAATAGATGGATAACAATATTATAATGAATGAGAAAAATAAATCAAAATGACCTCGAAAGAAATGTATGTAAAGAAAGAAGGGAGGGAAGATAGCAAGAGAAATATTAGGATTAAAATGATTCATTGATTAAAATTACAAAAGTATCAATCATGAGGTAAAGGGCACACATTAAATATAGAAGAAGGATGAATTCATCAACAGTCTCCAACTGGATAAAAAAATGGTGAAATTTCCTGGATTCCAAAAATAATTCAAATCAAACCCTTTCTTCCAACTGGTTTTCCAAAATTTTTTCCTTGAAATCAAATACCTTTTAGAATATGTGAAATGCTGCTTGTAAAATAGTATGATTTTTTTTTAAACCAATGTTTTCTATATTAAAGACACCCTATTGGCCAGAATGTTAGTAAGTTAAAGTAAATCCTTGTCAGCATGGGCTAGCAGGAGAAAAATTTCTCTTGTTCATGGCATCATAATGTACTGAACTACATTTTCCAGAAATAATCATAAACCATTTCTATCCAAGGTTTAATTTTTGTTCATCAAATGAAGAATTGCATATATTTATTACTAATAAGGATTGACAGAATTACATTATTTACTTTTTTTGTTCCAATGCATTGAATTTAAAATAAACTTTTAATGCATTCACAATATGAGCTTGGTTTTATCTCAGATTTGGGCAACAACTAGGAGGAAAAGAATTTTTGAAATAATAAAAGTGTATACTAAGTAAATACAGTAATTTTGTGAATAAATATCTGATAAAATAAGTAAAAAATTTTGGTTGTGTCAATTATAGAACTCTAATTAAAGGACAGAGAGAATAATAAGGAATGCACAGGCAGTACTGCATAATTATAACCAATGTGCACATAGGTACTTATACATACTTTGAAACTTTTAGAATGCTTCTGCATCATTATCATGGATGAATGTCATTAGTTGATTCTGCTATTAATACTATACATTCTAGTCCATATAAATCTGAGAGAACTCTCCATGGAAGAAGTAAGCAGTGCGGTCTTTGTGGATTTTCCACTGGATCAGGGTTTAAGATGCTGATGTTACAATGGCTGAATCCACCATCTTCCTCAGGGAGTTGATACTGGGTCATCATTTTTGCCAATTTTTATAGCAAAAAAGATGACCCGGTATCACTGCCCAAAGGACAACAATGGAATTAGTCATTAAATGTTGGCAGCTGAAACCCTGACCTAGTGCAAAACCCACAAAGGCCACCAGAATTGTATACTATGAAAACACCAAACATTCCATACAAGCTGAGGAAGTACTAGGAGAGAACACTCCATTATTTCAGACTTTTGAAATGAATACAATGCGGTTTTTGAGCACACAAAGCTTCTATCAAATGTAATGAATTTATAAAACTGGAAAGCAACTGAAAAATGGAAAGCAGATACTATGCAACATAATTCTGGTTATAATATATTTCCTCATATATGATCTAATTTTTAACTCAGTGGCTTGTTTATCTCGGGCTGGTTTAATAAATACATTATGCTGAAAGAACTAAAATCTCTAGCTACTAAGTTAAATAAATAAAATTTTAAGTCATCTTGATACCTTCCTGGTCAATTTAAGACCAGCCCAACAGAAAATGATCCATTACTGTTATTCTAATAGTATCTTGTACATTTCTGGCGACACATGACATCGTGGCCCCATGACCCCAAAAGAATGAAGTTGGCAAGGGAACTTAGGGAAGTTTTCAGATATTATTCAATTAGGTGAATATGGGCATGAGCAAATTTCAGCTTACTATACATTTCTCCAGGTTTAGGACAATCACCAAAAGCCATGTGCTTTGTTTGCATACCTTAATAATATTTGTATTTGTATGCCTAATAAGTTTTTGATGTGTACTCTATTATTGTTGCATTAGCTAATGTGAATAGTAGGTTATTTATGCCAGATATATGTTAGCAATGACAACTTCCCCTGGGTGGTAAGCCATTTTGAAGAATGTATTAAGTTACAAATTAAGAGATAAAAAGAAAAGGTTGTAAATTTCAATGTCTCTGCAATAAGAGATTACATTCTCAATCTGTTCCATGATGTGATGCATAATTTCTAGCCAATGATTCATAATTTTTGTGATGTCAAACTAATGAAGCTACTAAGATTGGCAGCTAAGAATATTTAATGCATATTATTACAAAATGGCAGTGCATGTAAAATGTTATGCAAAGTCTTAAAAAAGTGTAATAAATCATTATTAACAGTTTCCCTGTTGATGCCCTAATCCAGATGACAAGAAAAAAACCCACATTTAATGCAATACAATCCTGAAATTTGTTGAAGTTAGCTCATATGCGATTATGTATAAATTCATTGCTGATAATGAGAATTTGAGATGGCTTGTGGTTTTTTATAGATGGAGATTATGAGCTATCATTAGATCAAGATTCTACTGTTATTAAGGAGTCACACAAATGCATTTTTTTATTATAAATAACGGTAAAACCAGATAATTTTAGGTTAAAAAATCGGTTATATATTTACATATATACAAATTATTACACACACACACATTATTAACATTTGTTCATTAGGTAAAATATGCAGCACAGCATTTGAGGCTCACTCAACACACTCAAATTTATTGATGACATTAATTCCCAAGGTTCCCAGTATGGGAGATGTTACACTTCCATAAAAGTATCAGTGCAGTTAACGCTTAGTTTCAAAGGTTAGTAGAAATCTTGACAGCAAAATTAATTAGGAGGTCATGATTTGTCAAAAGTTATATCCAGTAAAAATAAAATTACAAATTTTTGTTTGAGCATAATTGTAAAATTATGATACTTCAAGTACCTTTCCCTGTATAGGAGGAAACATTCTGTGGAAGAAGTCCATTATACAACTTTCCAGGGATATATGAAATGAGGGCCACCACTTAGTCACACCATACATCATTCATTGGGTTTCATATGAATTCTTAATACTTCAAGATTTTCTTAATTCATTCACTTAAGGTACCTGGAATTCAAAGGTTTTCATTTTAAGTATTCTGGCCGATAAGTATAATACATAAGCAGTTTCATCAACCAATATAATATGTACTTGGCCAAAAACACCAAAATAGGAATTCACTTACTTTGCTGCCCAATCAATTCTTCCAGTAATTCCTCTACCAACATTTATGCCATGGTTCCCTGGCGCAACACTCAACCTTCGTGGAGGAATATTACTCCCCACAAGACTTTGATTAGCACTTTTCTCAGATAATTTACTTTCTTCGTGCTCCTGGTATATCAACACTTTGCTCCCCTTGTTCAACCCTGGCTGTTTAGGCAAACCATTGTTTTTTTGTAACGAAGGAACAACTGCACCTCCCTCAGGGTCAGGTCTTCCAATATCCATATTCATCAACCATTGTGGACTCAAATAAGATGCTCTTCTATCATCATATTCTATCTCTTTTGGCCTGAATTTAAGAAGGGAAAAATAAAACTAAGAGAAAATAATGTAATTTCAAACCCAAACTAAAAGGTGAAAATCCCAGAATGTCACATGAAAAAAAATTGAATACATGAGAGAAAGAAGGATAGTATGCTATGAAATATGTTTTGGAGACATGAAAAATGATCTAAACCTTTCAAATATGGTTGAGCACATTTCCATGGAATACAATCATCAAATAATAACAGCATGCTATGTCATATATACATACATATGTGCCAAATATTTTAACCAACATTTCTGACATAAAGAAATTATTTTTCCCTTTTAATAATTTTGAAGCTATTCAAGCTTGGGCTGGTAAAAGGGACATCAGAAACTCTATCCTTCAACATGGGAGCCATTTCCTTGGTAACACACCCAATGGCTGATTTAAACATGCACACTTTCCTTCTACTTACCCAATAAACCTTAGTATATTGCCTTATTACATTTTAAAACTGTAGGCTCTGATTAAATGGAAAATTTTAGCCTCTATTTAGTATAGTATTTAGTGTTTGAAGTGGCAATCCAAGGCCGACAAAATTTGAATATCTAAGGTTGCTTATCCTTTGTTTTTCCTTAAAATGATGTTATGAAAACATTCAAGAAAACTTTTTTGATTCCAACCTAACCACAAACCAAAAAATATTTTGGAAAATCACCCCTAATATGCATGATTTCTTAGATAGTTTCAAGTGACCAGTGGCCAACAAACCTAATGTACATGCTCAGGCGACATTATAGTTTATAATTTCCACAAAATAGTCCATTTGCATTACCCTGGCTGATGATGTCACATAAGAGGGGTATCATGAGCAGGAGAGGTGGCAGGAGAGGAACTTAAAGAGCTATGTTTACAATTGACATCATGTGCATTCCATCATGGACTTTGGTCCATGTGAGTTCAAATTTAGAATATTCGCCATTTAGGGCAGTACATTTTAAAGGTGCATGTGACGAGATGTAAATGAGCTCACCTACTTGGGTGGAGAAGAGAAAACTGACCCCTCTTACTCTTTTCCTATCATCCTCTTTTACCCCGAGCTGATGTTCATGCATGCCGCCCCTCTGAGTAAATATTGCTTTCCCTATTATATGAGATGACCTAGGTACACTCAATCAGTAGGCTACTGAGTGTGGGCCAGGTTATCCTGAATGGAATATACCTTCCCACATACCAACATACACAAAATGAGATATTTCAATTTCAAGCCACTTGCCACAGGTTAATAGGTCAAAAATATAAAATAAGTACTGGTATAACATGGTGACAAACAGTCAACTAGGTACATATGCAGACATTTATATTATCTCTAGTCTCTTTATACTGTATGAATTGATCATAAAATCATGCAGTGGCTGCTATTTTGAGGGGCATATGCCAAAAAATTCAAATATATGCTTAATAACATTCATTAGATTATATATAAATTGCATCTATATCATGATGGATCAACACAGAAAATGTCTTCCGTGGGGGATGATTGCACATTTTTTCTGCTACTAATCACACATTTGAATTCTTGGCAGGAATTAAACTTGATAATTTAGGGTCAAACTCTTTCATGCATTCCATTATACTCCAAAAAAATTCCTTAATTTCATGACTAAGAAATTATTATATAAAAAGAAAATTTTTTCTCTAATATGCCTAGTTCCTTCCACATTTGTATTGATGCAATTTTGCACAAACCTGGAAACATTGGTGCTTTGACCTGCAACATATCTTGCCATATTCAAGCATTGCTGTTTTGCACTTAATTTTGTCTGGGTTTGGAATGTTGCTGGAGCTATAAGAGGATCCCACGGTAACTTTTCTTTGGAAGGAAATTGACTTCTTCTGAAATCAGGTTGCTGATGCGAGAAACTGAAACAAAAATAATAGATAATGACAAAGCGTAAGCAGATCATAAAATTCAGGCTTATTTAAAGCTTTTTAAACAATCAATATATTTCCTACATGGAGGTAATCAATTCCAGCATAATTAATCTCAAACTATTTGCGATGACTTGACCATAAATTTAAAAAAGTAGGAACTGGATGTCTTTGAATAAGAAAAATTACTATTTCCTATGCTGATTTCATAAGAATACTTACTCTGTGATATAGATGGCTTTCACTCAATTAGCTGTCAGACTCATTAACAAATTTGAGGAGCCAATGGAGTAAAGATACCAATTGGAGGTGGTAGAGGGTGTTTATGGTAAGGATGGAACAGGCAGGAATCAAAAGAGAGGAATTATCACAATTTGTATGCAAGATAGGTACATTCATATGCTGTTATCTATTCTTTTACCATTTTCATTTATTGCTCTATTAAGCTCAAACATCTTTGATTACTACATTGAAGAAGTGGTCATACATACCTAAGTTTTTCAATCCCTTTCCTTTTACCTTTGTTGTAGTGATAATTGCAATATTTTCTTCACTCTATCGAGTTCATCTGTGAATGTGACCTAAGTTTAACGGACCAACAGGGAATAAGGTTAATAATGGGTGTTGAAAATGGCCATCAACGATAAAATTGGAAGAAAGAAAGAAATGGTATGAGGGAAAAGTTAGGGTCAACAAGGAATTACAACTTATGGATAATGCTAGAGAATCCACTGATCACAGACATCTGCAGACGCAGTTTGATGTTACAGCACTTGGATTTCATATTGAGAGGCACAAAATAACAAGTTGTCACGAGGTTAGGGATGCAACATAAAGGAAGATGAAGGAAGAAGAAGGAGTGTACATGATGGACAAAGGGCACTTAAATAAAAGGGTTAAAGGAAAGAGAAAAAAAGAAAGTAGCTATACTAGTTTGATCGAAATGTTATCTTCATTAGGCACAAAATAAGCACAACTGATGATAATAAAGTAAAACAGAAAGAGGGCAAGGGGAAGGGAGAAGAGCTAGGGGAAAAAAAGTAGTGGAAACATGTGAGTAAGGGTGGGAGGAACAGGGTAGGAGTATGATAATGTGGGATTGAGAATGAGAGGTCACACCTACCCACACCACTACAAGGTAAGGGGAAAAAGAGAAGTGGGAACATGTGAGTAATGGTGGGTGACCTATTTCTCCCCTCATCGAGTCATCACATGTTGGCGATATATATAAACATGTGTACCTATGCCACGTACCATTAATGTTTAAATGCTACAGCATAGAGAAAAAAGTTGATCCATAAATATATTTTCTATGGAATTCCAAGTCCGTGTTACTCTCCTGTCAAATTTTTACATGGAAATTGACCGTCCTCTATCAAAAAATTTATAATGAACCGAACTCCAAATCTTCAGACTTACAACCAAATTCAATGTGCCCCTCTTCACAGTATTCCAGGAATATAATAATCACAAAAAGGCTGAAGTATCGGTCATTGACGTAGCATGGACATTTGGAGGAAGATTCTAATCAGAAAGAGGGAAAATGAAACTGTTGAATTCAGGGTCTATTCCCAGGGTCCATAACCTTTGAGTTGAACATCTGTGATTGTTAAATTTAGCATTATTTTCTAAATTAGTTCAGCACAGGGTGGCATCTTACCCTTTTTGAAGCGCAACAAGCAGTCATTTTGCAACATTTCTTTCAATGCCAGCTGCTAGATAACTAGGGTTTGCAACCACTGTAGGTAAGACGTGGCAGTAAGTCACAGCGGTGAGATGTAGAGGCGAGATGCATGGGTATAATGTGGAGATCTAATGCAGGAATATAAGCCATAGTGGCTGCTATGTACTGCATTTGAGCTGCAGGAATTTATTTGCATCATTTGCTATCATTGTTCATGTTCTTGGATCCATCGCGGGTAAGCTTGACTAATTCTGAGTGGCTATCACCATGTACAACTACTTGGATATGTTTACAAGAATTTTGAAATACCTAGGGGCTGACGACTAGGGTAATACCTGCAGGCACTGGCTATGCTTAACTCTTGCTCAAAAAAGGTGGTTATTTCACTTAACATTAATCAGGTGTGTAATTACAAAATATTAACATTAACAAAAAAGCAGTGCTATATGATTTTGGAACTAAAAATCAACAGTAATTTGCAATTTAATGCTGAATTCCAAAGATCTATTGGCTCTGATGGTAACATAAGGGCACCAATCTATGCAGTAGGGAATATGAATCACCCAGCTAACTGCAAGAGTTCATGATCCACTGGTAATTTGTCGCACCATCCAGTACCCCAAGTGGATGTAGACATCATTCAACTATTCACCAAACAAATGACCAGTTGTTCAGCTGAAGTTGCTCACATTTTCTTGGAGTTTATTTTATTCGGAGAGTAAAACTAAGTAGGTGATGCTTAAAAAAAATACTGAAAAACACTATCCAGCAACATTCAAATGTCTCTGTTTTACTGCATATTTAAATCGAGGTTAATGGTTTTTTATTTATTGCAACCAAAAGCCTATCACATGCATGCAGACCACTGTATTTATTGTATACTTGTGAGTGTATGTTGAAATCAGATGGTATCCAGAGTTTCAAGAATAGGGTATATACCTGGTTACTTGCTCACCCACTATACTCATTGGATGAATTCTTTTGTGACAATTTTCATCACATTTAAGAAAGTATGTTTATATGTTAAATAATACTTATATTGACGACATTTAATATGGTTGTACCATTTTTAAAATGAATAAAGTATTATTATTATTATTACTATTACTAGACTATAATAAAAATACTTCAACCGTTTAGCTGACTGGATCACTAATTCTTGATTATCTGAAACTCTGATTTGAAGAGCTACCCACTACTTTTCCTCCAGCTGCAACCCATTCCATTCCTTGATTACCATATATTTCACATATCGTATAAATTGAAAAAACAGGTTATAAATGATACCCGTGTCTAGTAATACTCATCCTGACTCTCCATTTGCTATCCACACCTCTGCAGTCTGAGACGTACAGGTTTCAGATAGATTATGTATCCTTCCAGTCTATTCCTATCTTCAGAAAAATATCCACTCATTCTTCCTGGTTTACTATTTCAAATGCCTTCTCAAAATCTACAGAGCATTTAAACGGATCCTGGTAGTACCCTATGTTCCTTTCTACTAGTGACCTCATTATAGCTGGAACTTCATATGTACCACTATGTCCTTTTTCAACCCAAAATGATCTTCCCCGAAGGACTTATTTTCTCTCTTCTCCATCTTTTTGTTGTTGATCCTAAGTAATACTTTACCATGTCTGAAATCGAACTTATAGTCCTATAGCCATCACATACTGCTGCTTCCCCATTTTTTGCCACAAAAATAGTCTTCTGGCCATTTTCCTCCCTCATAAATGCTATGAATGAGCCCATTCAAACCATTCCTTCTTCATTTCTCTTAAATTCTTAAGTAGTTCTGCAGGGCTGCTATCTATTCCCACGGCCTTCTTTGGTTTCCTTTCCTTCAATACCATTTCTATCTAGCAATAAAATATTCCTGGTTCTAAGCTATTCTTATCAATGTCATATTCCATTTAAAAATCCAAAATTCTTAGCCTACTTTTCTGCTCATATAGTTCCTCTATATATTATTTCCATAATTTTAAAACCTCATCTCCTTAAAGTAATATGTTACCAATTGAATCTATCATAGTGTAAATGAAATTTCCTTTTTTCCATCCCGACAGTTCCTTCACTTTCTGTACACTGATCCTATGTAACCCTTTCTATGTAAATTCTCCATAAACTTGCAATGCTCTTACTTTCTTATCCAAAATTCTGGGTTCACATTCTCCCATTTCCTTTTTTCATGCATCTGCATAACCATCCTCCGTAATCCATGACTTCCTCACACTTTTTCTATTCAAAATTCCTATTTTTGATGCTTTATATATTCCTTGCCTGAGATATTCTCATCCTTCTAATGTACCTATCCTCTTTCCCTCACTCAGTATTTTATCAACTGGCTCCTGGTAATCCTCCCTTTTCACCCAAGTAAATTATTTTATCATTTTTATATCATTCCTTTTCTTCCTCATTCTCTTAAATATAACATTACACTTTTTGAGCATTATACAGTGATCCGAGTTCATAACAGTCCATTGGAAACTATGTGAGCTGATCACAATATTCCTGAATCTATAATAGCCATAATATAATCTAAATGGCATCTCCTGGCATTTTCCAATAGTACCTACATCTACTGTGGCGTTTAAATGATGTGTCAGTTATCATTAACCCTTTTTTCTTAAAAACTCTTTCATTTTATACCCAAGGTCATTCCTTTCCCTAACTGTAATTTCTTACTGTACTCCCATTTCTACCTTCACTTACCCCCACATTCCAATTCCACAGCACTGCCAGAGATTTTCTTTCAGAAAAATTGTCAATCATTTTGTGTAACTGATTGTAAAGACTCTATCTCTTCCTCCCTATGACTGCTTGTCAGCATTTACACCAGGAATACCACAAGACTGACTGAGTCTGCTCTTATTTCTATTATTAATATTCTTTCATTCACCTATATAAAACGTAATGGAGAAAGTAAAAATGGCATTCTTAACTCTTCAAGTACATTCTTATTCTACAAAATCTAACTCAGACAAAGCATTGTCATAGTCAATACTTCAACACCAACAGTAATTCACATCAATAAAAAATGATAAATACAATGCTGAATATTCTGAAAAGCCATTGCTGACAGGACAAATAAATCTGGAAAAAAATTTGGACTGGGGGAGGACACCTAAAATACCTCACTTAAAATGCACATCAGAGAGTAACTCCACTGAAGAAACTGTTTCAGCATTCCCAACAGTTTCTTTGAATGTGTCAAAAGCAAACAACAATGCATTTAAATGTTAGCTTCAACCTCATGAACAATGGGTAATACACATGACAATTATTTTGTGAATTTACTCACAGTAATTTTCCAGAAAATCTCATTCTTTTAAAGCCCTTAGGTGTGTACATGCCTTGGCTTAACTGGATCAAGCAATCAGCTGGAAATTGAGGTAAGTTTCCATTCCTAGTTAAGATGAATATTTTTCAAAGTGTAAAATTCTCAAATTTGTTTTCTGTTTTTTTTGCATTTTAAATAATTTTTCTCTCATTGCCCACTGCTGAAACATGATTTCATGTTAATCTTGTCAACTGCTCAACATTCATGGAGTGAATGTATAAAATCTGGCTTGTGGGGAACAAGTTGTTTTAATGAATTATTATACATACCAATGTCATAAAGAATCTGAATCATGTCATGCCGCAGCACACAAGGTTAAAGCTAATGTTTAAACACAGGTATTAACCTTAGAAAACTTTTTAAAATTTTCCAAGGTCAATATCTTTTTCTGCAATTATATTTAGCACCCATGAACAGCAAAATTTACTTTACTAATTATAATCAAGA
Source organism: Hetaerina americana (assembly GCF_022747635.1). Lineage (NCBI taxonomy): Eukaryota > Metazoa > Arthropoda > Insecta > Odonata > Calopterygidae > Hetaerina > Hetaerina americana. The sequence goes on from NW_027287316.1 coordinate 44,455,356, forward strand.
ATGTATTTATTCCTATCTTACTCAAACATGTAGTCTCCTTCTTCCTGAAATCTCTTCCTTGTGATATGTGACGGTACTGTGTGCAAAGGCAGAGGCTGAGGTACCATACTTTTGGGAAGACCAGCATTAATTTTGGACCCAGTATTGATGTGCGTCAGACTCTTAGAATCATGATGATGAAGTTGACCAAGTTTCTGGCTCATCGTAAAATATGGATACCTAATCAGTGGGTCAAATGAAAGAAGTCACATTTAGTTCAACCAAAGTAATGATTGAAGTTCTTTCTGATGCTCACATATCACCAGTTCCATGAAATGTAAGTCCTGTTAATGATAGGTATGACATATTATCATTCACAATAGAAGTTACAATTTTACTGCAGCTTTTCCATTTTTCATTTTTATTTTCCAATAATAATAATCTGTAAAAAATGTTATCCGGTGGAAGAGTACTATGAACTAGGCAATTGCGATTACATATTCAAATGAAAACCTGATGATATAACCTGATAGGACAAAAAATTAAGGTCTAGATTCTTTTCTAGGAATTCATGGGTTCCATGAATCACATGGAATATGTACTTTGGAATCTCTGTGAAGGATGTATTAAATTCAAATTATGGAATCTAATTTTAATGGTGGCACCTTAAACAGATTCTCGGAAAAAAAATGAATTATGACTTTTGCTGTTTATTTCAAGATTATATAAGCTTCTGAAGATGCCATTTACCTGTGCTCTTCTTGGTCTTGAATAATTTGAATAACATATGACTTCATCTAACAAATCATCCCAAAGAAGTAACAAAATGAGAGAGATACTTAGTAGCATCTGCTAGTAACACTCCAAGAATCAACATAAAAAAACAGCAATGCTGACTGTGCAATAGATATTGAATAAAATCTCTTTGACAAGGAAAACTAATATATTCTAAGGCTGATTGGAGTGGCAATTGAGCTTCACAAAACCTCAGAAAATGTCAATGAAGATAAAGAATGCATGCTCTTTCAGAATTTGGAAAAGTGTGTTCAAAGGACTGATTGAATAGTATAACAATCATGTAAGCCTCTACTACCAATGAGCTCTGTCCTGATTACACATGGCCCCAGCATCTAATCGCAAATGTTTCTATGACATTTCAATATGCTAAATTTCTTCATTTTGTAGGTTTAAATTCTCAAAGTGGCAGGATTTCTCAGTGGTATCCTGACCTCTATTTGAAGCTGTCTGTTCTGTCTGTCAGAAAGGATATTAAATTGTGGACCTCTTGGTGCCTTTCATCAAGAATAGGCTAATAGCAAACACAGAGTTTCACTCCACCCTTCCCTCATCCCCTGAAAACCTTTCTTAAATACCCATCTATCCCTTTGGTGTAAAAGTCCTCAGCTGTCAGTTACCTTCCCTTATAACTCCATCTTCTACCAACAAAAATATCACCTCAATATTTGATACTTAATACATTCTTCTTCGAAAATGCTATGTACCCTTAAAAAAAGTCACAATGAAGTGAACCACAGGAAAATTGCCTAAATATTTAATACAAGACCAACATGCACCTATATTAATAAGTATAGTATGGAAAATACTAATAATAATTCATAATATAATGGATTTTAAATTTGAAATAATTTACCTAAGAGACTGGTGTGCTAATGGCCTCCTGCTTGGATTCCAGCTCAGCATGTCATTCATAAAATTTAGAGCCTCAGAACTGGCATTTTTTATAATTGACTGAAGAGGAATGCTAGGAAACTGTGGAAATTTGAACTTCATTGCTCCAGCTAAGTAATGTCCTTCTGGCCAGTCCCGCTATAATAAGAAAAAGGAAATTATGAATCAGCCAGAAATACCTATAACAATAAATTATTGACATGAAACAACTACAGAAAAGACAGCAGAACGAACTTTTACAAAAGTAAATCTACTTTTAATTACATATTATTTAAAAAAAACAGTGGAATCTTGCTTATGGAATACCTCGTAAAGTGATTAATTCCCATAAAGGGCAATAACATTGGTCCTGAAAACGACTCACTAAACTCACACCTTTTTGCATAACAAGTTATGAGGAGAGGGGAATTCCCAGATTCATTGTGCACCTGCTGCTGCAGTTTGTCTCTAGCAATCATTCCCCTTGCATATTTAGTGCATGGTTTTAAAATTGACCCCAAAAAAAATTCGTAAGAAGAAAGCCATAAGAGAATGAAAATAACAGTAGAAATGAAAAGTAAAATCAATCGGGAACAAGGTATGAGCATGGCTGATCTAGAATGCACATCAATAAATGGTCAACATCAACAATTGGCCTATTCTTCAAGACGGCTAAGACTAAATAGATAGATGCTTCAAATAGAGTGATGAATATCTATGCAACAATCACGTATTCTCAGTGATGTTGAAAGGTTGCTTCTCATATGTATTAACAGAAGGCAATTGCAATGCAACACCATTACCAAAAATATAATTTTTGAGGAAGGGAAAGTGATTTTGCCATTAATGAAATGCATTACTCCTTTCTTTGTTATAGCTGCTTCCCTACTTTCACATCATCTAATCACCGCTGTCTACTTTCAATAAAGTGAATGCATCATGCTTCTATTATTGTAGTTTATTCAATTTTTTTGTAGCAGCATCATATTCCAATTCACAATGTTACAGGCTTTTTTCAGATGAAGGAATGGAAAATTTCAGTTGATCTTTCTGAATACTCCTCTTTATGATGAGCCAGAGCAGACCTATTTTCTCTTGTTCCACTTCTACTTCTAAATCCAAAGAGGACTTTATAAATACTCTTGAACTCTCTTCTCCAATTTTTTAGTTTATTTTTCTTGCAAGAATGTCTGATGCCTTGGTCATATCACTGATAGTTCAGAATTTTTCACATATTCTGCAGTTTTCTTTTTTGGTATTTGGACAACTGCATTCCTTTTGAAGTACAATGGTGATCCTCCTCTCATATGCATATCACATATCAAGTTGTATATCTGTATCAGACTCTTATTTCCAGAATTTTTCATTAGTTCTGAGGGTGCATACTAAATCCTTGGTGCATTGTTTGCTCTTATGTCCTTTACCGCAGCATCATATTCAGACCAAAAGCTAATGTCAGTGCCTCCTATCTCATCATCATTAACAGTATCACCTTCATCTTTGTAAATGCTCTGAAAAGTGTGTTTTCCACCACTTACAGGTATTTGCATTATCTGCAGACTTCCAAAATCTTTCTCCTTTTTTATTCCACATCACTAGACCATATTTTCTGATTTTCCCCTTCCTGGCCTTCTCCAACGATTGCAATCCAGTGTAAAGTTTAATAGATTTTTTTCCTCAACAAACTTTTTATTACTTCAGCAACGTCATCATATATCTCCTCCACTTCATCATCATCATAGTCAGCATTCAAGTTAGCTTGTAAACTTGAATTTATCACTACGATATACATGGGTTATGTTGCAAACTTCACCAAAATGATCTTTATGTTTTATGTTAACAAGAAATTCACTCTCATTACAGCACTCTTCAGCAATATCATGCAAACTCCACATTTCCATTCACAAAAACCATGCGAATGATCTTGTATCTGCTGCTCCAAAAGACTCTTTCTTTGGGCTATTCCATTGCACATAGCCTAAGAGGTGTAACCCTACTCTATGCATCTCTACCAATACATTGTCTACCCTTCTAATGCCCAGAGTGATTATTCATCCCAAGTTTTTACCCTAAATTGATTGATACACTTGACTGATGTAATCTCTACAGTAGGTCTGACACACAGGTCTAAATGAGGAACTAGTTGACCTGAAGAATGTTTTATTCAAAAGTGTTCCATCATGTCTGTTATTTAATTAAATAAAAGAAAAATTAGATTAATGTTACGGTGGTTTCCCATTGTTTATGAAAGTACTGCAGCCATCAAAGTAATTTTTGCCATTCCTGCAGTGAGATGGATGTCACTATACCGACCACTATGATCTCCACTTTCACTTATACAAAGGAGGAATGCCGCCTCATCCTCTGGGTAATTGGTAGCCTAGAGTTTGGTGGCAGCCATTTTTCAAGCCATAGCACCTTCAAATTATTTCATAGAATGTTTGGGCCATTTTACCTAAGGATGGTCTTCTATGTTCTCAAAGCCATTGATGCACTTGATGGCTTAAGGGTCAGCCATGAAGGGAATCACATTTGCACATAAACATTTTTTTACATAGTTTACATAGTAAACACATTAAAATATTTAAAATTACTCAGCATGATCTTATTCTCTCATTCACTCATGTTATCCCATTCCTCATTATTCATACTCTCATGATGATGCTGATTTTAAATTTCTCTTTTTCATGCATATCAATCATCAGTTTGAGAAAACATAGATTTGACTAGAGTTGATGGTCTTCAAGTATGCAGAAACATATACTTGAAAATTAATACATAATTTCTAGAAAATAAATTATCAATATATGGCAATGACCAAAAGGCATGTTATTAATTTAAGAAAACACTGCATGGTCATTTGATGAGGACAAATAGAAATGTTGCATTGAAAAAATAGTAGTCATAAATAAAAACAATTGAATTAGTAATCAAAGCAAATATTATTTGGGTAAAATAAGTAAAATACAGTGATGATGTATCTAGCTGTATTACAGCTGAACAGGCCAACAAGCGATCATAAGGAGAAATAAGTGGACAGTATATACAAACAATTAGAGGAAGAAATTGGAATGGAAGCACCTGATAGTAATGGGGGATAGGAATACAGTGGTGGGTAAAGGGGGATATTGAAGAGAGTAGGAGAGTACAGCTTAGGAATTGTAAATGATTGTGCAGAAAAATCAATTGATTTTTGCAGAAGAAGGGGCTTGATAATAACTAACAACTGGTTTCAACATTATTACATACAAAGGAATCCTTGGAAAATACCAGTTAGATGATACCATGGTTTAATATACTTAAAAAAAAATAGCAAAACCAATTATTTTGGTAGATTTTTTATGCTTCAACATAATCTACTTTTGACTCTAAACACTTTCCCAAGCATTTCTTTAACTTTTTTAAGTCATCAAAAAAGTAGGATTTTGGAAGGCTCTTAAAATAGGTATCTGTGTTGGTAATATTTTCCTTGTTTCACACAAATCATTTTCCACGGAACCATTTTGTCAAGTTTGGAAATAAAAAAGTCACTGGGGGCCATATCTGGTAAATATGGTGGATGTTGTAATAATTCAAATTGAAATCCCATAATTTTCATCATTAAAACTGCACAGGTGTCCACCTATGCATGTCTTGATGGAAGAGAATTTTGGTCTTTGCTAAATGATGACTTTTTTCATTAGTTCTCCACTCAACCAAGAGTGCCAACACTTGGATTTTCTAAGGAGTAATTGAACAAATTTAATTAGTATCTAAGTTAAGACAGGAGAATGAAAATGGTTGGGGTAAGGTGATTGGAGCTTGAGAACAGGATAGAAAGAGCAGCAAAGAAAATTATATGAAAAATACAGGGTAAGAGAATTAGAAGCCATGGATCATGGGAGAGGTGCAAAAGACTATGGATGAAAGAAGAAAATGTAACGGTGTAAGCACAAAATTGGAGAGAAGATTATATAGAGGACTAAGTATTATATTTTTGAGAAATTAATAATAATAAGGGAAAGGCAATGTGGTGGAAAGATGATTGAGGATATGGAGAAAATTTAAAGACAAGGAAAAGTTAGAGGCTCTACATATTTTGCTCATTCATATTCAATTAATATCCAATGTATACATTTTAGTCATGGATCAAAGACTCAGGCACTGTTTCTATGTACTTAATAGCTACCAAATGAATTTCTGTCCTTATTAACTTTGATGCATACGTACGTACCTTGTCTGGAGTCCCAAGAATGGATGTAATTTTAAAGAGCTGATCAATCTCACTACTCCCAGGAAATAAGGCTCGAAAAGTATATAACTCAGCTAAGATGCAGCCCACAGCCCAGAGATCAATAGGACTGCCATAAGTTGTAGAATGAAGCAAAACCTCTGGTGCTCGATACCTGCAGATGAAAATACTACATAAATATACAATGTGACACTGCTAAAATATAATACCTGTACTTCAATGAAAGACTTGTACAGGCATTTAACTATTTTTATATAGTACAATGGTGTTAGCATATATTTGAATTTATTTATATTAATTGAAAATGTGTGTGAAAAGTAAAGATCACTTATCTGAAACCTTTACATGGGAACAAATATGTTCAGTGGTTTGCCTCAAACAAACCTCATCATAATTACATGTACAACCCGTCATGAGTAGAGTCTGCAATGATCTAAATATGCTGGTATTATGTCCAACTATTTTGATATCCAAATACCAGCCACAGTAACTTAAAAATGCACATACTTATGCCTATATTACTATTTGAAAGTAAAAAAAAAACATTTTCTATAAGACAAGATCAAGAAAGTTCTGTATTCTGCTAAAAAAAAATTAACTCTAAAGAAGAAAGAAAATGAAGGACCACTAGTATTCATTCTTGAACATGCTACTGTTCCAGCCATTTGGTAAATGTGTAAGAAGTTTATTTAAATTGCAGCTTCATTCAATGACAGAAATTGGAGTTTTATCAACATGTGACCAAGATTGTTAAAGGAGAAATTTTTGAATGCTGAAATCAAAATTTCCCATTGGGATCGGTCATTTATACAAAATTTGACTAAACTAAATGTGGCATAACCCAGATAATAATCACTTCCTAGCAAACTGTAAGTTAACAAGGAGGAGGAAGAGTTGAGTTTTTGGACTGACATGCACAATTAATGAAAATATGGATGACAATATAAAATATAAATAAGATTTTTTCTGGCACTGAAACAATCTGTGAATAGGTACCTACAAACATATTATAATTCTGTCTGCTTTATAACTACCCATTTGCATCCATGAATCAAAAAACGAATGAGTTGTTTGTGGAAGCTAGTGCTTAAGTATTTGTTAGAATTACTGTAGCAAATCCATCTAAAGCTTCAAAAAATGGTTAAAATGGTTAACTCCAGATATGCATTCCACAAAGGATCCATGATATGGCAACCTATGGGGGTTATGTTAAGAGCCTGCAGTCTGGATACTCGAAGTACCTATAAAGTATATTACAGCTTATTGAACCATTGTTATCAACAGTGAAATTAACCTGTCACCTATCAGAAAGACTGAAAAAATGTACACATGGAACCATTACAGATATTTCTTAAACTGTAACAATAAACATCTAATAATAACAAGAAAATAAGAAACACTGAAATTTCAAACTGGAGAAGAGTACAAAATTTCACACTTATTACAACAGAGCCATCAAAATAAACCCTTGCTTTGACCCTTCGGGATGAAAAATAAACAATTATGCTGAGAAAAATTGCACTACTAAGAACATCACCAACATTCACACATATCTAAGTTAATATATAATTGAGCAAAAACATAATATGAAAATTCATCAGGCAAATCAGAATTTGATCTCAGATTTCTGGCTAAATGTTAGTCACAGATTTGAACTGTAAATGGAATAATTTTATTAGAAATCCTAGCAATAAAAATTATTTTCCACAATTTTTGTATTATTAACAAGGCAGAGGAAAACATGCAGGAACCTCCTTTCACAGAATTGTGCCTAACAATTTCAGTGGCCATCTCCTCTGGACCACCTCGCAAATTAAATACAATAGAGCTGTGGAAACGGCTTAATTTTTTAAAAGCCATAACCTGCCTATTGCATCTCTTTTGGTTCCTTCAAAGCCACTAGCTACACATGAGTCTCCCAACTCCCAAATGACTTGAGCCAGCCCGGCCATCCCAAAAATATTTTTAAATGACAGTAGTAAATTAATTATATCAATAAAAAATTTGATACAAAAATCTTTATCTCTTGAAAAGGCAATGCTCAACTCTGAAGGACTTAATTTAAAATGCATTAAAATCAATAGTTTACACATTACCATCTTGTGGATACATAATCAGTATAAGGAGGACTGGAGCGAATTTCTCTCGCCAAGCCAAAGTCTGCTATTTTCACCAACTCTGGACCACAGCACAAAAGATTTTCTGGCTTTAAATCCCGATGAAAGAAACCATGTCTGTGCATGAATGATAATCCTTGCAACACTTGATGAACAATATTTTTCACAGCTGACTCAGGGAAAGGTTTTTTCCTAAAAATAAAGTTAGAGGCATATTAACTAAATTCCTAAACATTTGTGTATTGACCTACGGGTGAACGGCTCGCGATTGACCCATGATTTCTGCTATATATTTATATTTACAATGTGATACTACATGAAATTAGTTTAAAAATCTCCTATTTAAGTATATCCATTTATAGGACCAAATGAGTTATCCATTATTTGGGATAAAAAATATTTTAAACTACTGCTCGTAAGTAGTAGCCAACTTTATGGTACATTTTTGTTTTAAAAATTAGCACCTATTTCACCAAATTCAGGCATTGTGAATATTACATAAAGGAAGGATGAATGATTTCCCTCTAGTTTGCTTTTACTCACAAGACAAATTGGGAGTTCAATGATTGTGAATGCTGACAAGGGCCCAGGCAATGAACATGATCATGATCACATGTTCTAATAACAAATCTACCATTATGTATGGCTACATACAGATATGCCTGTAATATCTTAAATGCAACTATGATAATAATGCATGTATTTTAACAAGCTATTTCATTGGCATACTAAATACATCAAATCCCACACCCATTATTAGTTTTCCTATAATTATTGTGAAATATCGGAGAATATTTGTGTGCGTGTGTGGCAGTAGTCCAAGGGTGGAGCATTGGACTACTGACCGGAGGGCCCAGGTTTGATTCCCGGGCAGGCCTCTCTGGGCACCTGCAGCTCCACCCAAGCTGACCTACCAAACCGACCTTTGGGTTGATTACTGTGTTTATGGTTTATACATATGTATATATGTGTATATATATATATATATATATATATATATATATATATATATATATATATATATTTATATATATATAATATATATACATATATATATATACACACACACACACACACACACATATATATATATATATATATATATATATATATATATATATATATGTATATATATATGTATATATGTAATCCAGATAATCACCAACCACTTTGTCTTAACTGAACTACATTTCATCTAATATCTTTATAGTATATGGAAAACTCAACAGAATACCGGAAGAAACAGCTTCTAAAAAATTTGAGGGATGCGGGCAAAATAACCAAAAGGAAAAAATGAGGACTCTCAAATTCATAGCCATTTTCAGGTGTTTTGTTAGGTTATTAGATGATGCAAGCAGCTTGAATTTGAGAGCTCACTGCAAAATTAAACAATATGCAGCACAAAAAACCATGAGTTTACTGCTGATATTATGGAAATTATCTTAAACTTTACTATATTGGTATGCTAGATCAAAGTCTTTGAAGATAAGACCACTGGAAAAGAATCAGTTAAATGCACTCTCAGCCAGATTAAGGACAATAAACATACAGTGGATATTTTCATAACCTATCTACAGATACCCCTGGTGTATCATATCTTCAATATTTTGGCAAAAGGATTATCATCAAAGGATGTTATATTCAATGAGATGGAATATTTTACTTGCAGACTTTTCTTCGGACTTCAAATCGCTTATGGATTTGAAGTACTTTGGCTAGACAATCTAAAATAATAAATAATAATGCTTCCATATCACAAGTGTAAAATACAAATAAGATAATATTGCATTGGAACTATGAAACAATCTATTCTCTATTTTGAAATGATTTGTCATATGGCTGCAAATTGACACCTGAGATCCTATCCCATTGCAAAATGAAAGATCTGAAATGAATTTGTATAATTACAGTAATAAAAGGATGAACGATTAAGCATCCTTCACTGGATCAAATAAAAGCACTGATAAAAATTATACTTATTCATTTCCAATTAACCAACTAATTAAAAAAGAAGTGACTTGCCAGTCAAAGGTAATTTGATTTATTTGTATAATGATATTATATTATTATGATAGATTTTTGAAGATTGTGTCAGAAGGGCAATATGTATTTACAAATTAAAATATTAATAAATTATTATTGTGAATAATTGAAATTAGACTAATTAAACTAATACTTAAGACATTGAGCACAATGTGCAATTGATCCCTAAGCGTGACTCCTCTACCGCCCTTTCTACAATGAATTTACCCAGGCTAATATTATAAATGTCAATTCATACATACCTGTCCTTCATCAACTGGTACAAGTTCTCCTTCATATATTCAAAAACAAAATATAACGTGTCATTCTCTCTGATAACTTCTTTTAACTTAACAACATTTGCATGACTAAGTTTTTTCAAAGACTGGAAGAAAAATTTTAATTAATATACTCGAATTCCGTAAAAATCAAAACAAAAACATAATCCACCTATATCTACCTTAACTTCACGCAAATTCATTGCCTCCTCCCATGAGTAATATTTCCTTTTCATCCTGCGGAATATATTCAAGTTGAAGGAGCTAACACTTAATATTTATCAATGGAAATAAATTGTCATTGCAGTAAATACCTTTTTATGGCCACCATTTCCCCTGTGTCAATCTTTTTACATAAAACTACCGAACCGTAGGTTCCATCACCTAACTGACTGAGTGTAGCATAGCGATTCATAATATTATAAGAGTTAAGTATTGTCTAAAGGGAATAAACCATGAAATACATAGTAGGTTCTAAAAATGTAAGTCATTCAATTAGTATATGGACGCTAACCACTAGAGAAATGGAATGCAAAAGTTGTGGAACTTTCTCATTGATGACCCAGAACATCGGAAAATGACAGAGAAGCTGCAGATTATATAGGGTAAAAACGGAATGACCATCAGCGTAAGCTAAGGTTATTGATCTTAAGAAAAGTAGGTCCCGAGGGCAGCCTTCACTCGAACAGCGATTGCAAGTTGCTGATTGTCATGAATTCAAACCACCGTTTCCATGGCAACAAAATAACGCCCGATGCGCCTCTATAGGCAGATGGAAGGACTACTTGGATGGAGAAATACCTCTAGTGGTAAAATAATGCACTTTCAAACCAAGCCCGTCGAGGGGGATGATGTTTAAACTGGCAAAACCAAGGCAAATTTATTTTGTAAATTAGAACTTTAAATTAAATTCTATTTATTACGAACAAATGATGATTAACTGCATGAATACATTTGACTAATTATGAATCCGTTCAAAAATTGTACTAGTAATGCTAGTCTTTCGAGGAGTAGAAAGCTTATCATGTGATACCATAAACTAAAACCTATATAAATGCATAAAATTGAGACATTTCATGTAGAAAAGTGGATTGTATTTAATTTTAGAACTTTAAGAGGTAGTAAACTGTTTCTTTAATGTCCTAGACTCAATGGTGTGGATCAGTAACCTAGATATATTTTGATTCACAACTCACTAGGCTTTGCTCTACGTTTAACAGTTTTTGCAAACAATAGTAAATTTGAGAAAGGCTTTAAAGAAAATCATAAACGCGCTATTATATATAATTTTAAATATCGCCTAGTTTTTCGAAGGTGCCAATGAAATACTAATTTCTAAAAGATAGACCAAATAAACGAAATGCATTAAAATTTTATCCCGTATAAACATAATCGATAGAAGTCTATTGATAATTCGTTCACATTGAAACAAAAAAATCAATTCCTCTTCAGTGGAGGATCGGTATTTTCCATCTACCCATCGTCAAAATTACTTCTCCATGCAACCAAATTATACGTGTGGGTATGGAATATTCTAGTTTTGGTTTATAGATGCATGAAAGTTTTAAACGCACTGTCACAACTCCCACATTGCGACATGTTTTGTTTAAATTGATGTATTATTTCCCTTTAATGTTGAAGTTTTTAAATCACCCGAACTATCATTTCACCATTGTTTATGCTGTCAACGGTGTGTGTAGAAGCATGTGATCTACGTATACGTAGATACAACTTGATTACCACGTTACCATATTCGATCCTAACTCCATTATCAAACTTCGACCAGCCAACAAATCAAATCATAAATCCTCTCCCGAAAAGGTCGGCGCCTCGCCGCACCAGCCGGAATTAGTCCGAACGGATGGAAACAATCGCCCATGTATGCAGCAGATTTGGAATAATCCTCGTGACGCAGAACGCGCAAAATAGAGGAGGGGTATGCCGGAAGCAACATATGACGTGATATTCGCAATGCACACAGCAACGGTTCAATATATGAAGGCGTGGATTAATGACTTCCTCTAGGCAATATTTTTCCGAGTGCTCATTAACGGAATATTGCACCTCCAAGAAAGCAGGCTTACACCAAAGAGAGCAGGGAATCAAAGCCCCGAAAAAAATCACATAAATTTGGATCATTGTGACGTCCCATCGACTCTTCTCCGCGGATTAATACCGCCGGATCGATTTCTGAACGCGGTAAACGAACGTTTTTCTAAGAACCGGAGATCGTTTTTGGTTGCCCAGGCGATGAATGGTCAACGAAGCTTCTTGGTTTCGGTTTCTCTGACCAGACTACGCAATTCCTCCCATCTTTTCAATTAAATTTTAATGGAATGAGCCCGGTATAAATTATGAAAAGGCAAATTCCCTTCATATCACGCTATGGGTAATGCGGGGAGCTTTCATTTTTGCCTCAGGAAAGTTAAAAGACTCAGAGGGTAAACTCGAGGAGTGTCTCTTAATCTCTTGCATAGAGAGCAGCACATCTTTATCATGCATGAACATTAGAAATTATATAAAAAACCATAATACATTAGATCTTACACATTTTTACATGCGTTATTATTATTATTATGGATGACGAAATAAGGCTTTACCATAATGTTCGATGAATTGTTTGCGATTGCGCACAACTAACAGAAGAATTAACTCAATTTCCGTATTTCTTCAAACAGATTTGAGGAGCTCACAACTACAATATGTGGGTTCTTCTCTCTAAACCTTAAAAGAAATAACGTAGAATGAATAATTTCGACAAGCGATTGATGTAGATAAGCTCCAAGACAATAAGGCGTTTACTATGGAAACGCAGACCGTACTCATTCAAATCAGCATTAGGAATTAAGGAGCCACCGGAGACATACGATAGTGTATGAACTGTGTCAATGCTGATGATTGGCCAACAAGTTCATCGAATCAAGGCGTTGAAGTAGTCTAATAAAATTCAAAAGGGGTGTCCGAAGCCGAGAATGATAAGGGTAACACGGAAGAAGCATAAAGAGATATCTTAGGATAAGAAATAAACAAATGGATGGATCATCAAATACTACGACACAACGAAATTTTGAAGCAAAAACATAAGGTACAATAAAAAGGTTAAAAAGAGGAAAAATAAAAACTCTACCGGCCAGGGCCTTTAATGAAGGCTACTACTATGAAGCTACAGGTATTTAATAAAGAATGGTCATCCATTTTTTTTACTTCCATAATTGATCATGCAAAAATTTCAATTTAAAGTTTCAGTGTTGGCTTGATAAATAATTTATATGTGGTATATGTTTCGTTTTTTTCACTTCACTATTGCTTCCGTGGTAGCCGTTGCAATTTGTAACATGTTCAGTTCATCAACGGCTACAATGGAGGTTACACGCGACGAGCAATACGCTGAAATGAAATTTTGCTTACACCTGAACACATCGTCAGTCAAGGCACATACAATATATTCGTATACTACCACAGAGAGCTATATGAGAGACTGATCTTCACGTAATAAACGAACTTAGAGATCCTAAAACTGTAAAAGTGACATTGAGAAGGATAAATAGCAGACGTTATTAATCTTCGGTTTGAAAATCAATTACAATTATTACGTAGATCATTCCTGTATTGACCACGTTTCCTATCAGTCATAAGGAAATTTTATGAAGTATTCTATAAAATCGTTTTCAGACAATTATGCCATCATATCATTATCAAGTCACCCCTGACTGGCAAGTTAAAACTAGTTTCAGCTTTTGAGACTTGGTAAAAGATTATAATCGGACGAATTTTGAGACCATGACCGGAGGAAGACAGACAACAAGGAAAAAGTAAGCAAGAAGAATAACAGAGGAAGGCCCCGGAATGGGAATGGGGGGTGCATGTAACATATGTTTAAGGGACACTTTTTTAGGCACGAAGAGTTTGGTCGATCGAAGAATGGAGAGTACAATTAGGTCGAATCAATTTTAGAGATGATTAGTTATGACATTAAAGATAAACGAAAGGATTTAAAATAATCATAATCAATGAACTTCGAATATTATTTCAAAGTTTAGTGGTCGTCGTTCGACAGTTGGAGCTTCGAGCAAGAACTGCGATTTTTCATATTTAGGGTGGAAAAACTAAAAGAAAAATCTTTAAGAATAACCATTCGGATCGTCCATCGTTATCGCGTATCTTAAGAAGTCATTAACGATGGTTTCATTTTTATTCAAAGCGCATGAATATTGAAAGACGGAGACTAGATCCAGGAATTTCTCTCTTGTGTGGAAAATGTGAATTCTGACATTTATGGCTTCAGTGGTTCAAATAAAAATCTTCCTCCCCTCTTCAGAGGGCAAAGGCTTACGAGCGCTGCCAAAGTATGGTTGTGAGGGGCTCGCGTTCACAAATAACCTCTATCATTGGATAAGATCCTCTATCTTTGGGGAAAATAATCTTATCTAGCGGTTTGTATGAGTGCTAATCTAGCCTGCAGTTTACGATCGACCGGAATTCACTGCCCCAAATTTTCCTCAGGAACAATAAAAACGCATACCAAGAAGATATTGAACTTACAGGACACTTAGCCTCTTCGCAGGAGAAATCGGCAGACCATTCATTATATTTCTACGAGGCAAGGGCTACCTTAAAGTCAGTTATCAAGTTAAGACGGCTTCAAAAATCTTGTCATTGCGTTCTTTTCCTGGGGCCAAGTGTTTTCCTCTATTGTCAGCAGAGCCCGGGATCAAACCTGGATGACCCTGGGCTTCCTCACATTGAAAGGAACAGGTCATCCGTCCTAATGTGTGAATTTCACATATCGTAAAGGCTTAGAGTGAAGTAAACTACTGCCAACTGTAAAATTAACATGGAGATTCGTACAGTCATTCCTGTTCCTCACATTCGTATGATTTTTCAAAGGCAGTTTCACATTTTTCATTTTTTATATTTTAAACTTAGGGTGTTATAATGTAATGAGCCGTCGAAACGTCAAATAACATATTGTGAGCGTCCTTTCTTTGTGTCTGTATGGTCTAAAAATCTACATCTGTGTTTACATATATATATATGATATGTATATATATATGCTAATAAATATAATTATTATTTGAGGCATTAGTAATAGTTATATATATACATATCAGGTGTGTTCAAAAAGTATCGCGACTTTTGTGTTTTTTCAAAAATTATTTATTAATTCATTCATATCTATTTTGTCCCCTTCAAAGTAGTCCGCATTAGATATTATACACTTGTGCCAACGTTTTTTCAATCCTCGAAGCTCTTCAAAAATCATTTTTGTGATCTTGCTCAGCTCCTCCTTCGATGCAGTCTTTATCTCGTTAATCGTAATGTAACGTCGTCCTTTCATTGGCCTCTTCAGTTTCGGCAACAAGAAAAAGTCACTGGAGGTCAGATCTGGGGAATACGATGGCTGCGGCATCATAATGTGTTGTTTTTGGCCAAAAATTCGCACACAAGTAACGATGTGTGAGCAGGGGCGTTGTCGTGGTGCAAAAGCAAATTTTTGTTCTTCCACAAGTCCGAGCGTTTGTGACGGATTGCTTCGCGCAAATCGCGCATAATTTGCTGGTAATATTCCTCATTTACCGTTCTACCCTGTGGCAAGAACTCATGATGCACCACGCCCCTGCAATTGAAGAAAACTGAAGGCAAAAATTTCACACTCGACCGAACTTTTTTCGGTCTTAGCTCGTGCTGCAGCTTCCATTGGGATGATTGAGCTTTAGTTTCCACGTCATAACCATAAGCCCAAGATTCGTCACCAGTTATGGAGCCAATTTGGGTCGTCGCAGACGAAGTCCAACACCTCATTATCAATGCTAATGCGTTGCTATTTTTGGTCAAAATTGAGTAATTTTGGTTCGAATTTTGCGACGACCCGTGTCATGTCCAAATCACTGGTAAAAATCGATATGTTTAGGTTCTTAGCAACTTCTCTAACGGTGATTCGTCGATTGGCCAATACTATTTTCTTCACTTCATTTGTATTCGTCTGTCGTTGACGTGCTCGGGCGTCCGGAACGCTCTTGGTCGTTCACATCTTCTCAGCCCTCTGAGAACATTTTTTACCACCGATAAACTCTGCTTCGGTCCAAGGTAGCTTCTCCATATGCCACAGTCAACATTCGGAATGCGTCCGCGAACTTAATTTCGTTTTTCACACAAAATTTGATATAGATTCTTTGATCCATTTTTTGGAACATGCAAAAGTCGAAGACAAGCCAAAACAGCTGTCAAAAATTAACTGAACATTCAAAATGGCCGAACTTTTCGGCATAAGTGAGAGACATTATTACTAACATAACGCCACAAAAAATCGAAAATCAAAAAAGCGTATCCCGCGAAAATTCAAAACTCGTGATACGTTTTGAACAGACCTCGTATATATTATATATATGTATATATATATATATATATATATATATATATATATATATATATATATATATATATATATTTTCACCTTGAGATAACGCGCGTCAGCATAAAATCCACGAATCAGTATGTATAAGCTACCTCTTTTACAACTTTTTAGTTGCTTGGGGATATTAATCACATTTATTACGATTGCGATTGATTTTGTTCGGAGAAGAGAATACCTGATATCAGCTATACAATCCAAGCATGGAGCTTACAGAAATCTTTATCCTCCTAGAATTCGAAAAAAAGTCCGTCTTATTAGCCCTGCATAAGACATTTAACTTCTACCACGGTGTCAAGCAAAAAAAGGTCCCATTTCCCTTTAATATAAAAATAGCCAAATAATTCTTGTGTGTATTTTTTTCACCATGCATGCTTGTAGGATTAATATTTTAGAGACAAAACATTTCATTCCCCAGGTACATTATTTACTAAGTAGGAAGTAACCATAATATTTGGGTGGCCTCGATGAATAACGATTCAATACTATTCTTTCAATGTTTTTTTGTACTGCCTCGTAAGTAGCTATTATTTTTTTTAGATGATTTGAGTATCTCAGAGTAATTTGAAATATAAGAGACCACACTTGGCGCAGACAGATGATCGCTCACATTGTCGATCTGGACCATTTTATCCATCTTAAGATAATTGACTTTTATCCTGTGAATTAATAATGGCCCAGACAAAGGTAAGCCTCACGTTGACAGACTCATAAACGCTATTTCCGCTTAAACACGCATGCCAATATTTACAACCCACGTGGTTCATCTCGCAGATACACATCTTCAGGCAGTAGGGGACCTTACTACCGATAAGGGGAAATTTTAAAGCATAAAAAAAATTATCAACCTTTTATTAGAAGCCTTTGAGATGTGGGTGTGGACAACCTTGGAAAAAATAAGCTGGACGGAAAACATAACAAACGAAGAAGTACTACCATGCATGGTGAGGGTCATGGGAGGATTGTCATTTCATATTGAAGAAGGCAGAACAAGTGAATACAGAGAGGAAAACGGATGCTGGAGACGGTGATTCAGGGAAGAATTTTGGGAAATTGAGGCAGAGGTAGGAAGGGAATAGGTAATTTGCCAGGCAGGATTTTTTGTGTCGTATTAGTTAGGCCTTAGGATTACAGCATTATAAATGCCAGGATCCAACAAAAACCTACCCTCAGCTGGGAGAATAGAGATAATAATACTTTAAAAACTAATAGAGCGAGAATTAATAGCTTCACATGTTGCAATAATAAATTTCCCATCGCATTAAATGAGTATCAACCGTGGGATTGGCCTGACCACCTCTCAACCACCTCTCATTTGTCGAGTGCTTCAATCGACTATCTTTTTGTCTTCAACTTTATTCACTTTCAAATATATCGCTGTTCTGTTTCATTCCCATCTGCTAGTGCACATATGTGCGGCGCAATTAGCTTGTACTTCACTTTCACCTCCACAAATGTCTTCAGAAAGCTGTCAAGTATCAAATGCGCCCTATTAATAGCCCCTTTTTCTTTGCAATGATTCCATAGGCTTCTTTCTCCTCCGGCATCATAAACATCATGAGGAGAAAGAGGATAGTTGTCAGAGAACCGGAGCATTTTTGTGGTAGTGAGAGCAGGCGAAGAACTAATGGGGAAGTGTAGTGAAAAGTACGCTCACAGGAAAATCGATTAAAAAATTAATACTTCGTTACAATCAAGCTACATAAAAACTGTCCGCCGTACACAAAACCAACGGATACACATTTACGGGAAGTATGAGGCATTGGAAAGATGAGGACGTGGGATTTGGGATTACGTGCGTCCTCGAGGAATTGCACGGATGTTAATAAACGCTTGAAGGATTCAGGGATAGGCAGAAAGAGCGGAGGCGCCTCCCATTGCTACATCTACCGTCAAGTTATTTTCAATGAAGCCCTGGGAAGAGGTGAAATCTCGCTAACAGGCGCTAGACACTAGATGAAGTACCCTTAAAACTAATGCAAAGTCGTACAAGGTTAGGGACTTGTTTTGTGAGTGGGAAGGTCCGTTTATCAAAGCATTTCTCTCTTTTAGAACGGCCATTTCTAGAGAATTTCTATCTTGACCAAGGGACATTCTAAAATAATCGGACGGCAAGGTGACCAGAAATTGGTACAAATCGTTGAGAAAAAATTATACTGCTAAATTATGAAAAAATTGCTTTTTATTGTACATGACTAGAAGTTTATTAGCTGGAACACAGTAAAAATTTCTTTAAAAAACAATAATTATATAAAAACATCAATAAATATCATAAAATATATAATAATTTCACACAATAATAAATTAATCACAAACTGTAAATATTTTTCATTCTTCGGATTTGAACTACCCTTATCATAAAGTTATGAATACTTTCCGTACTGAAAGCTAACCCAACACTAATCTGAGATAAAAAGGTTAATACATTTCATGTTGGATTCGCTTACAATTTCTTTTAGAATTTCTGCATTAGGAATTATCCCCATTGAACCCAATTTAAACAGATTACTTTCATCTCCATTACACATCATGAATTCTATTGATTGGTAATAAGCAATTGAAGCGATATGTTTTGAAGAAGCTTAATGATAGGCCGAAAGAAATAATAATCCATTACATCATTGAAAAATGTTGGAAATAATTAGTTCTTCAAGTCCATCGCAAAAAAGGAGAAGCACAACAGTTTTAACTCCCAAAACCTTGAATGATTTATATGTTCAGCGATGGCGATGGATAATATATTCATATTCTTCTCCTCCACTAACTGAGAGGGGGAGTGGGTGGAGTGCTGATCTCAGAGGACTGGATGGCGACGCAAGCACACGCATATGACACTGTCTCGTTAGTTGGTGCACTTAGAACGATTTCTTTATCCGACCGCCTACTCCAGAATGTCACCTCCAATGGTGCCGTTAACTCCATACAGCGATAGTTTCCGTAGATGGAACACCTGCAACCCCCGTGCGCACACCGAACCCTCCTGATGACTCTCGGAAGCCTCTCTTCGAACACGTCCGTTTCGTCCACCCGGTAAGCGCAGATGGGCTTGATGTGCCTGTCCTTGAGGGGGTACTCGTAACTCATCTGAGAGTGCATCTTGCAGGGCATGATCTTCCCGGCCAACTTCTTGGAGGGCGAGGGCTTCCACGAGGGGTCGAGAGATGCCTCACTCCGGGAATCTCCGAAACCCAAATAGCCGGCGTGTTTCACTCCCGGCTCCCTCGAATGGTGAGCGACGGCCGGGTGTCGAACCCAGGGGAGCTCGGGCGGATCCGTCTTCTCCAGGGAATCCACTGCGTCGACGGAGTCCTCCCTGCGGCGGTGAAGCCGTCCGGGGTGGAGCGCCGAGTTCACCTCGGGCGCCTTCAGAAGCGTCAGCGATAACAGGGCCAGCAGGAAAGCGAGGTTATGCATTGCGAGGGTTTTAGTTGGTTATTGGAATCACCTCTCGAGGAACGCTTCAGCTTCAGAGGATGCCTAGGTGACTAGGAGTTGCCTCGACTCTGTGGTCTGCGGCTGCGGAGAGAAATCCCTTCTCTTATAGGCATCCGCAATTGCTCCGATGGCCATAATTCCCACCGATTCGCAAAAAAAATCTTCCAGAAGTCATTAATTTTTTTCCTCGTTCGGTTTTGGAGCTTTGTTAAACAGAAAGGGATTCCCTCCCCACCACTGCCATGCGGTGGGATACGATTGGAAGGCGGCGTTGACACCATAAAATGCTCTTCTTCCTCTTCCCCCAGGCAAGGGGAACTACCAGTGCATCACGAAGGGGTGGACCACGTGGGCGAGTAGTTGAATAGGACATCTCTTGCGGAAACAGAAAATTTCCTCTTAAGTCCTTCGCACCTCCCTCTCCACTGCCAATCAGTAATTCCACCTAGTCACATCCCTCCTTATCTCATCAATCTACTGTAATCTCCTCCAAATGTGTCCTTTGGTGTTTTAGACTTCCCCTTCCTTGGCTCGGATATTACTCCTAACCACTCCCATCCTCCTCCTCTGTGATGGAAAAAATAAAATCCAGAAGAAATATTTTCTAACGCCGGGCTGCGAATCGGAGACTTCCTTCCTTAAACACGTAAGGGCGATCTGCATGTCCTGAAATAGATTGACTTTTATTTATTTCATACCAAAATTACATTTGTGACGTCTTTTTAAGCAAGGGTCCAACTTAGAATAACTCTCTCTATGAACTTTTTCTCCAAACTGAGCAATTTATCAAATAGTTCCCTAAATTTTGGTTTGAGAAAGTCAGATTTGCCTCCTTGCTTTCTCAGGTTCTTTGAGCATACGTATTAGTTATTGCCCCTTCTTCATCGACAACTTCTTAGCTTGGCAATACTTCATTCGATTTTGGTCAAATTTCTGTCATCCCAAGTGATACTGGGCTTCACTTGCTCTTGTTTCCCTCCTTGGATCGTGATACCGGTCTCCTGTTTCTCTCTTTCACACAGAAAAATTTTAATCTTTTTCCTGTTGATGCACACATTGTAAATGTAATATTCACCATGCACTTGGTCGGTATCATTCAGACTTGCTTGTAGGTCCTCTCGTGTTATTTTGGCTTCTTTTTTCCAACTTTTTTTCATTCCCATAGCGGTCACCTGGTTCTCATAGAGGTCATTGATTATTTTTCAGTCGCCGTGCATATCCACAAATGGGACGTTTAATTGCTAATTGATGGCCATCATTTTTTATCCAGAACTCTCGGGCTCAGTATTGTAGTCTCTCTTGTTCCTCGGTCTTACTGAATCCAAATTAGTTTTCTATCAGGTTTTCTTCTACGCATCTATCCTTCTGCCCTTCAGCTAATAATCTGAGTTTATTGTGTCGGTAAGTATAGCTCATTTTCCGAGTAAATAAGCTTTAATATGTGGCATAATTCATGTATCTACTGCAATTGGTGAAAATACAAAATAATGCAAACGTCAGCAACTTTTTTTCATGCAATGATTTTTAGATACGATATATCACCCGAGATTAAATTACATCAATTACATAACGTTAAGTAGAATCAGAGGGTTCAGTAAAAATTATTTGTTGAACCGAGGTGGAATGTCCGAACTATCATTTAACTTGGTTTACGGAATCCTTTTGCCCCCACAGAATACATTATCCAAAAAATAGAAACCCATACAAAGAATCAATCAAATTACTCGTGATAGAATATTTCCTCATCTTGCAACATTTTATGATAAAAATACAACCTCCCCTAATGTCTGGTGGCCAAAAACTTTCTACTTATACACTCCTGTGATGGCTAGTATAATAGGAAATAATATATACATGAAAAAATATCGAAATACATTTTTATTATTGACATACATAATCAGTATGGGAAGATGATTTCATAAAATTATAATTAGTTCTGCTCTTCAGAGAGCAAGTGCTCAATTCCCCCGCCCTTCTCACCAGGGCTGTAGTTCTATAGTTGAATCAATTTTTGATGGAGCTTGAATTTTGCTCTAAATCGTGACCATTGAGTCCCGCCACTCTTCTCATTAGAGTAAGGTATATGGCATGCGACTCTCCTAAGGTACCATGTCTCATTTCTAATTGATATGCCATGGTATTCGTTGGGTAATGAGAAGTCATTTCACGAAATCCGGCCAGGGTAGGAGAACACTGAAGAAGGGATATGAATAACCACAGTAACAAACCCGAAGGTTGGTGGGATAGATGATGGCAGAGCTCACCCAGCATTAAGCCTAATGGCGTGTGAAATTCACACATCACGGAAAGGGAGGCCGGGCAGGACTTCCTTTCTCTGTACCGCCCATAGTTTCCCGAAAAGATCGGGCACTCGATAAAATCACAAGTCCGGCGGAGCTTAGTATGCCCGGAGACGTCAACTGGAATCGTACCCGGGCAGATACACATGTGATAAAACCTGGGTCGTGTGTTTCAAATAAAGTGTGTGGAATTACAAAGTCAATAATTTAATTTCAATATGTTGTTGCAAATTCTATGTAGTTATGCCGGAGACAACAAATTTTTTGTTGTTACATGTTTGTCATGCCACTCTACTCTGACGCAGTTGACCAGATTTTCTCCTACACAAATACAAATAAACCTCTTAAATGCCCCTGGATAGCAAACATTATACTATCTACGTTTGCACATCCTATATCCTCAGCGTGAAACCCCTAAAGTTTATGCAAAAGATATTATCCTCATCTTTTATAACAAAAAACCACCGCCAACCTACTGTTCAAATGCCCTTCTGTAATATTTTAACATCCAGCAAATCTTTCGAACCTTCTCAAGACTACCAGGTCCCTTGCTAAATCCACACCGATTAACAATACCTGTGGCATGTGGTAGCCTAGGGGGTGGAGCGTTGTACTAATAATCGGAGGGCCTGGATTCGATTCCCGAGGACTCCTAGGGATATTCTCAGCTTCATCGAGCTATGAAATCTATGGATACCAGCACTTCCTGGGCATAGGGAAAGTAACAGGCCCCCGTACCCTGATGCGTGACTTTCAAGCATGGTTGGGCTCTGTATTAGAATGGCTAGACCCTCACCTATTTGAAACGACCTTCGGGATGATAACTGTTTTATTTGCCAATATCCCACCGAATTAAGGCAACTGCACCAGGTGCAACACCTACACCATACTCGTGACGAACTCTCTTCCCCAACAGCACCCTCTCAAATATCACCCATCCATTACGGCTTCCTGAGCGCGAAACAATGTCGTGTGACTCCTACAATGACAACTCTCTTCCAGCATTTAATACCGGCCAGGGCACGTACCCCTGAATATAACACTAATAACTACAGAGTATCCGGTATCTCTTCCACGCCATCGAGTTCCCAGCCATTCACCTACCCATTAAAATCTCTTGACAAATGCTGCAATATCACAATAATTTCACCTCTCCCGTTAACAGCCACACCAATAAAATTAAAGATACTAGAACAGGCATGCGCATATTTGGCTTTCTTAAATCCTTTCAATGTTCTGGGTTAAAACTTTTGTATAAAATGGTATCCTCCTCCCCTAATACCTCAAAAATATTCATCCATTAATCTTTTCTCTTCCACACTCCCAAGTCCTCTTTTCTCCTTCTCTACTCTTTCCATCAGAAATTCCTTTCACACTGATAAAAATGGCTGGATCCACCGAAATATCTTAAAAAATGAGACGTGTTTTATTTTGAGTGTGTTCCTTTTCCAAAGCTGTGTGTCACAAAAAACGTTCCACATCGTCACATTAGCGGAACTTCCTTGAAAATTTTATGCATATGCATACACGCAATTATACACATACGAGGGTCATCCGGAAAGTAGTACCCGTTCGTGCCGCATGAAGTGCTGACGACGCGAGTAGCCGCTGGACGAGGTCAGATAGCTTCAGTGGCTTGTCTGCCTTCTCTGAGCCAAGTTGCGTGACGCTAGCATTGCCTGTGTTGTTTCTGTGATTGTTTACAATGTTTAAAAAAATTGAGAACGCCGCCAGTTGTGAAGTGAGGGCAGTGATTAAATTCCTCAATGCAAGAAACGTTCGCCCATGTGATATTCATCGCCAATTAAAGGAGGTGTATGGAGACAGTGTAATGGACGAGTCGTCTGTTCGGCGGTGGTGTCGCAACTTCAACATGGGGAGGGGGAACACACACGACGATGAGCGTTCGGGGAGACCGTCTGTCATTACAGACCAACTGGTGAGCTCAGTTGACGAATTCGTGAGGAACGATCGGCGCGTCACAATTGATGACATCTGTGAGCATTTTCCCAATGTTTCTCGAACAATTGTTCATGAAATTGTTAAACACCATCTGCATTATGCAAAAATTTGTGCAAGATGGGTCCCTCGCGTATCTCAATGAGCTGGCGGCGAAGGACTATGCAGCAGGAATACAGAAACTTGTCACACGTTATGACAAATGCCTTAATTTGCTTGGAGATTATGTTGAGAAGTAGTTTAAAGTATCCTCTTTCAAATAAAATTTTTTATGTTTGTTAATATTTACTTTTGTGTCTTTATTTCACGAACGGGTACTACTTTCCGGATGACCCTCGTATATTTGTACATATTAAAGAGAGACGATTTTTTCATAAATCCCAAATTAGCAAATCGAATTTCGCCAAACATGGGTTCGAAACCTGGAGACCGCAGATTTTTTCAGTGGTATCCCGATCCCTTCTTAAGGTGCGTGGTGGGGAGAGCACTTTGATTGAGTACGCCGTCTGTCAGATGGGACCTTTAAGCTGTGGACCCTTTGGTGCCTTTCATTAAGAGTAGGCTAATGCCGACGCCAGGTTTCTCTCCACCCTTCCTCCTTCCCCATCCATTCCCAAAGGTGATAACCTCAGCTGTAGGTCACCTTCCCATAAACTACCTTAAATGCTTTGCAAAATGTGACTTGCCAATTTGGGATTTATGAAACAATGGTGGTGTCCCTCGGCTCTAATTTTTATGTTTCTCCCATTTTGAGCGATATACTCGTAGTAGTAAATGTTGTCGCAGTTTTTACATAATAAATTTTACACATCCCTATATGTTCCCTGAAATCCCTCTTACCCTTGGGTCAAACAAGTTGTACTGTGAACTTGATAATTAAAAGCTATAGGTAGCAACGTATTAAATTGTATAATCATTATGCTGTCCTTATAAAAAGTCTCGCCGGAGTTCACGAAGTTCAGACCAAAGCTTGTTTATTTACGCGCCGTCTCTTAGGTCTTCTTAATCGTACCTTTCAAGAACGGTAAAAAACCACGTCATCACGTTAGTGCGCCAACTACGGTCCACTTCGCGTTTCATTACGTGAAAACTAGCAT
The DNA here is from genome assembly GCF_022747635.1 of Hetaerina americana. Lineage (NCBI taxonomy): Eukaryota > Metazoa > Arthropoda > Insecta > Odonata > Calopterygidae > Hetaerina > Hetaerina americana. Next base: position 44,480,854 of record NW_027287316.1, read on the forward strand.
GTGTTTACGTCATAGATATCTAGCACACCGTCATTCAGTACGGGGAAAACAGAAATTGAATGAGTTCTCCGAAAAAGGATGTGCTTTACGAAGAGTCAACACTTGATTAAAATGTGCTAATTAAAGGTGTTTTCCCTCCTCCTATCTTCCTCGTAATACACTCAGCAAACCTACCTCCATTTCCTCTCAAACCCTAGCAGCTTGGGAGATCGAACGAAGGAGTACGACCCAGCTTGAAGTTGGGAAATGTTTACCACCCTCCGGACCGTATAACGGCTTCCCAGGAAACGATTTTTTCGGTGAACTGAATTAAAACTTCTAATTGAAGTTTGGAATCCTTGACTGGAAAGATGTGGAAGATTCTGAATACTCAATTTAGAAGGCGTCTGCCGAGAGATGAGGAAAAGCACCCAATGATATGCATCGACGAGAATCAAAACGTGGTGAACCGACGTTGATTCTCTCTCAAATCTGTTCTCAGAGTAGCTACACAAACGCCATCTTAAATCACCGGACTTTGTATTGGTTTAGATATTATCCAATACATTTAAATTCATTTAACTTACTAGCACGTTGAAATAGTAGCATTTATACTATTAACAAAAGTAACATGGAAATTTCGCAGGAAGTAGGAAGGCTAAGATTAACATTAATGCTTTGGGACACAAGCCAGAGAGGATACCCAAATAGGTGAACTGCAAACCAGTTCACCTTTTTGGGAAGCGTTTAGGGTGAAAGTGATGAGAGTTTCGGCGATATTAAAGGAAGAATCGTGTAAAGTAAAGAATCATTTACAAAGAGACGGGAGATGACAAGTACTTTAAGGAAATAAGAGCAGAAAAAGGCTAGTGAAAAATTTTATATGGGGCGTACTTTTATGTGGTTGGAAACATGGCCGTTGAGGGAAAAGTATAAGCAATGATTAGAAGCATTTGATATGTGGGTGTGGAGAGCCTTGAAAAAATAAAATAGACGGAAAAGAGAACAAACGAAGAAGTAATACATTGCATGGTGAGGGACATGGGAATATTGTCGCAATCAATTTGAAAAAGACAGATCAAGTGAATACAGAGAGGAGAACGGATACTGGGGGCTGTGATTCAGGGAAGAATTTTGGGAAATTGAGGTAGAGGTAAGAAGGGAATAGATAATTTTCCAGGCAGGAGTTTTTGTGTCGTATTAGTTAGGCCTAAGGAGTACAGCAGCGTGAAGTGCCAGGATCCAAAAAAACCTACTCTCAGCTGGGAGAATAGAACTAATGATGCTTAAAAAACTAATAGAGTGAGAATTAATAGCTGCACATATTGCAATAATAAATTTACCATCGCATTAAATGAGTATCAACCATGGGATCGGCCTGACCACCTCTCATTTGTCGAGTGCTTCAATCGACTAATCTTTTTATGTCTTCAACTTCATTCACTTTCAAATATAGTATCGCTGTTCTGTTTCATTCGCATCTGCCAGTGCACATACAGGGTTGCACCCAAAAGTGGTAGGACTGATTTTCTCTGACGAGAACGGAGCGGTGGAGGGGGGTCTGCCTGGCAGGGTAAGGTGGAGGGGGCTCTTAGCAACAGACCGACACCAACCTAAGTCACCTGCATGCTGTCGTTGAGTGAGGACACCATTTTTAGTTAAGCAGGTTTTTTGTCCGCGTCAAAAAACAAAATGAATCTGAATTTAGAGCAACGTTATTCCGTGAAGTTTTGTGCGAAACTCGGGAAGACGGCAACTGAGACCCTCGATATGATCAAGCAGGCTTATGGGGACACTGCCTTAAGCCATTCCACAGTATTTTAGTGGCACTAGTTGTTTAAAGAGGGTAGGGAGCTCGTTGAAGACGACCATCGCTCCGGACGGCCGTCGACGGTAGGAACCGACACGAATGTGGACAGAGTGAGGACACTGCTGAACACAGACCGACGCTTAACCAGTGAAGAAATTGCAGAGCAGTTGGGTCTGTCTGCATCCAACGTCCAAGGCATTATTTCACAGGATTTGGCCATGCGCAAGGTGTGCGCCAAGATGGTGCCGAAAATTCTGCCATGGCGCGCTCATCGTCAGACAGCTCCTGGCCAAATACGGCGTTGCCATGTTGCCTATATATATACGGCGTTGCCGTTGCTTATATTGCATTTGTGTATATATATATATATATATACAAATGCAATATAAGTATTGCTACATAATAAGTGGTAAACTTCCATCCTTTCCTATTCCATGTTCTTGCGCATTTTCAAAGGTATGAGCTGCAATGTAATCGGGGATTTGAAAGCATCTCATTTTTCAACTTTGAAACTAAGAAAAGCTACTCCCTAATAGAAGTATCCACCGTTGTCCCAGGGTAAGGTCATTAATCAATATTGGTACGTATAAACGTTTTATATAAGGAGTTGTAAGCCACTAGATTTCGCTCGTTATTCCAAATGAGGTAACCTGAGAATTGTTCGTATTTGATAATATATCTTTTTTCCCCGGAGAATGTGAATAAACTTTCATCTCTGTTTCTGTAAATGCAGATATTCACAGCAAAAACATATTTGTGTGGGCTTATCCTCCAACCCACGCCAGTATTCCCACAGCACATACCAGTTTCGCAAAACAATCCACCTATATTTAGACGTATTCAATACCGCGAATCAGTTTAGTTATTTAAACAGTTTTCCAATACCAAGATAAAGAAACGAATTATTTTCCATTTTCTCCCTTCGCTCTACGACAACACCTCGCAATAAATGTCTGTCGTCAAGTCTGTTGTCCATCGTGAGTGAGTTTCCGATTGGCGTACTCATTCATGCTTTTATTCTCATTCATCCGCAGCTAACTCCGTGTCGATTCAGGTTATCGGGGAATATAGAGCCAGATTGAAGAACATGGCATGCACAGGTGACGCTATATATAGACTACGACTAAGATTTGATCAATTCTGCCCTAAAATTCCCAACAAACGCTGATCATTCAAGGAATGCTCTTGGTAGAAGTTAGGTACAACGCAGTTTACTTGGCATTCGTTGAAACTTGCATAAAACGATCTGGTAAAGTAATTAAATTCCGTATAATCGATATAAATATAAATAAATAAATAATATATATATATCAATTATACGGAAACACTCACACGGTAAATTGTTTGAGCTTTCGGCCTTCTCCGAGGCCTTCTTCTAGTAAGAGTCTTTCTTCTTACTTATAGAAGTCTTACTTGAAGAAGGCCTCGGAGAAGGCCGAAAGCTCAAACAATTTACCGAATGAGTGTCCTTTTAAATGTTTCTATTTTATTTGTGTTATATTGTGCCGTCCCAATATTATTTGAACATATATATATATATATATATATATATATATATATATATATATATATATATATATATATATATATATATATATATATATATATATATATATAATATATATATATATATATATATATATATATATATATATATATAATATATATATATATATATATATATATATATATATATATAAACATGTATGTATATATGTGTGTGTGTTTATATACGTATATAGAGTTACATTTCAATTTACAATATTACCGAATTATGTATTTCTTCAATCTTCTCTCAATATTAGTCAAGCATTCCGCATTGGGCGTGTTTTTCACATCCGTCAAATACACACTCATACTCAAATGAATATTCTGTTTCAAGCAGTACACCATTTATTTTCCGTTGGAAAGGTCCGAGACTCAAAGTCCCATAAAAAATACATTTCAATCAGTGACGTAAGACAACACGCACGTGCGTCCAGACTCCTTATTTCCGCCAAGGAAAGTGTATTCATCAACACCAGACCTTTCCTTCCCCTTTGAGTCACAGTTGACTTTCATTTTCCTGATTTCTTCCTTCAAACCCCGCTAAAGTGGTTTCTTTACGTTTGGGTTTGGTCGAATAAACATTTACGACTTCGTATCATTTGCAATTAAGTTCTTTGCTCACCTCCGTCGCCTGCAAATCCCACATCACTAATTCCACTTTATCTCACCGCGAATGACGTTAACCGGCGGAGATTTCGTCCTGGTCGTTGACGTAGCCAGTGACCGCCATCGTCAGTTCGACAAATATTTCTCGCCTTTTTGGGATATAACACCATTCGAGAAATTGTGTCGTCAGCTGGGATTTGGTCCGAGGACGTTGAGATTTCCTTCCAACTCCCGAGGCAATAGAGTCAACGAATCGGATGTGGATGTGCGTCACTTATTAATTTTTGGATTTTTCGTCTATTCCTTATTTGGAACAGGAATCGCATTCAATATTTCTATGTTCTTTCAGCGGTATTGTGTTCATAGAAGAAAAGGCTTGCAGCAAATGCACTGGTGGATTTAAATCGCTGCCATATTTGATCATGTGATTTTTTAATCGCGTCTTTAAATTTTCATTTATCGTTTCAATGTCATTTTTAAGTCTTCTAAAGTGCACTTCTGTAGTCGTGTTATTTTAAATTTATATCTTGAATATTCTTCACTTTACAGTCTAGCCGTCACCATCTTCTCTTCCAGATTTTAAAAATACCTTGCAGAAAATCATGAGAATAATATTGAGGGTTGACATACTAGTAGTCTCTTTTGGTGTTGCAAGGATTATATTCCAAAATTCTTCTTTCACTGTAAAACACACTTCTTCCGTTTCCTACTCCACCATCACCATTCTTGAAACAGAATTCATTCCACAACCACACATTCACTACTTCATTGCTTATCAAACCTGCTAACTATCAGCAATAGCAATATTTTACTAACCGCAACTCAACCGATATCAAACGTTCGATTCCCAATTGGCTCTCAATCCACAGACTCCGGATTCGCAGCTCCACATCATTCCTCAGCATATGCCTTCACAATTTTCCTTCGAACCCTACAGTCTGACCTGAAGACGGCCTAAGAGAATTCCGAAAGCTCAAACTAGCGTATATGTGAGTGTCTGTCTGCGTGTTTACTATGCATATTTTTGTAATCTCTTGGGTCGTCCGAGTGTTATCTTAATCTCACAGTGCTTCTGCATAATCGATGTATCAATATGTGTGTATATACATATATAAAACTTGGAGAGCAACAAACAATATAAGAACACATAAAAAGAACACTCGCTTTTGTGTGTCCTTATATTTTTTGTTGCTGTCCAAGTTTTTTATTAAACACTTCCGAGTCACTTCGACGAAATCATCTGTGTGTGTATATATATATATATATATATATATATATATATATATATATATATATATATATATACAGAATAGCATATATATAATAATAGCGTATAGCAATATAAGAATAGCGTATATATATATATAATAGAATAGCAAAATTCAAAAGGACACTCACACGGTAAATTGTTCGACCTTTCGGCCCTCTCAGAGGCAATTTACCGTGAGAGTGTCCTTTTAAATGTTGCTATTCTATTTGTGTTCTATTGTGCCGTCCAATTATATATACATATATATATATATATATAAATATCTGTTCTGTCCCTCTCTTCCTTGATAAAGGTGGTCACGACCACCGAAAATTCGAAAAATAGTGAGTCTCTTTTTTGTGTGTTTCTGTGTTTTTGCCTGTGTCCACTAGTGCTAAGTGTTATACATTATATATATATATATATATTATATATATATATATATATATATATATATATATAAGGTAATCTGATGGTTAAGGTAGGTTTTGGATGGACAAAACTGCCAAATAAATATTTTGTTAATCCTAACAAAACACAACCCGACATCCTACACTATACAAGTCCCTGTTCATCTCTATTGGTACTTCCTTCATCCCTATCCTATTTCTGCCCTTTCCTCGTTTGCCTAACATTCTCCCCTATATTACATTCTTCAACTTCCCACTGCCGATCAATATGCTTTTCATCCATTTTCCTGCCTCCTTATGATTTCTCCTAACAATTCTCTCCTCGCTGACCAATACCTAGCACTTCGTTATTTGCTGTCCTGTCGATCCGTATCACCTCCTCCATTTTTCTCCACACCCACATTTCAAAAGCCTCCAATCTGCGTCTATTCTTCCTGCTTCAGTGACCATGTTTCCACGCCGTACATCACTACGTTCCGTTTCAATGCTTTAATGAGCCTTATCTTAACATGCTTACTCAATGTCCCTGTCATCAACTCCCTCCTCCTTGTAAAAGCTCTAATGGTACTCATGGAAAATTCCGGAATATACAGGGAGACAATAATTGGATTGAACTATAATTCGACCCACATTTGGGAGCAGTCTTTCAATTCTCATTATTTCCAGGGATTGGGACAGAGTTCGACCAAAATGCAGTTGCAGTTAAATGCAAGCCATAGTTAAAGTGTAGTAAAAAAAGCATGGAAAGGATTACGTGAGTTTTAATTAGAACATTTAGAACGGGAATTCTTCAATAAATTTCTGACCATGATGGAACCGAAACGCCAGAGAAATGATGGTAGATTTTTAAGAAAGGGTAATGAAATAATTTATTTTCTTTCCTTGAGTAGTAATACGTTCTATTCCAAAAAATATCAGTTTTGCAAAGCATATATCATGAAAAACTCCAATAGCCTTTATAAACTAAGTACAAATGAGATTAGTTGGCTAACACCACAAGTCAGGAAGGGGTAAAAGGTAAAAAGGTAAAGGTTTTCTTGATCGTGCAATTCCACCTCCCCCTCACTACATAACCTATCTTTTCAAACTCCTCAACTATCAGCTTTGTCTATTGGCTCCCGTCTCTTTCACCCACCCCCCCCCTCCCCCCACATGTTACACTATATGTACTTCGGATTGCCCTTACCCTTTCTCACTTCGACTTGTGTTGTCGTGACGATTAACCTTCAGTACGCTGAAGAGGGCTACTTTGTGGCCGAAATACGCGTATTCGTATTCACCTTTCTTATCCCTTTACCTTTTACCCCATCCTGACTTGTGGCGGTAGCCAACTAATCTCATTTGTACCTTGCTTAGAAAGGTAAACTGTTTACGGCTATTGGAGTTTTTCATTTATTTAATACTACTAGCCGTAAGAGCTCAATTCTATCATTATTATATAACATGAATTTCCATTTTCGGGGGATTTCTTAAATTGCGATGAAAAGCACAAAAACCGCGGATACTTGCTGTTGCTGGATGAAAATAGGTACTGAATACAACAAAAGAAGGTTTTACAAATATAGATGTCTATTGTTCCAACGTATGTATGTACCTCGACATTTTTCAAATTTCAAAGATTGATCTTTTTAATATTCGCGTACCGTATTTTGAACTGGATGCATAATATTATACTCCCCGTAGACGGAGATTGAGATCCAACGGTGCCCTATTACAATTCATATATTTCTATTCCTACATCGTATCCTGCTAGATACCACTAGGGAGTGATTCAATAATAGGCATACAGCATTAAAAATTGAGTTTCTGTAATATAAGTTACAATATATACTAATGCACAACAACTCGAATAATTTATATCACGATGAATATAGGGGCGCGCACTTGGGCATTAGAGTGAGATATCATTCTCCATGGGATCGAGATGGTGCGGGGGCTAACGTACTGGCTTCCCACCCAGAGGGCCCGGGTTCAAATCCCGGCGGTGTTGAATATTTTTCAGAGGTATCTCGATCCCTACTTGAGGTGCTTTGTGAGTACGCCGTCCGTCGGATGGGACGTTAAGCTGTTAACCCCTTGGTGCCTTTTATAAAGAGTAGGCTAATGCCGACGCCGGGTTTCTCTCCACCCTTCATCCTTTCCTGTCCATCCCCTATGGCGCAAATAACCTCAGCTGTCGGTCGCCTCCCCTAAATACCACTATCATTCTCCATTCATAAATTACCTTGAATATGAAACGATGTGGAATCTGCAAAAATCTCTGAAATCCATGCAAAGTTCTCTGGCCGGTGGTACTTGAACTTTCTTGACTTGGTAATAAGACGTAGTGAAGAAGATCTTTAATCCTCTTTGCCTCGACATAGTACATAGCAAATGCAAGTGTAAACCTGCACAGTGTTAACTGCAAGGGAGCTTCTAGGGTCTGCCCTGGGCCTTACGTACTTTGATCCTGTGTAATTTCAATATTTTCACGTTCCTAGCAATACCACTGAAGAAAAGGCTAGCTGATAATATGCTGGCCTTGTCATCATCAAGTAAAAAGAGGAGAGGAGAATAGGATGCGAAATACGTAGACGTTTACATAATTAGTTTTCATCTAGCTTCATACTAAAATACAAAACTAGTATTTGTGTCCTTTGGGTAAAAAAGACAAGACCTTAAGATAAATGTGTTCTTCACGTGAAGAACTAAATAAATAAATTGTTATCGCCATTATCCTAGAAGCAGCCGAGAAATATCAAAGCACAGTGAGGCACTGAATGCGTAGCCAACCCATGAGCACAAAACCTGCTCCGGCTTTTTTCAAATTCGTCGCCGTGCGTATAGAGATAACTTTATCCGAGGATATTCACCTAATCTGGTAATCATGCACTCGACAAAAATTAAATGGAATCTATGGCAAAAATAGGAGGTAGCCGCTAGATAGACTAAATGGGTAGTCGGATCGCGAGGTCGTTCACTCCCGAAAAGAATTTTCGCGTTTGTCGGGTCCTCAAAACGCCGCGAGGGTGGAAAATTCCCTAGTTTGACGCCTCCACTTCTTACAGAATTGGAGAGGACTCCAATAAAATTCACGCGTCTGTTTGATAGAATCAGCACGGCCGGGCCAGATGATAGACGGCGAGCACGAAATCCGTTTATAACGACAGATACGCAGATCAGGCGTCATTTGGCGATTCCCTTCTCTACTAGATATTTGCTTTCACACAATGAATGCAATCGGTAAGCTCTCTGAACAAAGACAAGTGAATTCAAAGATACGGATTTTTTTAATTTTAATGAAATATTATTTGCTTTTGAAGATTTGTTAGAAAATATATACTTGTATGCACGAACTGATAAAGTTTTGAAAAGAATTTGGAAAAAAGATATTACTATTGGGGATAACTATAATACGTTTTAGAATCGTTTTGGAAATTGAACAAACTGAAAATTTCGCTTAACAAGACACAACCAGACACCCTACATTACAATGAACCCTTTAACAGTTCTGCAAACATTCTATCTCCCTTCATTCCGTCTAAAATGCCTATCCTTTTCCTTCCCATTCCTTGCTTGCTGAAAAATCTCTCTGTCACAATCTGCAACATTCCATTGCTAATCAAAATACCCAACATCGCCTTTCCTTCCCCCTCTATATGTCTCCCAAAAATCCTCTTTCCTCCCCCACCATTTCTAGCACTTCCTCATTAATTTTCCTTCCTGTCCATTTCACCTTTTCCATCCTTCTCCACACCCACATTTCAAAAACTTCCAATATACGCCTATCATTTTTCTGTATCAATTTCTAAATGGTACTCTGCAAGCCATCGAAGGGTATCATTTCCTTATTCTAACAAAAAATCATCCTAAATACTTGTATTCATCTTGATAATTGAGTATTCTCAGCCTTTCCATTGTTATTTGAGCCAATAGATTTACTTTACATATGATCAAAGTTACAAAAATTAGTGTGATATAAGGACTGTATTTGTATTAATTAAAAAATCTATGCTAGTGGGCAATTCATTTCCAACAATATACACTGAATATACTTGAAAAAATTGAAAATTAATAAAGAATAGGATTTATGAATTAAACCTATTATTTTTATGAAAATCAATGTAATCAATTAGGTTCCTGAAGTTTAGATTCCTAGCAAATTTGGTGACCCATGAAAGGCTTATTTAGTAAATAAACTGCTATGACTGAGGAAAATAATGGACAGTATATGTAGACTGAGTCCAGGTACAAGATTCAGGATTTTCTATTGCGGCATGCATTTTAACAATTTGTAGTGAGCAAAATAGAAGAGCCAAAGTCTACACTTTACCATAGCAGGATGCATACTGAGTATAGGGGCGTTTAGACATCAAGATGGTGGCTCCAGCCCAACCCACCACCGTACTAGAATCAAACTTAAGTTACTTTCTTGATATCCCTGGTAGAACACATCTCCTGAAAATTTGGAAGTCTAATCTAGTCTAGTCTAATTGATAATTAGGTAGATAATGAGTTTTAGGTGATACACATTTTAAAAAATATACCCAGATTGTATTATCACCTCAGAACCACATTTAACAATACAATTTTACAAACCTCAGATATGTTCTCTTATAATCAGTATTATATAGAAAACATGATTCCAGTGGATACTGTGGTTTTATGGCATACCAATTTCCTACATATTACTGAAAGCATATTCACATATTCATGAGATTTAAAGAATATTCCAAACACATTTGGCCACAGGGTTTACATTTGGTTATATTTATATTTTAGAAATTGCTCTTTTATAAAAAAAATCATTCTGAGATGGATAGCTTCAGAGAGGCAATCTTCTGGCCATGTGAGATTTACCTATTTGTTTATCCAGCCTTAACAATATGAAAGATTTTTGATGCTGTGACTCTGCAGAGTTATTGCAAATTGAATAAATTCAAACTATGAGGCTGTGTTTCAGGTGAGGAATAACTTTGGGAAAAGTCATTGATATAAAATAATATAAATGTATTTCATCATTTGAGATATGTGGGAATCTATTTTCCTATAGCCAAAATAGTGGGTCTTTGATCTGATTTCAATGTGGCTGCAATAACTCAAGTAAACAAATATCATTAATTTACAACATTTAATTTAAGATTCATATCACACAAGAAAAATATCATGATTGGGAAATTTTGCTATGTGATTTTGGTGCTAACGAAAGCTGCTGACATTATGTGAACCCCTGCCTTTGCACACTCATAGAGATCACAATCTCAGCAAATCTGAATCACAAGAATGGTACATAAATTATTACTTATTTCTAGTATAGGAAATGAAATAATTGAAGATTTCATATTAAATGAATTAACTGGGATTACAGGAGTTACAATAAAGCCATTTAAATAAAGCTCTGCATTTTATGATGTTTTCAAGGGAATCAATGTATTATGTGCATCAATTATTGAGATATGTTTAACTCAAAAGCATATATGTAGGTACTTGGAGCTAAGCAACTGCGAGTATTTTTTAAACATTCAGACATTACTTGAGTTTTAGTTCTAAATTATTTACCGTTAGTTATTTCAATAAATGTGTATCTTTTACCAATATATAGTTTCAAATACTAAGGATAACATTTTAATTGCCATAAGTAATCTAAGATTGGAATGTCTGCTAAAAAAGGAAGGTAATAAATGGTATGCATTGCATAAAGTTTGAATTTGATGGCATTATGAAATATAAATGAAATGGCTTTTTTACGACCTTATATCATAAAAATCTGCACCCTGAGGTACAAAAGTCTACATTGGTATTTTTAAAGCTTGGAATAATTGAACAGACGATGGATTTGAGTAAGGGTGAACAGAAATTTTTGAAAAGTCATCACTGTAGGAATGTGGACAGTAATCATCCAACATAAACTATCTATGTGGGAAAAATTAATTATATTTCTAACAAGGTTTCCTCTAGACCTTCCACTTAAAGTAAATGTACTATTAAATACTGACATTCTTCCTCCTTTTATCAACAGTATCACTCCTAATTCTGATCTCTATCACTAATTAGTATTTAATCTATTAATTGCATCTGAGATACTTCATGGCACTCTTCTTTGTTTCAGTAGAAAACATTAGTTTTATGGACATATTCTTGAATCATGAGATAAGGGTTTTCAGTCAAAAGTAAAAATTCAAAATAAGTCATTTTTTGGATATTTTTCTCATTTGTATTGTAATCTTCGAACATTTGACAGTGCAGAACACCCTTTGTTGCAGGAAAAATTTGTACATTTTGGAATAAGGGGAATAGCAAACAAATAGTCAAAATCGTACCTCAAATGTAGAAAGCAGGTAGTGGTGATTAATAGGTACCTACTCCAACAATATACAAATCAGTTAATTACCCACTACAGAATCAGTAAACTTTGGTGAGCTACAAGGACGTATACTAGGTTCCATACTGTTCTTAATTTATGTAAATGATTTAGTAACCTATGTGAAGAGTGATGAAATAATTTTTTATGTAAATGACATGAATAAAATACTAAGTAACAAGAAAAATCCATTGCCGGAGTATAATGTCAATAATTCCCTAAACTCTCTTAGGGGACTAGTTAAAAAAATGAGCTTGAAATAAATTTTGAAAAAAGAAATCATATACAATTTAAAAAAACGAAACCCCTGAAATGGATCTTTGCATCAAATATAATCTTCTGAATAAAGTTAGCAGTACCAACTTTTTAGGTTTAATATTTGATGAAAGCTTAAACTGGAAAGAACATATTGGGCACTTTTTAGTAAACATTCCAGAATTTGCTACGCCCTGAGAAAAATAGCAATGGTTGTAGATAAAGCAGTTTTAAAAATAGTCTACTTTGGTACTTTCCAATCTTGAGTAAGTTATGGAATTATCTTTTGGGGCTCCACTGCGGTTATTAACAAAGTATTCATCACGCAAAAAAAGATTTATTTGATACATGGCCAAAATTCCAGAAAGAGAACCATGTAGACCTCATTTTATAACTTTTAATCTTACCTGTAACGCGTTTATACATATATTATGCATGTGTATTTGTTTGAGAAAATGTGTCTATTTAAAAACAAAGAGGGTATCCATTGTTATGGTAAAAGACAAAGAAAGAAGGTGCATGTAATACAATATTCCTTTTGTTTGTTCCAAAAACGACCCCTTTATGCTGGCATTAAAAAATATAATTATTTACCAGCAGGTGTAAAAGAGAGCAACTCATACGAGATGTTCAAATCAAGGTTAAAATCTTTTTAAATCAAGACTTCACTTCATGACCTGAATGAGTATTTTTCGTTAGGGTATGACAATGTGTTAAGATTTATTTTTTATTATAACCACGTATGTATACATTTTTCTGTTTTTTATTGGGCATATCAAATATTTTACCTTTATTAAATAACAAGATGAAATAATAAATAATTAAATCAAAAATAAATAAATATCATGACACATGACAAGCCAGTGGGTAGAGTATTGGACCATTAACCAGAGCTTCTGGGTTTGATTCCTAGGGATGCCTCTGGGCACCCTCAGCTTCACCTAAGATGTATCATTTTTTGGGTATCAGGTCTTTCTGGGTAATCATCGACAGCACAGGGAAAGAATTGGCTTCCCTACTCTGATGTGTGAATTTCCCATGCTGTTGGGCTAAGCACTAGATGAGCTCTGCCTTCAGGTGGAAAACTGAAGTTTTTTGTTATGTTTCAAACTACTCCATTGTGCCTCAAGGTCCAAGGTGTGCCCAATCCCAAAGTTCTTATTTGGCATAGTGTTCTCCATATAGTCCTTTCATCTTCTGCTCTTCACTACACTTCCTTGTTCCTCATTTTGTCTGCTCATTTAATCTTCAGCATTCTTCTCCAGTGCAATGTTCAAAATATTTAAGAGGCTTCCATTCTTCCCTGGTCTGTTTTTCCAAAATTCCATGTATATGATCCATAGAGTACCATCCTCTGGAACAACAGTTTGATGGACTGCTTCCTTGTTTGAAACCTTAGGTTTTTTGAAGAGAGCTGCTAGTTGCCTCTTCTTCATGAATTCCTTCTTATCTTGAAAAATTCTTTGCTTGACATTGGTCAAATTTTTTCATCTCAAGTTATACTGTTTCCCATGTAGATAAAAAAATTCTAAATGCCTTAGCTTCACTTCTCAAATTGTGATACCTATTTCAGCTTCTCTCGTCCACACAACAAAGATTTTGAATTTCTTCTTTTTGATGCTTATAGTATACTACCAAAGTACTAGTAGCATAGCATTCAGATGTCAAAATTAAGGATATCTTTAATGCAATATGTTATTCACTGAGTTCAATATCAATAGGTAAACTAGGGTTTGGATATCTGTGGTACATTAGTTTTATTGATGAACATGATCAAAACACAAATTGCATGAATTGTTGATACATTGAGCTCTTACGGCTAGTGGTATTAAATAAATGAAAAGCTCCAATAGCCGTGATCAGTTTACCTTTCTGAACAAAGTACAAATGAGATTAGTTGGCTAACGCCACAAGACAGGATTACACGTATTTGTATTCAACTTTCTTATCCCCTTCCTTTTTACCTTTTATCCCATCCTTGACTTGTGGCGTTAGCCAACTAATCTCATTTGTACTTTGTTTAGAAAGGTAAACTGTCTACGGCTATTGGAGCTTTTTCATTTATTTAATGCATGAATTGCATTGCAAAGAGATGATTAACTAGAAGCATAGTCAAAATCAATACAAAGGTCAAAACCATGGGGGAATTATTTTATTCCATTTGCATAGATGATCTTTCAATATTGAAATAAAGAAGATTGAAAATGTTTTGATAGTATTCTAATAAAGAGACATGCAAAAAAGGGGTGCGCATAAGGAAAGCATTCAAAGCAAGAGTTGAGAAACGATCAAGGTTTCAAAGATAGCATGAAATCCAGGACCCTAACACCATAACCAGAGGAGAGTACAGTGAGAGGGAATGAAGGAGCACTGGGCAAAAATCAAAGCAGAAAATGTTGATTTGTATTAATGTGGTCCGCAATCGGCTAAAGCAAGGTAACCTCACTCACTCGCCATTATGGAAAACTCACATATTAAGAATGGAATGCATGCATTGGACTGTTTTGATATTTTTCTTAATAGTTAAACTGGCAGAGAAAAAAAATGTTTTTATTACTGTATCTCTTCACTGATTATTTCATTTGCTTGAATAAGGTGTCTGTTTGGCATATAAGAAACTAATTACTAAAATATCAGTTCTGATTAAGGAGGGGAATGTATTCATTCAATTATTAAGGAAGGGAATGTAATTCAATTATTGCTGAATGAATAAACTTAGTAAATTTTCAAAATACATTTATTTTGGTACTTTATATAGGTAATTTAGAATGAACATATCTCTAAATAATTTTAACTTATTCTCAACTTTATTCTTAACTTACCAGTTTACCTAACTCGATAAATTTAAATTAAATCTGACAATAAATTTACTTTGGTGCATTATTTTGATAATTTATGGTGAAAATATAGAAGATTACTCATTCATTGATCAAGATTTTTTTTCAAAGTGGAGCCAGAGACCATAGAATTCTACAGGGTTATTATTATTTGGAAGTCTACCATTTAAAGCACGTTTTCGATTTTGGACACAAACTGTACACCCCAGTTATTACATAGTCTCAAGTAATAAGACACAGTTTGATTGACCAACACTATAATGTATCCTTCTTCAAACCTGCATACCTTCCACCTTTTTTCATTCCACCCACCATGCCTATTCTTTTCCTTCCCATACCTTACTTACTGAACATTCTCCCATCTATCACAGTCACTATCATTCAATCGTCAGTCAAAACCCTCTCTATCTACTTGTGCTACCTTCTTTGGACATGAAATCGAGATAGTGCAGAGGCTAATGTACTGGCTTCCCACCCTGAGGGCCTGGGTTCATATCCCGGCAGTGTTGAATATTTTTCAGAGGTATATCGATCCCTACTTGAGTTGTTTTGTGGAGGGCACTTTAAGTGAGTACTCCGTCGGATGGGACGTTAAGCTGTGGACCCCTTGGTGCCTTTCGCAAAGAGTAGGCTAATGCCGATGCCGGGTTTCTCTCCACCCTTCATCCTTTCCTGTCCATCCCTTATGGTGCAAATGACCTTGACCTGAATTTTGATGATTTGATGAGCATATAATACAGGATTTGATGACCTGTATTACTTCTAATATCTGAATCAATCAAATTGCAGTAAACAAGAGAATAAGATAGAGAACCAGAATCTGCAGTGATTGATACTAAGGAGCAGGATGTAATATCAATTATTACCCATGCGATGGATATTAAAACAGAGTAAATGATAAAATAGGCATCGGGAAGAGGAAAGAGTGGAATTAGGAGATGATGAATTCATTTTATGTCAGTCTAATTAGACGGTATTTGCAATATTCCAATATTGATGAGTACATCACAGAATCAACCTGAGATATGGGCTGAGGATGTACAAAAAAATGTGGGCATTGAGATCCTCAAGAACAAGGAAGGATGACCTAAATATATATAAGTGAACTAATATGAAAAATGAAAAGTGGCAAAAGTAAATTCTTGGCCACTTTTTGGATGGAAATGGACCAACCAAAGATGACACAATGGGTAATAGAAGTATCAATTCGGAGATTCCAATACAAATGTAGTCAAAATTTTTAATGGATGCAGCATGAAATGTGGCTAAAGTATTTGTATTTGGGGAAAGATGAGCTGCATGTGTTTGTGGCTTCTACTGTGATACTATGATATCAAAATTATGATGATGGGGGAAAAAGGTCAATACTTAACTCTAATCCATTGCCTCCTAATGTTTGGTTTGTTCAATTTCATCAAAAAGGAAGTGATGATGACTTTGTAAGTCGAAACCCGGGTCGTGTTTAATAAAAATATATGTGAAATAACCAAGTATTTATTTTTCTGAAAAAAAGGAAGTGCCCGAAAATTACTGCTCCAATCTGTTCTTGTACCTATTGGTCTACTTTTATACTTAGGTCAACCCTTCCTACTTTTTTTGAATATCACTACCTACTTTTTTATAAGTACATCTTCATATCATTTAGCACATAGTGTGGGTTTGGATAAGAGTGGGAAAAACGTGTTGGAAGGGGAGGGTAAATGAAATAGTTTAAAACAGACTGATAAAACAGAGGAAGTCGGGGGGAAATTAAATGAATTATTGACAAGTGCATGCAGAAGTTAATTTGAGGTAGTCCAGCGTTGAAGGGTGTTACAGAAGGATCAAGCTTGGGATAGAGCTAAAAGAATATTCATGATTTCAGCAGTAAGAATTGAATACTATAAGGCTTTGGGGAATAAATTTATGCACAGCAAAGGTTTTATGTATTATTTTAGAGGTTTTTCCAAAGATATAAAGGATACTAATTGTTTTCAGTAACAACAAAGACATTCGTCAACATAAAGATTACTAATTAACATATAATAATGGAAAACATAAGGTTCTCTCTTTTCCAACATAATATCAATTTCGTGAGATGCCCTAACAAGCAACTAAGCAGGACTACTTTAATGAGAAGTTATCTTTTATTAAATTTTTAATGCATTCCTGATGGGTATAATTTTGTTGTGATTAGGGCGAATGTATGGCAACCTATAAGTTTTGATATTGCCGCATTATTTTCGGGATTTTGACGTAATTTCGGCAAAATATTTTTCTAAGGTTATGCCCTTTGAGTAAAAACTGAAAAATGCTCACACACGCACAAGTTCATGACTCGACTGATTACCGAAACGACAAAAAGATCTTTACAACCAATAAAATGTCATTCTTTTTGGATGCATTATGAAATACAATCATCATAAGAATCGACTATTGGTATTTCTCGCCGAAGAATCACGGAAGCATAAAAATTTCAAAAGTATGATTTAAATTCGTTGATGAGAACGAAAAAATAATGAACAATTTTTATTTACAGGGTGGTTGACGGGTCACCCACTGGTGATATTCTTTATGTGGATAAATAAGATTATACAATTGCAGGGAGTCAGGTAAAATGGCAATCGCCTTCTTTATGAAACCTACAAAGAGTAAGACGAATTCCGCCATCGTATCCCATCGCCTCGTATCAAACACCTGTTTCGAAGCACTCGCTGCTCGAAGATGCGTCATGACGTCCGAAAAACTCTAGAGCGATGGAGTGGAAAGAAATACTAAGAGAGGAGGGATAACCAGCGAGGATAGAGATGACACAGCTCACTTCACGTTCAACGGTTTGGCTGAAACACTAGGTCCGTGAAAATAGCATTTTGTAGCGAAGTTTTACAAACGAGGGTTTGAAGTTAATGACAAATTTTTGCCACCACACAGTAGAAAAAAATACGAGTATAACAAATGTAAGTTTTTGGTGTCGATTTGGTTATATGTGACTGCAATTTACCATGGATGTAACACATCGTTTTTCCAGACTCCTAGTCTCTTTATATTAACTTTTAAAAAACTCACCCTACAAGAAAAATATTATTCCGAAACGAAAAATGTTGTCCTCAATTTCTTTGAAAGTTAATTTAATTTATGAGGTGCGCAGGTCCCACGATATACACGTTATACATACTATTATGACCTGAGAGAGAGAGAGAGAGAACTTAATATATACATAAAATCAGTGGGAAAAATGCTTGAAAAATATTCTACAAATAGTAATTCGTGAGTTTTTCATGAAAATAGATACATGGTACATTCAATAATTCTAATTTCACGACGAAAAAAGCTGGTATATTTTTATTAATTTCATTCTTTATTTCTTTAAATAAGATCGAAATGCGCAGTTTAAAACGAATGAAGTAGTTTTGAAAAAAAATATACATAGCATCATGTTCTTTCGTTCCAAACGCACATTTCATGATATTGTGGATGAAATAAAGTCATTTTTTAATAATCGGGCTCACACCGGATGTGCGCCAAACTCAGGATGTTAAAAATAAACACTAGAGACATTCACGGAAGGGGATTGCATCAATTCAGTGGAAATCATTGGGTCATTTGTGTACGAGAAACACAATGGAAAACGTGGACGAATCACCATCACCCAATTTTGGACCCTCACGTGTCCCGAATCACCGGAATAAAAAAAAATTCGCATACACGCCGCGACCCACACGAGGGCGAATCGTGGGGCACGCGTCCTCAACCCTCTGGAAGGGGTGTAAGGACGCAAGTTCTCCCCCACCCCTCACATGGCCTGCCATCGATCGACCTGCGCACGCATTCCGTCCTCCCCTTCCACGCTGCCCAATCCTCTGCCACCGCCACACCACTACCCCCAATTTCCCTCACGCCCGCCCTTCGTCCGAAGATCCCTGACGACGGCCCCCTTTCGCCCTCTTCCCGCTAGCCCAACACCCCCACCGCCCCTCGCGCCGCGGAGGAAAATCTGTGGTGTATCGCGGCGACGGTTAGTCTCGCCTCCGAGCAGGCGACACCCACCCCGTATGGACCACGGGAGGGCATCTCGCGGCAATTATCCGGGAAAGCGATTAATAAAAGGGATTGACAACGGTGACACTGCCTCGCGGCAACGGTCGCATTCGTCGACGTCCTCCGTCGCAGCAAGGAGAGAGGTAAGTGCGCGTATTGGTCGATTTGTGCGAATGTTTGTGCTCCGGACGAGGGCGGCAATTGAGGAAGGGGAATTCAAAAGAGAACGACGGAGAGGAAGTCAAGAATGGGGAAGCACCTGTTTATATGGGCTGTCAGATCAATTACGTAGATAGCGGCGTGATGTTGTGGAAGGTGAACATGATAGCTTGTTAAACCATCACACTATTCCACTCCATAAAAATTTACTACCCGAAGATGACGAAGTAACGTCGAAGTTATGGTCGAAATAAATCTTTATATGGATGAGTAGCGTGATTATTTGACAAACAATCATGACTAACAAGCTACCTGTCTGATCGCACACGTAACCTCAAATACTCATGACTAGATAGATTGGGGAGTTTAAGAATAAAAAAAAACAGCTTCGATTTCTCAATGTAGGGAAGATCTCAATACTCTGACCAAGCAGGATTAACTGCTATATAATAGAATACTACTTTCAAGTTTATAAGGCTAGGTAAACTTATGAGAATTTTCTTCAAGATTCATAAATAAACTTTGAGCTTAGGTACAAACAAAGGTATAATTGTCAAAAGGAATTACTTCAACGCTGATTTAGGTAAAGTAATTATCTGAGGGGAAAATATAGTTACATTCGCGAATTCTTTGACCTAATAGAAATATTAGCAACTATTCTAAAATATTTCAACATATTTTGTTCTAACTTATAAATACAGTTTTTTTAATGTATTTATTAGGAGCTTATAAAATTCGATTCGGTCCATCAAGAAGACGAGTAAGTGAATCATTGCGAACATGTCATGTGTTACAAAGAACCATGAACCCACTAAAATAATTAGGTATGGACGAGACCCATCCACTTCTATGTAAACATTAGCTTTTAGTCAATGGGCCTACATCGGAAGTGAGCGCTGTCTCATTTTTTTATGAGATTTAAATGTGAAATTCCCATGTTATGTTACTGGTCTTTACGCTGCCGCCTAAGCATTTACCCTATGAGACATGTAAGCTCTCCGTTGACAATCGTGTAAAATCCATCCCCACCCACGACCACGGCCTGCATCCACCTGCTAGTCTTGTTAGGTGTGCCACCGTTCGCATGCAGTTAAATGCCTCATTTATCACCTTTCCCTTTCATCGCACCGCGAATAATGTCTGCAAACTCAAGCAAGCGTGTGAAAAAGACGGTAACTCCCCGCACAGCCGAAAGGAAGTGGGAGGGGCACAGTGCGACGCAATCATTTACGGCGATCGACGGTTCGGATGATGCGGGAAAAAATGTCAATCAATATAGATTCCTATGCCGAGAACCTTATGAATAAGTATGTTACTCTCAAGCTCTTAAAGGACAACAGGAAGTGTTGATGGCGAAAACGCTCAAATAAGACTACTATCCCATTTATCACCTCTCTCTCTTTCATCGTACCGTGAATAACGTCTGCAAACTCAAGCAAGCGTGTATGCATTTTGCCATGTGAAAAACGGTAACTCCCCGCACAACCGATGGAAGAACGTAGGGGCACAATGTTACGCAATCATATCCGGCGGTCGAGTATTCGGATGATACGGGAAAAAATGTCAATCAATATAGATTCCTATGCCGAGAACTTTATGTAAAAGCATGTTATTCTCACGCATTTAAAAGACAACAGGAAGTATCGATGACTAAAACGCTATTAATTAAGACTACTGTCAGGAAGGGCGAAGGAGAGAGAAAAAATCTTAATATGATCTTAAAATGAAGGTAATCTCAGCTATGGGTTATAATTCAGATTCATCACCTGTCGCACTTTAGAAAATTACATCCTCTCAAAGGCAAAGAAACCCGACTCCCCACCCTGAGACATTTTACATCTTTTATCCTTCATTTTCCATTCACCAAGGCTCCTAAACGAGGCATCTATCCTGTCATCATCCAAGGAATATCAGGAGGAGATGGGGTGGGTCTTTGTTAGAAAGACGTCTATCTATTTGACAGCAGTGGAACTGACATTTTTATTTCCCTTTAGAGAGATGAATGTAATCACAAAGCCTTACGCACAAAAAAGAGCTCTCAAATATTGCCCCAAGAACGAGGTTGTTGGCGTCGTTTTCCGTATCAGGTCTGAACAACTTCCGCTGAGTGAACATCCACCCGCCTTGGAACCACCCACGCAGGTTTTTGTCCCCGAATAGGAATAGCGACTGGCGCAGCATCTAACGCGGAGCTTCGAATCGTTATTCTGACCTTCAAAGTGACATTAGCATGCTCAGAATATGCTCATGCGCAAATGTAGGGACTAAATCTATAATTACGTATCTTGATAGACAAGAGTTGTATCCGAACCTTGATGAAAATGTTGTTCCGTAGGGCGCAGGAGGCAGATCGGTAACGCTCAGGTCTACAACCCCTGAAGTTGCGTGTTCGACTACCGCTTCGGGCAGTTAGGCTATGTTCGACCTTGAATTAGTCACCTAAGGTCAGATGTTATCGATAACCATCGATATTATTCGAGGTGCAAATCATCTACAGACAAAATATTATAACTCCGTAAAATTCCAGGTCTAATGAAAGCGGATATATGAGTTGAATCTCTCTGTGGCTCTAACAAAGTTCGCAAGAACCGGGCTCGAATCACGAAAGTAACGGACATTTTAGTCTTATTTAGATTTCTACTTGGAAGTCGTATGAAGAGCACTTCACAGTGGCCCGTCAATTGTGTGGTACGCAAAACTCATTCTCTTCATAAAATCCGAATTGTCCTGGAATCATCTCTTACGGCTCGAATAAACTTTATTGTAGTTCGCCTCCCATTACAACTATTCAATTAACTGACGTAACTATGGAGGAAAATCGAAACGTAGGACGTCAAAAAATTCCAAACTACCACAGGATAAGAGCAGCTCCATGAAAAGGTTTCCATCCCCTTAAGGGCTGAGAAGGGCCACAGCTCCGAGATTGGCGCCGGTCCTTTGCGCCAGAATTTAGACGTCACGGTGAATCGAGCGCCAACAGGTGGTGGGGTTTTAGTCCACCATTCCTCCCTCTTCGCTCTTCCCTCGTCTCACCACTACCCTTTTGTGTCAGACACGTGCCCCCCGACCCAGCTGCCTCCTCGGGAGGGGGAACATGGAATAAAAGGGACGAATGGGCCGGTCCAACCAACCCACGCCAAATCCGCATTCCTTCTTTCCCTCCCGGTCGTCGATTTCCGCCCCCGCGAGAGTTCGTTGCAAAATTTGAGATGGGAGCCCCAGAGATAGGATTAAAAGATTTCAAGAGATCCCGCCCGGTTGGATTTACCCTCAGCATCTCTTTCCACCAACTTCAGCCACCACCCCCTCCCTCCGACCACCCAAACGCTCAAGGAAAAAAACAAGCCTCTCTGGCGGAAACTGGATTGGCATGTGACGGAAGCGCTCCAATAAATACTAAAACAAGCCTTTACTGATCTCCAATTTTGTCAGCCAACTCCTTACTCGTCTCCCACGTTGTTTCCGCCAGTTGCGAAACTTATTTGTTTCGAGATTAATTCCTTACTTTCGAAGGGCCCCCTATACATTACCGTTTTATTTAAGATTTACCCATTACTTCCTTCTTGTTCCGATTCCGCATTCACTGAGATGTAATGAAACTGCGTAATTCAGCTGCTGATCTAATTTATGTCACACGTTTCCCCCCATCAATGAAAATTTAACAGCGCGAACTGAACTAAATTTACAATACTAAAGCTTTTAGAATGATGGAAAGAAAATAAAACAACATGCTTTTTTTCCCTATTGCTTCGCATTCAAACTCAAAAGAAAGACTAGCTTTATTTGTTATCGTGCATAATATGAGATGTAGTCTTAGAAGAATACTATTACGCAAGCTATTAAAAGGGTAATACATCTATACCCTTCGCTTACGATTAATAACTTCATAAATACGCTATGAATAGTGCGTGGGAAAAATGTTCAAAAACATAATCCACAAAATATGTGCGTGATTATTGACGAAATAAAAGTATCCTTGCGTCAAATATAAATTTACTGAAATAGTATGAATTTACACGAATGGGATATTTTATCTTTATTTTGTAAAATTTGGTGGGATTCAGATTACCTTAGATCTTCGAGCATAAGACCAGAAATTTCCTGAGCAAATAACACCCTAGGCAAATTATTGCCCACGTTCCACTCAAGAACTTATTCAACCAAGTTTCGTGTTCGAAAGCTAACTTTAATGGGTCAATATTACGACTTCTTAAGGCCATGGAAAATTGATTTTTTTCCGCTTTGCAAGCAGATTACTGTAAACGCTTGCATTGGTTACTTGGTTGGTCTTTCAGTGTCCTAATTGTAAAATATCGCAAGAACTACCGATAATAATGATATCATCATTTTAATTTCTCTATGAATATGATAAGCTTGCGTATGTATGAAATACTGCATTAATATTCCCTTCCTATATTTCCATTGGTTAATATACAAATCTTCGCGTCCATATTGATTGATTTTTACGGGACCAAATTCGGTTGGTTGTGCTGTATCGAACGTGTAAAATACAAAAGGTAAGGCCTTCCGTGAATTAATTAACTCGGAAATGTTAATTTCAAGGGTATGATAACGAAGCACTCCAGCTACACTCGCTGTTTTTGTTTCACGTTTCAAATAAAACACTGAATTTTTGACCGGCATTATCATATTTTCTGGACCTTTTTTGTTTAATTTACGCCTATGCTAAAATATCACACTCAAGGATAAAACCTATGGTGACTCACGACATCGTCATGGAAGGATCAGTTAATAACTTATTTCTTTTTTGATATTGTTTAATTTCCCACAGTTCTCGCCCCAGGCATACGAAATCAATAAGAAATAATGGATAAATGAGTTGTCGTAGGATGTGAAGGAACGATACACATTTTATTAACCGCCACCTAAATTGATACTTACACTTCTATAACTATTTCACTCCAGATTTAAGTAAACAACTATATATTATCACATTTTCAGTTTTCATTTGGCTCTATAATTTAAAGTAGTAGTATTTACGGGAGGCGACCGACTGCTGAGATCATTTGCGCCATAGGGGATGGACAGGAAAGGATGAAGGGTGGAGAGAAACCCGGCGTCGGCATTAGCCTACTCTTTACGAAAGGCGCCAAGGGGTCCGCAGCTTAACGTCCCATCCGACGGACGGCGTACTTACTCAAAGTGCCCTCCACAAATCACCTCAAGTAGGGATCGAGATACCACTGAAAAATATTCAACACCACCGGGATTTGAACCCGGGCCCTCTGGGTGGGAAGCCAGTACGATAGCCACCGCAGTCTATCATTTAAAGCAGAAACGTCTAAGTTCACTAACTTCGTCACCTTTCAAACCCTGACGTATAATATTTACAAACCAAAGAAGTATTGAAAAAAGCAACAAAATTCCCGTACGAAATATCTACAAACATGTAGTGTCACTGGGAGATGAGCAATAAAAATTATAGTAAAAATATTATAATAAAAATTTTCTTTCACAAAATGCTTTGCCGTTACAGGTGGGTTTCGGATGGATCAAGAGACTGATAATTGCTAAACTTCTAAGCCCCGCATAACGAAGCTAAATACCTTCATACTCTAAGTTACGATAAACAATTATTTAGATCCATATACTTTCCATCTCTCTTTATTCCGTCCAATCATTTAAATATACTCTGCCTTATACCTGGCATACTCAATATTTCCCCCTCTTCTCCCGATAGAGCAAGGGAATGTCTTCAACATTCCCTTGCTCTAAACATACCTGAAGTCAACGTTATCTCTCTTCTTCGAATTCCTTTCAGCAATTCTCCCGATAACCTATAACTTCCATTTTATTTATTTTTTTAAGCTCAGAAGTAACATAAAAAGAATTATAGATTTTTTCAAACAATTTCAGAAAACGGTAAAATGGAAGTCATACACCAAAAAGTGATCAATTTCTCATTTCAATTCTTACTCAGCACTTAAAAGAGTAGGCATTTGTCATGACTCAACTCGTCACGCAAGAAATTCTCTTTAGCTCTCCATCAGTAGACTCGCATCCAATTTGCATAGGTAATGGTTGGAAATGAAGGGTAATCACTAAGAAGAATCAATCCAACTCGACCGTGATTGGAAGCGGAACCTCTTTGTAACAACATCTGAGCGTGACTAGATTAGCTGGTATTGATAGAAATGAGCTCTTACGGCTAGTAATATATAATAAATTTGAAACTCCAATAGCCGTAAACAGTTCACGGCTATTGGAGTTTCAAATTTATTATCGATTAGCTGGCTTAGAGTCTTCAACGTTTCTCTGGCTAGGGAACCTAAAGCACATAAAAATTTCAAACTGAAGGACAGAACAGTTTTGCAAGATCATATGCATAGGCTTTCTGGTCTTAACCGTTTGATAAGGACCATTCTCGAATATAGCCATTTCCTCTACTACGATATTATATATATTATATATTTTATATGTATTAGGAAATATTTTTATATTGGTGATCTGCTTGATTCCGCCTTCCCCACCTCTCCTGTGATCGTCCTTTATGTGTGTTCCTATCCCTTTTCCTTACTCCTGTTTCTATATAAATGAGTTTATATATATATATATATATATATATATATATATATATAGGGAATTTTACTCGTCTATTAGAACAAAGGAGTTTTCGTATAAGTGACAAAATAATGTATATTCTCAGTCATGTTTTGATTAAATATTTCGAGACTTCACTAACACTGGCGGTATTCAAAACTTCTAAACGTTTTCGGTGTGTCAACAGATTTTAATACCGAGGACATTAATGTTACGACACAATGCCGTCCTAGAATGGAAGAGTATCCTAAACTCGCCGTTATTAATTCTTCAGAAGAAATCCAACTTTTTTCAAGATATCCCATGATAGCATGTTAATACCGGATATATAAAGATTTTATAAAGGGATGAAATTGGTCGCTAAGAAATCCACAAAATCAGTAATTAGAAAAAATGCAAGAAAACTATGGATTAAGGACGGGATGATAAAGAAGATACGCGAGAGAAAGGAGCACAGAATTGGGTAGAAGAAAGCATCAAGAGAAAAATAATGAGCTGAGGCAGGAAACTAATTGGACGAAAAAAAAACGAGAAGATAAACATGGCGCAAAAATATGGAAGGTTAACAAATGGCGGGTGAAATTGGTACGCTACTACACAGGAAGGTATAAGCAGTGTAAGGAAGTAAGAAGACAAAATCCGTTACAATAATCAATGATAAGACAGGAAAATCATTAATTGAACCAGGGAAGATTCAAGAGAGATGAAAGGAATATATATGTAGAGGGACTATATAAAAAAGATATCAGGCTAGCAAGCAAAGATCTAAAAATAGATTATGAATTATATGCTTATACAATCTCGTATGATTAGCTTAGGTCCCGGCATTCTATTGCGCGAGAGAAAAGGCATTAAAGGAATTGAAATTAAATAAGGTTGTGGGGAAAGATAACATACCAGCGGAACACTAACTTAAAGGTTTATAAAAAAAGGGAAAAACAAGCGAAGATTATTTGCATAGTTTGTGGAATTGAAGAAGGGTTTATTGTCAAGTTGAATTTAAAATTACATTTTTTAGGAGAGGCTAAGAAAGGTATCGCTGTTGAGTCAGTGTTCACGCAAAACTTTCCTAAAACGGTGGAATTCCTAGTAACAATAAATGTTAAAATTGATTTTGAAGCAAACCCTCGGCCGATGGATAACAATTCATTCCAATCGGTACCAAATGCAACAAGATTTTCAGAAAATTCAGAAAAATTCTTTTTGTTTCGCCGCCTCTACCAGTCTTTCTTTCCTTCCGCCGAATGTCTAAGGCAACGCCAGAAGCTTAACAATTTTTTATGAAAAATTGCATCTTGTAGCTGTA
The DNA here is from genome assembly GCF_022747635.1 of Hetaerina americana. Lineage (NCBI taxonomy): Eukaryota > Metazoa > Arthropoda > Insecta > Odonata > Calopterygidae > Hetaerina > Hetaerina americana. The sequence goes on from NW_027287316.1 coordinate 44,507,931, forward strand.
GTTTCGGAAATTTAGGAAACCAGTCAAGGTCTTATTACTAGACTTCTTCCCAAGGTTTCCAAACTCCTTCTTGGCGGAAGATTTTGAATATACGTAATGTTGGTATCTTGAATGACGAGTGACACCGAAAGCCGTGACCAAGAGTGCATGTTTTCAAGAACGCAATTGGAGATGAAGCTGCAAAGAACAGACATGGTAACATGAGCGCGGGCAGGGAGGGCAAAGGTCATCCCCTAAATTTTGGACGCTCTTTCAATTTTCAGATACATGATGTATTTGGTAATCTACCCCATTAAATCTATTTTGACTGTGTGCTGGAGGGTAATATCATTTCTGGAGAAGGTTTGCGGGGAAAGAGAAGATAACGACAAACCTTCGTATGGCATAATCATCCCTTTTTCGGATTTCAACTAGCCCAAACTCATGCTTAGGAACATTGGAACGCAACTAGGGACAACATCTACACCGATTTTAAGCGACTTTAAAATCACAGGCCGACTATTGTGTTTTCAAAGTAGACTATACCAATAAAGTGCAGGCTTTCATAAACGTTATGGTCCGGTCACGGATGTAAAAGCACTAATAGTACATATCGTAAAGATGCTTAAGCTTACATGTTACCGAAGAGTAGCATTAAAGTTGAGGTTAGTGTAAATTACGGCTTTCAACGATTCCACTTTAAATTTCTTGGTTGAGTTCCACATTCAAATTTAAGGTTTTGGTGCTTGAAGGTGTTTTCCATGACAAACCTGGATTACTGGTGAGAAAAAAACGTGAAAAGAGCCATGAAAACCCTGTTACAGGACAATACAACCTTCGGATTTAAACATACTCCTCACGTCTGTAGGACACGGACGGATGGATACAATGCTGCCCGGGGCAAACCGATCGAAGACCGAAAGTCACCTCTTTGCGTGCCTATCACTTTAAATTCTACACCGGCCAAAATTTTTTTTATGAAACTCGAATGAGCGTGATGTGGAAAACTCTTCGCTAGTAGGATGGTGATAATTAGCCCACTCATAACACTTTCCGTGACGTGGAGACAATGACGCTTGCGTGGTGACCAGGCAAGCAACCTTCTCACAGGAAAGGCGCAAAAAAAACCGCTAATTATAACAGAGGGAATTGCGTGATGGCCAATCTGATTTTGATCCAACTTACGGGCCCAATTATCCATCTTTCAATTCTTACAATCGCCATCAGCACATCATTCAAACGCAACGCCTTCCCTATTGATAGAGGTCTATTATAGACCTCTGTCAATAATATTTTGTTGTCGACAGGTAGAGGTGGCGATCCCAAAATGAGCACCACACCCACAATGATGCCAGTAACGAAGAGGGTTTGTGGATGCTACGGTCACTTACGTAAATTATCATAGGCCGGAAATTGTGAGTAAAAAAATTAATCAGGAAGAGTCACCCCTGATTGCAACTTGATATTAATTCTTAATGAAGGTGCAAAGGAGTAACGTCGTATCTCAAAAATATCACCTCACCGACGAAGTCGGTACATCATCCACTTAACATGCGTTAAAGGAAGGGCAGGAACACCATTGAGTAAATGTGCAAGTACAATGGATCGAACCCAAAACTCTGGTTCGGACAGCCAGAAGCTATGGCACTTTAGGCTGTGTATCAATATTATACCGGTATCAACCATAGCCATTGAATCCTCTTTCGCGTGCAGGTAAAAACGAAAAACATAATTTGAATGAGCATGCAAGGTTATTTTACTTTGTTTTTCGCCTTCCGAAAATTTCGGAAATTTAAGAGGCTCTTTAAATAGTTAGATTTCGAATGATTATTGCCGGACGGGCTTAGTGATGATTAATTTGTCTTTACTCGACGTATTCTTATAAAGTATGAACGAGCTGGTTCTGAACTGGATTGGATAATGGTTCTGAATTGAGCCATGATACCCTGGATTCTCTGCTTTTTTTGCATCCCGCCCCTGGAAACTTCCCTTACGGTCGAATCTTGTCAGTGGCGATCTCTCCTTACCCCAATGCCTGTGCGAACCAAAGGGCCCACCAACGATGTCCTTTTCTGGCGATGCAGACGGACATGATGTTTCGGCATTCTGTTAACTCGATTCGATGCGGCGTTTTACTTTCCAAACACATTTTTTTCTCTCTCCAATAACCTCCATTTATCGTTTAGAATGTGCACTCCGGTGTTTTTCGCTTATTCCTTTATTTTTTAATTAGCTATGAAGGTTTCATTTGACAGATTACTGCAACAAGTTTTATTCACTGCACCATGTTGAAGCAGGTGAATCCATTCTGTGACGTTCACCCAATTTTTAATTGAAACAATACCGATAAATGCCATACCATAATACATCAAAGAGTCAATAGTTATTGTATTTCATTCACGAAGGAGGCACAACCTCCATTCGCCGAGGCTCGGCGGTATCAGGCGTACAAAGAAATTCCTCTTTGAAGAATTATTTTATTCGTCGATATCAGCTCAAATGTGAGCAGCCACTTTCATGTATCTGATCGTTTAATTTATAAATGCATTAGATTTTTGAACTCCTTAGAGGGTCTCATTGCATTTTGCATCAAAATATATTTTGACGTAGCGCAACTAATCCAACCAGCTGTCATTCAGTGCAGTTGCTGGACCAAAGGCTAAGAAGAAATTTATTTGGAACGTAATGAAGAATATGAGAATTATTCTTAGCAATGAAGCTTCAAAGCAATGGACTAAAAACCAAGCAGGAATATGAATATCTTTCGCTGGTTAGGCCTCATTTAGAATATGCTGCTAGTATATGGGATGAAGCTCACGATGTTGGACTGATTGCCGAATTGGATCGCGTGCATCATAGAGGAGCTAGAATTGTAAAACGTTGTTATGATAAACTTAATATTCTACCAAAAATATTAGCGGAGCTAGGCTGGGAATCACTCACGGAGCGAAAGTTAAACTACAGATTGAATCTCTTGCATAAATTGGAAGGACAACTCTTTAGCAGTGATGATGAAAATATATTATTACCCCCATCGTACTACGTTAGGAGTGATCACTTCAATAAAATATGAAGAATCAAATGTAGAATAATTAGATTTAATATGTCATTTTTTCCACGAACGATAATGGATCAGAATAACACAGTCCAACCGCGGTAGGGGGTCATATTCGGTTCAAAATTAGTCTGGTGTGTACTCACCCCCTGCCACACACCATAGCGGTGGCTTGCAGGGTACAACAATATCTGAAAAAAATATCTCTTCCATGAGTACCGTCTCGTACGTTGTTTTCGGCGGCAATTGCACTCACTCTCCTGGTCTTCAGCCTGTGTCATTGCCTAGTGCGTGTATATATATATATATCGGCTAAAACTGTTTCTTTAAAATACCCCGAGGAGGAGTTATTTCCTATACCGGAGATTCCGGGTTGTTTTGTCTTTTTATACATTTAATGTAACCTTTTCTTCTAACTCTATATTTTCTACGGCATAGTAAAAACCTTAAAAACTGAATTGAACCTTTTACAAATCGCTTCGATCTGAAGAAGCTTCCAGAAGAGTGAGCGAAATCCTTGTCACCTGAAACAACGTGCGAGAGGGCGATTCCGGAAAAAAGTATGACTCCAGCAATGAGACGTCTTGAAACCCTACAGATCAACAGATAGATTAATCCTTCTGTGCTAGTTCACTCTGAATTGTCAATTTATTTAAGATGTTTAACGTTCAAATCTTATCTCGAATTTTTCAAAGCTTTGATTACAATTTATATAAATAACTTTTGTTGGAAACTACTGATTAAACTGATTCTATAATGTACATGGCTGAAGTAAAACAATATTACATGTTGATGGCAATCTCACGGGCTCCATTTAGTGTGTATAACACTCCTAAGTTAGTTTTGAGCTCCGTAAAACTCGCATCGCTAAAAACAGAATGTAAGCAATTTGTGAAGTTAGTGCAATTTATATGTATTTAGCCCTCGCCCTTGTCGTATTTCTTTCCCCGTGAGACTTTAATAAAGTCGCTTATTACTAACATTGGGGGGGGGGGCGACCGGGGTATGATGTTACAATTTATCTTAATCATTTTTAATGGCACGACAAAGGTAAAAACTAATTTTTACGTATTTTAAAGTGATGAATTCTCATGCGTCATTTATAATTGACTAGTTTCTTAATTTTTTCAAATAAATACTTAGAATTTTTGTTTCACAGTGAGGTAAATTGTAACACTGACTCCACTCATAGTGGGGTAAGTTGTTACTTAATCGGTTTAAGTCGTTTCATCCTAACTATTCAATTTTCATTTCATTTACTTAAATACACCTTTTCTCTTCGACAACTATTGCTTCTTTTAACATGTGTTCATGCATTTGCAGATCCTCTACTCATCTTTCGTTACATGTCATTGCGTTCTTTCAAGAGAAATGCCATAGTTAGAATCATCGACACTACCTCTGACTTTGGACTTTGTTAACATTTCTCAGACAACCCTTAGGCAGGGAAGACAGATACTCATATTCACTAACAGCTTTATTTTCACAAAAACCGAGTCTCAGCGCATTGCAACATTTATTTATTCAGGGTAATAATCAAAGCCCTACCTAGGACCTAGAACGAAAGTTCTTACTTTATCTCGGTACCTTGGTACCAACGCTTGCTATTCATTAGAATTGCAAAATGTTCAGTAGTTGGTGGTATAAATCCCATGAGTTTCATGTTAACTAGGTGCCGATACTGATTCCAACATTTGGTGAAAATAAAATGGCGATTTATCAATTTTAAATATTTTTTCTTAACCAGCACAGGATGTTACCATTATTTGGGGTAAGTTGTTACAGTAACAACTCATCTCGATTTCACTGTAATAACCTACCCGTCATTTAAATTAAAAGCTTAACACTCAGGAATCATGCTGTTTTATAGAATTGATAACTGCATTAATTTAGAATAAAACTCGTTTTCCTTGTACAGTAAATGATTTCACTAATACCTTAATGCTTTTTCCAAAACGATATCGCGAGCAATGCAAAAAAATACTTTTGACCCAAAAAAAGGTAAAAACTTGAACAACATCCGCTTCCTTTCACTCACTCAATATTAGTGATAACGACTACAAGGCATGCTGACCACCTGACCACGCTCTATGCAACCGTTACTCTCCTATCGACACATATAGTACAGGGTGAGGCAGAATAAACTCTTTATTTTGACGGGTATATTGTAGATAAACCAATCAAGATAATTAAAATTGATTTTAATGTCTGAAAATTTAATTTAACGCCATTTTTTTCATTGGACTTTAAAAATTATTTCATCCAGGTGACGACCTTGGTGAGCGATGCACATGTCGAGTCTTTCAAAAAAGTTTTCGAGAACTCCTCTCGACGTATCTTGCGTTATTCTAGCGATGACATCTGTAATTGCCTCCTTAAGAGCTTCCAAGGTCCATGGTCAAACTTTGTAAACCTCAGCTTTGAGATTTCCCCAAAGAAAAAAAATCACATGGGCTCAAATCGGGGGAGCGAAGGAGCCGTGGAACATCCCCAGAGATCAGGCGGCCGGGAAATTGTTCTTGTAGGATTTGGTGTGAACGACGGGCGATATGAGCCGTAGCACCATCCTGATGAAACCGAAAGGTTTCTGTGTCATAATCCTCGCCATACTCCATTCAACTTTGGGGAGTAAAAAGTTTTCCAGCGCAATAGCATCTCACAATAGCGCACAGAGTTTACAGTAACACTTGAACCTCGAGGTGTAAAAAGTAAGGCCCAATAATACCTATGGAGGACACAGCGCCCCAAATTGTCACTTTGGAGCTATGAAGAGGTCTTGGGTGAAGTTTGCGAGGCATATCAGTCGCTCAGTAACGGAAATTTGCTTATTTACTGAGCCGCAGAGGCGAAAATCCGCTTCATCGATAGAAGACAGCGCCCTCTGCATCGCCACCATAATATTATCGTTCTTAAAGAAGGTTTCTACGACAAAGCCTCGATACTCACTACACCACTGCATGGTAATTACTAAAAATGGTGTTATTTTTCCCAGCTAACGCCACTACTCTCACTCCGCTTATTTACCTGCGCGCTCTTCAGTGATTTTTAAAAACTAAGGAGTTCATTCTGTCTCCTCCTGTATAATCTACCCCGAGTAGCCCTAGTCTTATCTATGTATGAGCATATCATCACTTCCTGAACGAGATCAACTGAGTAATGCAAAAAAATAGTGACGAGCGTTCAGGTTTCAATATTCTCCTCATTTAGTAAAGTGATAGCTTAGCGTTTTTAAGCAATCGGTTGTTAACCAGGGGGTCGTTTATTTGTATTGTGTTCATCGTTGGGGACTAAATAAATGATGCTGTACGCCTGTAAGTATGCCCGATATATTGTACGGATCGGAGGGAAAAGAAAATACCCTAGGCACCAAGTCCCTAGGTCACGCCCTTCATCAGTAAAGTGAGGGAATGAACATTATTCTCTCAATCCAATTATATACTTGTATATGTCGTAGGTACTGATGCAATAAAATTCTTTTGTACTGACTTAAAGCTAATACAAAGGACATTGAATATAAGGTTCTTTAGCAGAAAAGGTCAACGACGGTCTCCACTAACGTCACAATTGTACTTCAGTGTGAACCATTTAATCACAGCACCCCGCCCCTACCCTCATCAGGACACGAAGCGGCAATCTCGGAGAGAGTCGATGAGGACACTTCTCTGCGCACTAATACGGCAGACTTAGCTCTCCGAGCATGATGAACAGAGGAATAAAGGCGAAATGTGGGAGGTGGGAAACATGTGGTATTCTGTGAAGTAGCGGGGGCCTGTGGTAATCCATACAAACATATAGTGGTCACGGTGTGAAGGAATAAAGGTCAAAACATCGCTCTCATTTCCTGCGGCGCGTGGTGAGTGAATCCTAGGAAGGGCGCCCCATCAAACTAATGGATGTATGTTCGCTCACCTCGTTTCGTTTAGCTCGGGGGCACGCCAGTCCTTTACGGTGAAACTTACTTGACTTCACGCCTAGTTGGCATGCAATTTCGGCCACACAAATGATGAAATACGGGGAAAAAGCCATCTTGGACTGTTTCTTTAAAACTATTGGCGGCGTACATGCGTCTGATATTTTGGGCGTTCCATTACTTTCAGGCCTCGTAGTCACATGTATACTATATACATACTATAGAACAGTAATCAATATAGATAATGCACACACACATACCTATATAAAACTAGAACTGCTAATAGTGCGTATAATACTGTAGCAATTTCATGTTGGGATATATGATCATGCAATGGTACACATTTATGATGTATGTACCGTTACATAACCATGAATCCCAAAATGAAATTTTTATAGTTTCATAGTACCGACAATGAATGCATTATATGTAATTCTACGTAAAAGTATGAATACAGGTTTATCATATTCAAATGGGAGAGCTGTTTGGATTATTCGGGAAAATAACTGAATATTCCACCAACTAGCGGATACCGAGATTTTGCGGATAGCCGCTCAACTCGGACAACAATTCTGTCTCTCAAGTTATCCAAACTGACGACACTTACCCAGTTTGCTGGGCACATTTTAAATGAAGGTGAACACACTGAGGTAATGGACATCATTCAATCACCATGGTAGAACAAGTTCGGATAAACTTATTCATCAAAAAACTTCATCAAAGAAATTCATCGAAAAATCCAAACGAACATTCAAAAACAAATTTTACTTCGCGGTACATTCATCAGTACGGTGTGTTAATTTATTAAGAATTGATACCTACGCCCGCCATCATGGCGAACATAGAAAAGCACGCGATTGCGGACAAAAATTTAATCGCTTAGTCAAAATTTATGAACGGTTCTCACATTTTAATCCTAAAGATATCACCACAACGTTCTCTTGCCCAACTTGTTACATTTCTTAACACACGGAAAGCAACCAAGCACTGCCTTCCTTAAAGATATAGAAAATTCTCTTTGACGCGCTGAGGGTCTGAGACTCCGCGTTGATATTAGCGATCCTTGCCCTCGTAAGCAAGAGCCTACAGCTAAGCGAAACTGGCGGCATGCCCCCGATTTTCACGCTGCCACTGAATTAATAAACCTGATAACGCGTAACCAATTAACTTCATACGCCGAGAACGAGAAAGGGTGACGTATGGGGTGGAACGTGAACGAAAGATTGAGTCTTGAGGGAGGGGGAGAGGAGGTCACTGAATTCGGAGAGGTGGCTGGGGGGGGGGAGGGGATTAAAAGGGAGTGTAGGGACACACGCGATCATCCCCTAGGCAACCACCCACCCCACACTTTCCCCCAGATCCTATCGAACTCAGGCTGAAAGGGCAAGGGACCGGTTCACTGAGTTCGATGCTTTGAGGAAAACGAAGAGGACGGAGAATCAGGGATAGGCAGGGATGTAGGAAGAGAGAGGAGGAGGCAGCAAGGGAAGCAGTGATCCCTGTCTCTGCTATAGGAGACAGTTATATCGCTCGTACATCACCAACAGTGTCGCAAGGGCGTTTAAAGGAGAGAGTAAAGACACCAAGTAAGTAACAGAGAGAGAGGAGAAAAAGATAAAACAAGAGGAATTTTTGCTGTTTCAGAGGGTAACAGCTTATTTCTGTCTAAGTTCTGGGCTGGTAAAAGTGAAACACGATTTCTTTGAACTGTCCGTGGTAAGATTCAATAGAGATGGAAGGAACATAGAGCGGGACTATGTGGTATAGGGTGGCCTATTAGGCTTGCAAGCATACACATAGAAAGCGAATATGATGTAGATGGAGCTAGCTTAGGTCCAGTCATACTTGACGGCGAGATAGATGAGACTTAAAGAGAATTGAAATCTTATTAGACCGTGGGGATGTACAACATTCCTCCGAAACTACTTGAAGGTTTAGGAAAACGCGGGTGGAAGAATTTTTAGGAACTAATCGTAGGATTTATGAGGGAGGTTTTTAACCGGAAGATTCGTCAGATCAGAGTCAGCTGCTATCCTCAAAAAGAGAAAGGCACCCATATGTGAGAACTAGAGAACAATACACTTGAGTAGACAGGTAACTTAAGTAGTACTTAAGACCAACGAACATAGGGTGGCGAGCAAGGCAAATGATTACTTAGGAGCTGATAATTTTGGGTTCAGAAATATGAGAGGTACGCGTGATTCCTTAGTAATAATGAGGGCACTAATAGAGAGGAACATACATAGAATATAATCAGGATGTATTTACTTGTTTCGTGGATTTTGAGAAGGTGTCATTTAGATCAAACTGGGTGGAATTAATGAATGCGTAGCTGAAGATAGGAATAGTTTGGAAGGATAGGTGACTTTTCACAACCTGTACATGCCTATGACTGCTCAGGTGCGTTCGACGGATGATGAGTCGAGATGGGTAGTATTAGGCGGTGGAGTGAGACAAGAATGACCAATGTAACCTCTTCTTTCAATAAGTACGCGGAAGTTAAGGTAAAAGAGGAAAGGGAAGGGCTGAAGTCAGGAGTATATATATATATATATATATATATATATATATATATATATATATATATATATATATATATATATATATATATATATATATATATATATATATTTATATATGTATATATATATATATGTATGTATATATATATATATATGTATATATATATACACACACATACACAAACTCACTGGATATCAAAGCAACTAATAGTGCTGGTTATAACCCGTGACCAGTCTTGATGCTCATCACTAACAATTGTTAATAACACGCAACGAATGTTGAAAATGCACGCGAAATTTGCAAAATCCAAACTCACAAGACAGCATTGCATTATTGAAGGGGTTGAAATCGAATTATGATGCCACTGGACCATTGCAGTCGCCACATTGTAATATCATAGAACATTACCCGCCTGCGGCGAAATATAAGGTCGCTGAACGGAGCCGACCCTCACAGACTGGAGAGGGGACTCTGCCGGTAATTGGAGGGAGGGATGATTATAGGGGGGGTATGGGTGTTCACGGGGACCCGGGATCCACATCAATCCCGTGGGAGCGCGTAAGCCGCATGGGGTCACCCCTGGGGATATAGGATTAAGCGCGTACGACATTTCCGTTCTTAATGGTTAACGACCACTCTATACGCCGTAACTATACGAAAAGAGAAGGATTAGTCTTTATGCGAGTGGAAAAAGTAAAGAATTTTGAATGGTCTTGAAAAGGGGAAAATGTTTAATAGCTTTTAACGACTTGGAGAAAGGAAAATGCGCTTCGTTTGAGTCCCGTTGCGATTTTTTTCTTGATTAGAACTACTTTGTCATAACTTCCATTTAAAATAGAAGAAATAAGCTGCCAGCAGAGGAGTATTCCCTGCAGATAGGGCTGTGTGACATCGGCATTTTGATTTGCCACCCGACATCAGTTCAACCTGCCCCATTTTTCGATGCGCCGATATCGACGACATCAGGGACCATGTCGATGTCGGTGTTGAACATGTCGATGTCGGGGTTGAATATGTCGATAATGTCAAGGTTGATATCCTTATGACGTCGACTTTCAGTGTCGCGTAGATCAGTTAAATTTCTCTATTTCTCATATCGTCTATTAAATCGGATTGCTAAACCCATCACAGAAGAATTTAACTTAGAATAGTTAACTTGTCGATACACATCTGATAATGGTTCCCATAGTGAGAGATCAAACCGGAAGAAGTAATCTTTAAAACGTATAGCATACCGTATTTTTGTAACATTTCCTTTATCTTTACCAAGGCTGGCTGAAATTAGACGCTATTATTGACGCATGTGCAATTCCTCGATCCTTAGGCGTAGTTTATCCATAGCAAATGTGTCGCACACCTCCCATACATATGGAGTCGATCGTTTCTTTCTCGAATTTATTAAATGTGTCGAGACAGAAGATCTGCCAGTGCCCACCTAGATGAGCACATCAATTTCAATCTCAAAATAAATATCGAAGTCGACATCAGTATCGCCTTGGGTAAAAATATCGATTTCAACATGCATATTACCTTGGACATCAAAATCGCCCACCATGTGTTAACTACATCTTAATTCAGTATCGAAAAGTCAACATTTGAGGTAACGTCGAAAGCCAATCGATATATCAAAGTTTCGCAGAGCTCTATCTGCGGCCGTACCTCATAAAAAAACGAAGACCAAATATTTCATCGTACCATGACCTAGAATTAAAGGTCGACCAGCTACTAATTGCGAACTGCTCTTTGGCAAATATTTTTAATTGGGAGCCGTGCATTTCGCTCACCGTGGAGATAAACGAACGCAATCCTACTGCACTCGACATTTTGTGAAGCATACGTACTAGCTACATGGAGCAAATAAGCGTTCACTTGAGATCACTAACGCTCTCAAAATACTCTCCGTGTATTTGAAAAGAAAGAAACTGCAAAAATAATGCAACAACAATGATGGATCCGCAAAAAATGCTGAAAAGGGCCATTTTATGGAGAGGTGTGTTTCGCGACCAGGGTGGATTTAATGACATATTTCGTATAAACTCTTCAGGGAGCTTCATTTTAAATGTAATCTTTTTTTCTTGCACATAACTTGGAAAGCCTCCAACGTGAATTTTACTTTAGAAATGTTCATTTCCAGGATATTGGTCATCTTTCTCGATTCGATGTTTATTTGTGAAACCAGTTGTTTTCAAACACTTCTCTAAATGCCAACATTTCAATTGACGTATAAGAGTTTCATCTAGCGATTCGCAAAGTTGATAATTGTCTTTGTGTAATCATGAGTTACCCTTATGCCCAGTCTTTTATTGATAAAAGTCACCATGAGCCACCTTTGATAAGACCATCTTACTCAACCAAAAAGAACGCCTCAAACGATTTTTGAGTTAAAAGATAGGTTCAGGATTACATTCCATTTAACTGTGTGTGACCTGAAATTTAAGTTTCCGAGAGAATTGTATCCAGCCTAAAACTGAAATCGAACTTTTGATTTATTACCAATTAATCTTCCCATTAAATTGTAGAAAATCGAAATGCAATGCGCAACATTTGTTGCGCATTGCATTTCAATGCAACACTGTCAAAAGCTCAATTTAACTAACGGTAAATTGAATTTTGGTTAATTTGCCAATCCTTTGGCATTGTCTACTTCCATTAATGTAGTAGCAATATTTATTCTTTGATTAGGCCAGTATATTTGCCTTGGGGAATGAAAAACAATGTTTATAATTAGGTTACAGGTGCTTTGACAGTTGAGGCTTCTTTAAAGCATATACTCGTACATAATACTATAGAGACCATTTTTAATTAAATAAAACTTTCACGGCTAGACTAGTAGGCATGCGAGGGAGAAAAATTTTAAGCCAACAGGAAGGAAGGAATATAGTTACAGGTAAGGTGTACATACATGAAGCCTTGTTGGTAATATTTAAAAGCAATGCACCTGATGATATCGTTAAGTGCAAAACCGTTTGAACAAATAGATAAATCATCGTGGAATTTTTAAAAAGGGTATTTTATTTGTTCAAGAGTAAGTTCTTGCCTAGCCAGAAATCATATGGGATCCGTTAGGTCAGACAGGTTTTTTCCAAACAGAATGAACCCTTAGGCGCCAATACTACTGGTAAATCAATATATAATGAAGCCCTCCACAAGTCAATAAATTTATCAACATCTATACAGTTACGCTTTGAAAAGATTTATACAAAACTATTTAAAATATTACAATAAATAAAATTCAGAAATCATAAAAATATTCCTTATCAAATGAATTCTTTAATACGTTCTTTTCATGCGTTGTGAAAATTAAAGCACCGCAAATTACCATGGCTGCCGTCGATGCTTATATATACATAATATATAAATGTATGTATATATATATATATATATATATATATATATATATATATATATATATATATATATATATATATATACACATATAAGTATACATTACACGAAATCCGGCCACATGATGAAAAAATATTCATTCACATGGAAATAGATATATGGAAAAAGGATAGGAACACATAGAAAGGACGAACGCAGGAGAGGAGGGAAAGGCGGAATCAAGTAGATCACAAGGGTACAAATATTCTCTTAACCGGGACTTGAACACCGGATCTTTCCACTTGCCGGGCGGATGCCCCAATCACTTGAGCTTTCGAGGAAACGCATTGAACAGTGAGATCTTTGGGTCTTATATGTCACCAAGTGCCCCGATTCTTTGGTATATATATAATATGAGCTGGCACTATATATATATATATATATATATATATATGTATGTGTGTATGTGTGCGTTTATATTATTATTAGGTAATCTACCGGTTAAGGTAGGTTTTTGGATGGACGTAACTACCAAATAAATATTTTTGGGATTCCTAAAAAAAGCAATCCAGCAACCTATTCTATATCAGTTCCCTCTTCATCTCTGAGTACTTCCTTCCTCCCTTCGTCCCGTCTAACATCCCTATCCTGTTCCTTCCCTTTCATCGTTTGCCTAACATTCTCCCCTCTATTAAAGTCTTCAACATCCCACTACCGAACAATACGCCCATCATCCATTTTTCCTGCCTCCATAGGATTTCTCCCAACAAACCCCTCTCTTCGCCCACCGAGTACTTCCACATTTGTTTTCTTCTCTGTCCATTTCACCTTCTCCATTCTTCTCCACACCCACATTTCAAAAGCCTACAGTCTACGTCTATCCTCCTGCTTCAATGACCACTTTTCCGCGCCGTACATAGCTACGCTCCAAATCAAAGTTTTTACGACTCTTTTCTTAAAATCCTTACTCAACGTCTCTGTCATCAACTACCTCCTCCTTGTGAAAGCCTCTTTGCCTAGCTCAAGTCTTCTCCTTACGTCTCTACTACTTTGACCGTGTTGGTCCAAAACACTACCGAGATACGTAAACTGTTTTACCTGCTCTAGTTTTTGCCCTCCTATTTTAATGTTTAGCTTAGCCTTTTTATTTCTGGGTAATCGCATAACCTTTGTTTTATTTATATGGATTCTCATCCCATATCTATCTCAATGAATTTCCAATTCACTCAGCAATGCTTGCAACCCCTTGGCTGACAGACAAACTAAAGCTTGGTCATCAGCAAACCTAACTGATTTTACGAATTCCCCGCCCACTTTCATTCCTACCTCCAGTTCTTCCCATGCCTCTTTAATCATTTCCTCTGCATATAGGTTGAACAGCAACGGCGATAATGGGCAACCCTGCCTTACGCCTCTTCCTAACACTGCCCAACCGGACTCCCCGTTCCCAACGCGCACCTCAGCAGTCTGAGACATGTACAGGTTGCGGATAAGCCTCCTTTCCCTCCAATCTATTCCTATTTTCTGCAATATACTCATTAGTTTTTCCCAATTCACTCTATCAAACGCTTTTTCAAAGTCTACGAAACAGGCAAATATGGCAAGGATACCGATAATGTTGTGGTCCCGGAATTCTCATTATTTCCATGAACTACCAAAAATTAGTTAAGTGTACTTAGTTTTGATTAAAGTATTAGAAAACTTTAATTTTCAAAATAATTACCATTAAGTGTTCCACCGATTTTAAGGCACTCTACGAGATTTTAATTTTATTTTTAGAAAACTCGAATTTACAAAATAATACGCATGGGGTATTTTGACGATATTTTAAAAGAGACAAAGGAATTTTTGCCAAAACAGACCCGAGGGTAATTATTGAGGCTGCAGATAAACCGTCGTCAATAAAAAGTCCAACAAATTGGTTTTTTTAATGTTGTTGAGAATTCCTTTGATCCCAGTCCACTTCCTGATCCGACTCATAACGGTCCCTGTGCGTGATACAATTTACGTATAGTCTGGATTCCAATTTCAAAAACAATAAAGTGTTCCATCTTTCCTATCATTCTAGTTAATTTTACAAAACACGGAATGCAGACCCCTGGTGGAGTCTACGCCATGAGATGAGTTTTATTTGGGAAGAGACTACATGAGAGTTAAAACAGAAAGTAAAAATAAATTCAATGGGCCAGCGGATGAAACGAGACCTCATTCCATGATTTTATTTATTCAATGTCGATATCCCAATTATAAATTGGACACTTTCCAAGCTCTCTCATTTTCCCATCTCCTACATAACGGAGATGACCATTATTTTCCATTTTTTTTCTCCTTTGCGCAAGGTGAAAATTTTAAAGCGGTGATCATGATATGACATGATCACTGCTTCATCAGGTCAGTGTTTGAAGATTTTATACGTTGAATAAAAATAGTGTTCTGCGAGTGGCAATGACCAATACCAAAGAATTCCAAAAATACAAAACATGCCAGACTATTCAACGATATGAATTTCTAAAATTTAGCTTACATTCAAAATATACTATGGATATTCCAATATTTATGGCGTCGAAGACGAGAGCAAACGAAAGCCTATGTCTCTAACGCACGTAATAATCCAAACTTCGCGGAATAGAGCTATTGATCGCAAAGGAAAGGACTCCGAATTGACTTTTTTATCGTGTGCGTCACAGTAAAGTCATGAAATCTATCAAGGAGTTGAATTAGGGGCAAAAATAAACATAAAAGCTTTAAAGGGCAGTCTGCCCACGACGGGACAAGGAAAATACCGTATTACATTTCACTGCCTTTCAATACCCGCCAACAATATTTACAACCACTTACGCATGCTAGCAAAATTTCACTTCTTTCCTATTTGAAAATAACAAAACGTTAAATGCAGTCCCTTTCTAAAAGAAATGCTATTTGTAAAGTCTAATGCGTCCGCGCAAGGTTTGTCAATCCAGAAAAGTCCAGTTCAGACTGTTTATTCTGCTCCGTGCGGTCAATGGAGTCCCACTATCACACTCCCAACACGTCTGCTCGAGAAGTAATTGAAGTGGGATGCGAAGCACAACACGCACCCAGCCATGGGCAAAGGGAGGCGGAAGAAAAATGACCTTGGGTCGTAAAAAGGTATAAGATTGAACGTGGGAGGACATGAAATGGGAGTCGGGGAATGGCACTACATCTCATTAATAACGCTGTGTGAAGAAAGACCAACTTGAATATTCATAGGGTGAAAGCGAAACTGGTGACAAACGAAAGAAATGAATGGATCAACTAACGGTAAAAAAAATATACCAGCAATTTTCTTTAAACCACGAGATTCTATTTTACCTGGAATATCTTACACTACACTCTAGCTGAAGATACGCCGCAAAAAAATTGCCTAACTAACACTTTCCTCTTTTCACTTAACTTTTCACCAAATTTCAGCGCGGTTTTAAAGAGTAATTATTTCCTCAATACATCTGCTTGAAACAACATGACAATAAATTAACTGATCCCCCAGTTTTTAACTTCACTTACTATAAAATTTAAAAATGTTATTTCTCAAGCCAAATGTGAAAGAAAAACAATATGATCTTAGGTTTACCACGGTCTTTAAGGGTACTGTCTATAAAATTTGATGTGAATGCTGATTACAATCATACAGCTTGTAACACCAAATATGGACGTACATTTCACTATATTAGATGTGAGTCGGGAGAGGAGAAAGAATCAGAGGCGCGCTGTGGGACAGACAAAATGGAATATAGTATTATTTTTTTTACAATGATACACGTACTTCTCGGGAATTAATGAGTATTCCCAAGACCCAAAAACGTGTGCAATTTCACATTGAGAGGCACCGGAATATTTTTTTTCCTCAGGTGATACAAACCCTAATTGCGGTTCTGCAACGTATATGTTCTTTATAACAAATATTCCAATCTACCTTTCTCACACTGTAAATTACCTCAAGCATATCATTACCAAATTTCACAAGTTGCCCCAGTAGTCACCACTTGAAAGGACTTCGGTGTTATTTTTGGCATTAAGGTTCTCTTTCGTGAAAACATCATAAACGTTTCTTTTCGTGCTAGTTTAGTGGATTTCATTTACCTCCGTGGAGAAGTATCTGACTTCTCTCTGTACTCTGTGTTTCCACTGTTTTAATCTTAGCCTGTATTTCTCTTCCCCTAAAATATTGTTCCCAAATGACGTCCGCTACCCTGCTAACTATTTCCCTCTGACTGTTTGAACGCTCGACAAATTTCTTCCTGCGAGCAATTTGAAACCGTCATTCACATTTCCGAAATATCTCTCTTCATGAAATCTGCCTTCTGAATAACTTCCTTTACCGAACGCTCTGCCCAAAATGATTACAATTTCTGTATAAAATAATCGATGACAATAATAGGTCACCTGATCTTCTTTCCCTTTCTCTTCTTCGAGTGCCTTCATGCACGATGAGATTAAATGGACTGTATAATTCTATCAAATGCTATCCAATCAATCAGAAAATGCTATTTCATCTTCAGATTTCTGTTTGCCTGTGATGCTATTTTGAAACATAACCAACTTTATATTCTTCACACATCCCATATCTGCCACATACCCTCCGCTTAATGTTATATTGGTCGAATGAAATAAGAATACTAAGGTATTTTTCACAAAATACCTAGAAATACCTAAACATTTTACAAAAATACCTAGTATTCTTCTTTTATTCGAAAATAAATTTTCACATATTCTAGCCTGATACCAAAGAGTGTTAAATATTGGTCTACTACTCATTGTCCAACACTGAACTCTTGTCTATGACTCCTTGAATTTCACGACTCTTTTATATTTGAATTGAATTTTTTTAAGTGCTGATTTTTCCACAGTTTTATCAATATTTTTTATAATTTACCCAATGAAACTGGTCTTGGGCTGTTTTTCAACTAAATAAATAAATATGTCGACAATGCACAAACAAATCATCTTGCTAAAACCTCTATACGATCATTATTTCATTTATTATAAATCATTATTTTTCCAAAAATTTTACGCAGATGGCTAATTATAATTTTCATTTAATTCGCAGGGGATTTTCAGTTAATTGCGGCTCGAGTGATTCCCACATTAGTCGCAATTCCATCCGAGCTTCTAAAACTAGTGTAATAAAATCGAATGCTAGTGCTCATTTTTCCTTGATATAAAGATACTAATGAAATCATTGCATGCAGGTCAGTAACTGCAAAGCAAAATCCAATTTAATAGCTTGTGCGGGTCATTCTGATGGGTAACCATGCTACCCACTCACGAAAATGTCACGAGCTTGATTCCTCCTCTGACGTGATGGTATGTAATTCTGGTTGCTCGGCCACTTGGTAGCTCCATATCAGGAACCCAGTAAAAATATGAGCCACCGGGTTCACCAGGACAAAAAAAGAATCTCGTTGAATTAATGAATCAAAAAAGTGCGAAAGAATGCGTTGTTCATTACATTTTCTTTTCAAAATAATCGAAGATCTAACTCGTTTAAGAACGTAGGCATTTAAGGGTAACATTTCGTCGGAACCAATAACCAAAATGGATCCTAGGCAAACGATTTGATCGATACATCCTACGGCGTTGCTAACAAATGCGCAGTTTAAATATACCCCACGGAACACACTTATTATTTGCCTCACTCCTGCGCTGGTTTTTTTTCGCGCGTTTACAGTGATTCCTTTCGCACACAGAAGTGCTCACTCGAGCTCGCTGTGGTTGGAGGAGAGTGAAGTGTGGCGGCAGAGAAGGGCTCTCGACAACAAGTGCCTCTGCCACTGAAGAGTTGGATGGGGGTTTCGCCTTGTGTTCTCAAACTAAAGCAAGAGAATAGCACGTCATTTGCATGGTAACGACATGGACTTTCCTCTCAAACCTAAACTAAATTAAACGATAGTATATTATGAACAATTTTGTGTGTTGTTTATGTGAATATGTTTATGTGTGTTGTTTATATATATACATATATATATATATATATATATATATATATATATATATATATATATATATATATATATATAGATGATTTCGTCGACGTAACACGGAAGTGTTGAATAATAAATTGGACAGCAACAAACAATATAGAAACACATAAAAAGATCACTCACACGTTATCTCTTGATCATTTCGACGGAATTCGGCTCCGTCTTCATCAGAAGATATAGAATATATATATATTTAATAGAATATATATAATATAGAATATATATGTGTGTGTGTGTGTATATATAATATATACATAATATTTTTACAAAAACATTTATATATATATATATATATATATATATATATATATATATATATATATGTGTGTGTGTGTGTGTGTGTGTGTATATATAATATATACATAATATTTTTACAAAAACATTTATATATATATATATATATATATATATATATATATATATATATATATATATATATATATGTATATGCATATTTATATATGTATATTATACATATTTATACATGTATACATACATATATATTTATACACAAACACGCAAACTCGCCTTATGGTGAACAATACATACATACATATGCACACACCGTCATACAGCGTTATAGGTGATGACAGAGCTCAACTACTAGCCGAGTTCTACCATCGGCTATCAAACCGACCTTCGAATTGATAACTGTGGTTTATAGCAGCATATTTGACGAAATCGGTGTATAATAAATGACCGTTTTCCTATATATCTCTATTGAGGTAGCTTAACTGTAACATCAGCTCACCAAATGTCCCACTTACTTATATCAATGACGTTTTATCGGCAGTTCTGAAAAATACATGGAAGGAGACATTTGCGAGGCAATATAAAGGAGAAAACGATGATGTATCCCTGGACCTCGTCAACCCGCGTATCACAAACCATTTCACAATAATAAAAGCAGTACGAAAGGCCGAAATTTATCTGCCGTGGTACGTTTTGCGGGGACCATTTCATTGGTTATTTTTGGTGTTGGAAAAGATCGTTAGGGAAATTTAACACTGACTTTTCAAGGCTCGACGAATTAAATTTGTTCATTGAACGTACATATAACTACAATCGTATAAATATAACACAATAAGTTGTTAATTACCTTCGCAGAAAGCGTTTCGGATCACTGTAAATCCACGCAAGTCATTCCAGTAAGGATTGTGGAAATCCCTGAAGTTTCAGGTTAGACGAAAATATTAAAAAATCTATTACTTTCAAAGCCATTGAGTGCCAAACGATTAATTTTTATTTTGTGGGTACACTACACGCGATACTTAGTACTGCAAATGTTTAACTAACTGCAATAAAAATGATATTAAACTAGCTATCTCACTACGATCGATTTTCACATCTACCACAACGACTGAAATACCCTCTAATAATGTTCTCTATTGAAAAATGTACACATTTGTGAAAAGGCACAAAGGTTAAACTTTCGCTATTTTATGCATGTCGAAATTAGCATTTTCTAAATGAAAATGTTCTATGATGCTAGACATTTTCATCTAATAAAAAATTGCAGTTTTTCGCGCACATTATTTCAGATTTAGCATATTGTTCATGGAATTCGTTAATAAAGCGTCTGATGTACGCAATATAATACCTGTAGCGTCACGCTTTCTCGTATGGTAAAATTCTGTAATAGAAAATCTTTGGAAGACTAGCCTTTTGAATAACGTTTATATTTGTTGTGCAAATACTTCTCTTTGAGACTTTATTCCCTTAAACACCGAGATAGAAAAGAATCTTAAAAAACAGCACGTGTAACAAAAGTGTATATTCAGTAGTATTTAGGAGATTAGAGGGATCACACCATTGGATTTCTCAAGATATGCTAATTCTCTTTAGCATCTTTTTCTCGGCGAGCGTTCTCGTATTAAGACTTGCTAAATCACTCTCTGTTCCTTAAACCTTCATCAATTTCTAATTTTTATAGCAGGGTTGTTACCCGTAAATTTTCTGTCGAAATTGTAGTAGTCAAAACCATTAAGTCCACAAAATGTTAAAATATCGTTGTTTCTAACCTCCATTAAATGCTTCATATTCCGTATTCCGTTCATAACTGGAGAAGAATGACTGATAACATCAGATAAAGCCAGTTGGCACCAAAGAAAGTTGCGACCTTCAGCGTTGACTTTCATGTTTTCTCAAAGGGCAAATTTTCTTGTTTCATATACCATTCATCTCCACGGCGTGGGACGAACTAAAGTACAATTTGCATGCGGGCAGACGATTACTCTCGTGGCTCCCAAAGAGCACGATGGAGGAACCACCTTCATTGTGGTCGAATGGAGGACGTATAATTTTGATAAACCCCAGAACGAGAATATCCTCGAGGCACGATTTGTCCCTGCAATTGGTTCGCAGATGAAAAAACCACGTCCATTTAACACGAACGACCGAACGTGAAAGTTGACACTATTTCAAATAGCAATCCTGAAAACAAGGAAATCGATGACGAATATAATCTCAAGTTTCATCAAAAGGACGTTTGTTTAAACGAAATAAGCTAACGAATAACACTACTAAATTAATTAAATGTCCTCGGAAGAACACTGGAGTAGTATAAAGCAAAGGATCGCGTCTCGATTTTCAATTCCTCATTGGTACCTCTAAATTATGTTTAATTCCCAATCTCATTTTCTGCCACTAGAGTAGAGATAAATCAGGTTGATGTATTAGAAGTAGGATGAAGGTGCTAGCGCCTTGGCCTAATTTTTTTGGCCATAAACGTCTGAAATAATTTTGTACTATGAATCCTATCGTATCTCGTACAATAGCCATGCCATATCGTAATGGCTGTCTCCCATGTATTCTATCACATATAGAATTTAGACTGTGTAGGAGATAACAGCGAGACTGTTGTCTAATGTCACTGCAACAATTACTCAATATATTTTATCCACCAAGTGAAACATTTAGACTTATAAATCAAATAATAAGGCTTGGGGCCTGGTTGAGGCTAATAAATTAAGCCTCGGCCAGGTCCCGAGAGCCAAAATTTTGGTAAAACAACTCTGCACCTCTCATTCATAATTTAAATACCACATTCAAGCGAAAAGTTTATAATCATTGCCCCCACGAAAATATCTACAAAATCCATATTCCAACGATAGTTGATTAAAGGGAGCCGACTCCAGACCACCGCAAAGATTTTTTATAATGCCCTGCGCATTGACGAAACTATCGAAGGGCAGAATCTCCGAAACTTTTCCCTCGCTGCATGGAATTTTTAATAATAAACTTATCTTCAACTACTACAACCAAAATATCTCTCTATTGAAATAATAGAAATGGTTTCTTTATCCCATCAGCGTTTTCTAGATCTTAAAAGCTAATTTTTATGACCATAAACAAAAACGACAAAATGGAGTGAAATGACAATCATTTCGAAAAGTTGTATAATTGGGGAAAAGCGACATCCCGCTCACTTTGTTGACATTCAATGGCCTTCAGGCACTTGGCTGCGATACTTTTACGTCCCTCTAAGAGGCAAGAGTGCTCGCCAATCATTGAATGCCAACATAACGAAAGTTTTCACCTTTTCCCAATTCTCCTTGCATCACTGACTGCCTACAAACTTTTAGAATGATTGTTAATAGCCTCTAAAATCAATTAGAAAATGGTTATACCTTCAGCACTCGAAAAGTTTCTCTGTGCCGGTCTAATTTGAGGAATGCATTACACCATAAATCCAGCACCAATTTATACATCATCCAATCTCTTATCTTCTAATCGAACAATTTAATTTCCTGATAAACTCCTTTCTTTTCCTCCCTAAATCATTGGTCCAATAACAAATGGCAATTGGGACGAGTACTTGGAGTAAAAAGCAATAAGAGTGAGTATGCAAAAAAGAAATCTGAAAAGCCAATTTCGCTCTGAATGACACGTCACTTGCCACTAACGACGCGAAATGCAAGCAATCAAAGAGGGCGAAAGGATAACGAGCGCTTTTCCACCAGAGTCCAGGGCTCCCGGCGGCGATAGCCCGCCTACCTCGGAACGGGGGAGGCTTGCGGGGTACTTAAAATGGACTGCCTTCGCCTTCGGCTTGAGAGTGACATGGGGAAAAGGAAGGGGAGGATGAGAAGGAGGGTGGTTGAAGGAGGGTGGAGGAGGAGTGAAAGGAAAGGGAGAGAGGAGGGGATTGGCAGTCCCTTTGTGGGCGTAACGGAGGGCGATGCGTGGGAGGGTAGGAACGAGTGAGAGATCAACCAAACAGCCCTCAAGTTATCGACCGCGGCGCCGCGTATCGGAGCGTGGGCGAAGGACGAGGGCGAGAGAGGGCCGGAGGAAGGGAGGAGAAGTGGGAGGGATAATATTCTGGAATTGGGGGAGAGAGAGAGAATGAGGGGCGATCTTTTTGTAAACAAGTTTCCAGTGAGCAGATTTCCGTCACACCAATGTGCGCGTTGAGCGCTCCAAGTTACATTCTCCGGAGTCACGGTGAATGATACACACTGGAAGGTGGGCTCTCAAAACCTTGAGCAAGCCCCATAAAAAACAGCATGGGCCTCAATTCCTCGAAATAATAGCTTAAACGATAAAAATACTAACCTTGAAGGTGACTGAAACCTCTAGCAAATAATAGACAGATAGGAATACATGTACAACTCCTGGCATATCTCAAAGGTTTTGAAACATATTATGCAATACACATCTAATTATCGCCAAAAAGTCACCATGCCTTTGTTTTTGTTGTAATTTAAGGGTAAAAATGTTCATTGAGGAAACATACTGTAGGGTTCTCTTTGAAAAATTTGGCAAGATCTTGCCTTTTGACCTTTCTATTATAGGTAGCATTATAAGCAGGATTGTAATCCTCAGCTTCAGAATATGTATTTCGGGTAAATGCAAAGGTCAGAGGGAAACATTTTGCTGAGTTGGGGGAGTTGAATGGGAAATGGATATGGAATCTGGCAGGAGAAGTGGGGATTGTAGCCCCCACTAGATTTTCAAGGGCTACCATAAATGCCAGATTCACACAAAACTGTTATATTCTCAGAGTCTTTTCAACCTATGCTGGAATATAATACCATCCAGTAAAAGGAGCCATGGAAAGGGGGTAATAGAAGACAATTATGAGTGAGGAAGCAGTTTTCATCATTCTATCTACCTATATATTTAAATATTTCAACCCCTCAGTGCTAATGACATTAGAATTGGAATTATGAGCATTTTTTGCTTACCTTTAATATATATCCAAATTGTGATCATTCCCTTCTACTGGCTCCTTCATCTGTATAGGAATTTCCAATTCAGCTTCCTCCACCTGAGCCTTCATGAATCAATGATAGCAGCTCCACTCCCTGGTGAATGCATATTTCGTGCTCACCAAAATGGAGGCCAAATTCCAGAAGCATGTTGAGAGGTTCAGCGGTAAAGACATCAATAAATCCAACACTGAAATGAATATGTTTATTTTTGAGAATTTAGAATTTGCCTGCCCTTTTAACACAACAAATTATGTGAGACATTTACAAAATCCCATTGCATATAAATGTGTCATGCTATTTTTGTAAAATTAACTACTTTACTGATAATTATCTTAATCAGGTATTTATTAAAAATTCACACAAATTGAAGGACTGAATAGATCTGCTACATATTAAAAATAATTAATTTAATTAATCTTATTTGCTTGATAGTAAAAGCATCATGCTTGAATAATGGTCACAAAATTCCATTGCCAAACATTTATCTGAGACAAAAATCATTGCACGGCTCAATTGCAATAGATGCGAAATAAAAAATACATCAATTTCACGATTATAACATGAATGATATTTTTATGGTATATTTTCCAGATCACATAAAATGTATTAAAATCAGAGTGAAACAAAACTGTAGATATTCAAACATCAATACATAAAAAATAGGTTCTGCATATGCAGAGGCTTTTAAAAGCACTAATATGATGATAATAAAGAATTAAAAAAATATTAATATAGGTTGAACAAAGGGGTTCTCCTGAACTTCAAGGAATACCATCAGGCCTTGACAAGCTTGGGAGTAGGCAACCTTAACCTTGGTAATTATTCCCAGCAAGATATAATTTGACAGTTATGGTTAACAGGAGTACATTTTTTCAATGATGCATTTATTGCTCTTTTGAGACAAGATTAACAAAGCATCTAAAGTTACATCCACAATCTTGCACTTACTGATTCATTCAAAATAAAGGAGCAAACTCTACACAATGTAATCATATGAGGATGTACTTTCAGGTTATAAAGTAGGAGTGATTATTAACCGTCAAACTGTACATTTCAATCCATTTAATAATACTAGTTGTTCAAAGATGGCATGCATTATCATAAATCTTTTGCAAAGTGAAGAAATAATACAGATACATACATCTTACAGAAAAGCAAATCAAACAAGGATTGTTTATTAAGGAGTGATCACAATTTTTATTCAAATAATTTACTGTGCAAAAATTTAATTTTATGTTATATTGCTGGCTTAATGTATATATGGTAAAAATGTCTTTCATTTGCCTTCATTTTCATCCCTGGGATCTATCGAAAGTTGAAACATCCTTGGTGTGCACGCACTTACCTCTGATAGTGAAAAACACTTGCCATGAAGGTGTTTCGTCACATTGAGAATTGCAAAAAGTAACTGTGGGGCTATGCCTGGACTATAGGAAAAATAAAAAATGCAGTAGTAGTTTTAGGGAGGCGACTGACAGCTGAGGTCATTTGCACCATAAGGGGTGGATGGGAAAGGAGGAAGGGGGAGGGAAACCTGGCACATGCATTAGCCTACTCTTAACGAAAGGCACCAAGGGATCCTCAGTTTTAAAATCCCATCTGACGGACAGCGTACTCACTCAAAGTGCTATCCACAAAGCACCTCAAGTAGGGTTTGGGATACCACTAAAAAAGATCTGCTGTCTCCAGGACTTGAACCCAGGCCTCTGTGTGAGAAGGCAGCATGTTAACCACCGTACCATCCCAATCTCCAATGCAGCATGCATTTCACTTTGATCTTCATGTTATAATTTTGATTTTGCCTCATGTTTTTTTTAAACCTACAATGCACATGGAATTTATAGGCAACGCAAGGGTGACACTAAAGAAATTTTCAACGTTTCTTATCATGCTTTTGAAATTATTAGAAGATTTTATTCCACACTTGCAGCAATTATACTAATATTCACCTCCATCAGAGCATTGACTAGTATTTAAGGTCCAGCTTCCTCTGACATGGCCTCCCCTGTTTAAAGAGAACATCATTTTTGGGATTTCACCATGTAGGTTGTTTTTCTGACATCAGTTTCGCCCGTGTTTCAACAAGCGTCTTCAGGTTGAAGTGAATTTGACCTGAAGACACTCGTTGAAACATGGGCGAAACTGTTGTCAGAAAAACAACCTATGCGGTGACATCCCCAGAATGGAGAGTCTTTCATCTGAACACCGCGAAAATCTACGATCCCATAAAGAGAACATCTTTTATCCAGGCCACAATGACGATAACTCTCTCCATAAGCTTCCTGAAGCTTAACATTAGGTTTGGCTGATGATTTGTTCAGGCAAAAGGAAACTTCAAAATGCAGAATTCCAAGTCACCTCCACTATTTCCATGAATGAACTGAACATGTTTAATTTTACAATCGCTGCTGTTGATGCAATACTAGAGTAAAAGCAACATCAATTGCAACAAATTTACATACTTTTGATATTAAGCCAACAATGTAGCATCAAATTAAATATTAACACAATAAATTATACAAATTAAAATATTATAATTGCATTAGTTGACTGTGTCAAATATATAAACTGCCACTGAAACATAACAGGGAGCCACAACCATTCATTAGACTCTCAAATACACTTTACCTACCAGGCTTATACATTTGTTAGCATTTAAGAGCTTTAATTTAATCTTAGAGCATTGATAAATAAAACAGTTTCTGTCGTCACTTGGTGGAAATTCTTCCTATTTAAATTAAATTTAAAACACTTCGCTTTCCCACTTTATGTGGAAAAGCGAAGTGTTTTAAATTTAATTTCACTTTATATGGAAAAGCAAAGTGTTTTCAATTTAATTTCAATCTTAGAGCATTGATTTTCATTAAAGTATTTTTTCCAAGACAGTCTGCTAAAGTACAAGAAACTGTATGTACCAACTAATTAAAGTATGTGCAAGTATGCTATATCATCTGCCATTGATTCATGTTGGGCCAAAATAATTCAATTGATAGGATCTAGAAAACATACTTATTAACCATATACATACACTCCTTTTCCGGTTATATGCATGGCCATTGTGGTGAATAATACTTTTCTGTGGACTGACAGCACCAAACAAAAAGCTGTTATCACATATTGCTTTTACTAGCATGTTGCATCCACTCCTTGTCACACAGACTTCTCATAAGTTGTATGAATTATCATTTCAATTAAAATAATATCGATGTGATTCATAAGAGGCAAATTCTACTTGCTGCCATTTCAATTCTTATTCCACTCACTCCAATGCATCCCTTTAAATAAGTAAATTCACTGGATGAGATATTGACCAAGAATTTATCTTTCAGAGGTATCCTGATTCATTGGCAAAGAGGGAGGACCGTTGACCAACGAAAATAAGTTGACCAAAGAACACATAATTGTAGAGCTGAAGAGGTGACTGCAGAACTGAGAAGGTCAGCATGGAGAGAAGAGATGATGATGAGGATGAAGAAAAGCAGGCTATAGGTTCCATAACAAGTGATACCAAGAGCAAACAGGAAGAGGGAAAAAATAATAAAGATCACGAAGTGGCAGAGGAAACTGAAAACAATGCATCTGGAGAAAAAAAGCCATTTGCTGACAATTCTTGTCCTTCATTTGGTGTCAAAAGCTACCATCATCAATTCTATGTACCGCAGCCAGTAAAGAATCCAGATCTCTATGAATTTCCACAGGTGAGAACTCTTATTAACAATACACTTGTAAAAATAGCGGTTGGCCTAGCTGGTAGATAATATTAACTGGAGAGTTTCAGTTTCAAATTTGGGTGATACCTCTGGATATCAACTAAAACATTGCTGTACAGTTTTCTGCATACCTGAATATTCAAGTGAACTATGTATGGCATATGAAAAGGAAATGACACCCTGTACCCTGAGGGTGTTAATTACATTTGTCCTTGGGCTAATTTAGTGCCTCTTGAGCTCTTCAACCTCAGGATGAAGACTCATTTGGTTTCTCTTCAGAAACTAATTTTTGAGGCCACATTATAAATCATTGAAAAATGTAGGCTTTCTTTTAGTTCAGAGAAATACAAAAATTACAAAACTGCAATAATGAATTAAATGGAACTTGTTACAGTGATTAATTTAACCATCCTTGTATTTTTAAGAAATATGACCCATCTAAATTCACGTTTGGGGGGAGAAAGCATAAATAATTGGCTAATTATTCTCCCGTAAGCAGTCATGGGATAGTGTTGGAGGCCAGCTGTAACTGGGTAAAGGTGTCTGATTATATACATTTAATTCACGTACAAGTTCAAAAATTTAGTTCCAGATTGAATATTTTCTGTGATTACTAATTTTTCAAGTGGTATGCCAACTGTTTCAAGATGAAAATCAAAACTCCCCTCGCATTTTGATACATCATCTCTCTCTCTCTGATTTATAAAAAAACGTAATAAGGATTTTGCATACAAACAATGTTCAATGTATATGACAAAAAGAAAAATTGATAGAATATAGGGTATTGCAAGACAGCATAGTCTTAATTCTGGCTCCTGAATTTGGCAAGAGTTATCTCTCACTCCTGTTAGAAGAGTTTTGAGTACTTTGTACCTTCCTTTGATGTTTCAAACAAACAATCTGTTGATCACAAGGTCACCCACTTATTGATAAAAAAATCAATAAAAGAACATAAATGGTACCGAGTCTAATTCCTCACCTTCCCTATTAGATAAACATACCTCTCTCGCAAATTACACATCTGACCTTAAAACATTTGCTCGCCAATTCTCCTACTGGATTTGAATGGGAATTAGAATAGTGTAATCTGCTTCTTTCAATTCTTTCTCTGTCTCCCTAATTATCTCACCTGATATACTTAGTTTAAGTGTCCTTTTCCAGTGTACATATATGAATATCGAAATCTTCATTTTGAGATATTCCCCTATTTTTTCTACTTCACCCATTTCCTAGTCCTACCCCACTCCCATTTCTCTCTTCACCTACCAACACATTCCAAAACCCAGCACCACCAATTTTTTTCCTTTTCCAGGATACATGCAATTATTTCCTCCATTTGATCACATAAATTGTCTATTTTGTGTATTTCTTACTCTTTATGAATACTGGTTGATCTAAAGACTCAAAATAATGACCAAGTTCTTCAGTTCAGATTTTATCTCTACTAATAATACCTATTCTATCACTCACCTGCTCTATATTTATTACACTTCTTCCTACCTTTTTGTGAATACTTTTGCCACACCTCACTGGCTATCATCCCCTGCACTGTATATTACTCTATAACCAATGCTTCAGTAATACCCACTCCTTACATTGCATCTCATGCCGCCCTAAAATGTCTATGCCTCCTCTATTCATCTCTCATTGGTTAATATTTTCTAATATCCCCGTCTGCAACATTGTCCTAATGTATCAATTTCCAAGTGTAAAAATGATTCACTTTGACTGGACTGAACCCAGGTCCTTCGATATCCAGCTGAGTGCTTTAGCCAAGGTAAATCCTGGTTAAGACAATTGATTTTTACAGTTTGAGATTAATGCATTTTAATTGCCATCCATTAAAATTACTGTTGTGGCATCTCCTGCAGTTCTTTGAATTATCCTAATATTTTAAGTCCCTGTTCAAATAGATTCAGTCCTCTTCGTTATCATCTTTTCTGCTGGTGCTCTCCTGAGGAAATTTATGATGATTTCACGTAAAGATTATCCTTGAATTGTAAATTCAAGTAAAGGGTAAAATGCCTAATAATAATTTGAAATTTGGCAACATATCATATTTTTTGCCATTACCAACTGGGTTACCAGCCCATTAGTCTAAATCTTCATCTGTGTCAATCCAATCTCAATATGATCATCCTCTTTCCTTTAGGAGCCATATCTAAATCAATTTTATTACTAATCTTTTCTTTCAGCCTTTACTTAGGATGTACAGCATTCAATCAATACTTTTTTCATAATAATATAATAAGTTAAAAATATCATTAAACAATTATACATACGGTACAAAAAAATAAGAAAATCTAAAGCATATGGATAAAAACTAAATTTAAGTGGAGAAAATGATGAATTTCCTCAATAGCTCAAAGAAGTCTGTGAATTCCAAGGGCCCTCAAATGTGATTAGGGTCACACAGCTGATGTATTTCCCAGTTCCAATGATATACGATGCAGTTATCTATTCTATGTCTAAAAATTGAGGATAGTTATTTTAATATTAATCATGATGATAACTTTTAATCAATACCCACAGATGAACCTGGTCTACCCTGATGAAGGTGAGGATTTAAAAAGGAATGGCTACAGTACCATATTTGTGGTGGTCATTTTGGCAGGTCTCCTAATGTCAATCATCAGTGGAGTAACTTTAAGTCTGCAATACCTAGCTCCTTGTCTATGGCAACAGATAACAGAAGAGTTTGAAGCCGTGGAAATGTGGGCACTTTCTGGCTTTCTTGGTGGGATACTTATCATAACGATGGCACTCCTGGTTCGATTGGTGATGATGTTTAAAAACAGTATTCGTGGGGTTGTGGGACTTTGTGGGAAAGAAAGTTCCCATCGAGCAACCAGTCTGCATGGTACTATTCCATTAATCCAAGAAATCCAGGCAATTCAGCCCCCAAGAGATTTACTGGCACCTAACATAGAGTAAATGTTCCTTGAATATGGCACCACCCCATATTAAATGTGTATGCGATGTAAAACCTGCAATATTTATCCAATTATCATGACAACTCATTGGAAAAATATTTCCATGACTAAGTTGAGTGTTCACCAGAGTAAGCTCAAATCGATGAAAGCGGTTATGCTTACAGCAATATAAAATATGTACCTACAACAATACCACTACAAAATTTTTCAACTAAATTCATTAGTCTATGTATGATATGCTTCATGATGAGCATCTATCTACATTCATTCCAGCAGTATCATGATTTTCTACCAACTGGTCTTCAACACCAGTAATCTGTTTCATTCACATGGGGGTCAGCCATGTCCTGCATTATCCTGGCAAGAATGATCATTGAGAGAAGAAAGTTTCAAGTTCACTTTGACAGCACAAAGAACATTTAACTTTAGTAAGACCCATTAGTGCCTTTTGTGCAAATAGAATTATGGTGACTTTATTTTCCTCTTCCAGGCAAATATTCATCCTTTGTCAAAATAATTCATTTGCTGTTAAAAGTTAAAATGACCTCAACTAATTCAAATTTTTGAAAAAAATATCACATGATAACAGCATTCATTTACTATCATAATAAAATCAATTGCATTTGCCTTCATCTACATTAAAAAATAAAATTTTCAACAAAAATAAATTATTTGGATAAATATTGCAAATAATAATTTCATTCGTCACAAATGAATTTGAAGAAATGACAACTGAGCATAAAGTTCATGATAAATGTTATCTTTCAAAGTATGTTTGAAAATATAATCACCTGCATGGCATGTTCCATCCATTACAATTCAGTGAATGAGTTACTAAACCTTTCTGAATATATGGAAGGGTTATGTGTTGTAATGAAATATTTTAATGGTGTCACATTAACTGTATGGCTGTGTTATAATGTCGATTTTGTGATTAAAATGGTTATTTATTGAAGCAAGATTTTTTAATGCAAGGATCAAAAGTTGCACCCAAGTTTTTATTTTGATGCATTATTTAGCAAGTGGGAAGAGCCAAAACAAAACATAAGCTATAGGTAAATTATGGTTTAGTATGACTGTAAAATATACTCACATTCTGTAGGGCCATATCACCTATTATTATTATTAGGTAATCTACCGGTTAAGGTAGGTTTTTGGATGGACACAGCTACTAAATAAATATTTTGTGATTCCTAACAAAATACAAAATCCAGCATCCCACCCTACATTAGACCCCTCTTCATCTCTGAGCACTTTCTTCCTCCCTTCATCCCGTCCAACATCCCTATCCTGTTCCTTCCCTTTCCTCGTTTGCCTAACATCCTCCCCTCTATTACAGTCTTCAATATCCCACTGCCAGTCAATACCCCATATCACCTAATAGAAATAAATAAAACTTGATATAATCTGCAAATCACTCTCAAGGAAAAAAAATAGAAAAAGTTACATAAACAAGATAACAAAATCCTGAATGCACCACTACTAATTCAAAAAATTATGTATAATGACGCAGAGATAACTGAATCATGTTACAGGACTCCATGTACCAGGATACAAGGCTGTGTACCACCATTCAACAATGATGCACAAATCTGTATCATGGGAAATATAACTCAAACTAATCATAAAGAAATATTGTATCCAAATCAGACCCTCTCTATCATGACAGAATTTTATATCACCTCAGTATCAATTTTCTCCTGGGATACCAAGGCTATTACTATGTAATGGAGTGAGTGGGAGTGTGGATGATTCAAGAAGGTTGGTAAGTGTGATGGAGAAATATGGAATGATTGAAAAAAAAAATTTGTTGTCTCAGGCGTAACTTTGTGGAATTTGCATAACATATTATATATATATATATATATATATATATATATATATATATATATATATAGCCAGCGTGCTTCTATGAGGATCACCTGATGATGACATTCAATGTCGAAACCTGGGTCGTGTTTTTAAATAAAGTGTGTGGAATTACAAAGTCAATTATTTCATTACATTTCAATATGGAATGATTGATTAGAATTCACCTCTTACAATGAATGTCAAGGCCCAATTAGTGGAAGGCTCTACGATATCAAATAATGGCAAATTCCATGGTTTGGACTGTGAAGGGTGGTGCGCGTAATGGTAGGGAATGTAATAATGAGCTATGAAGCAGTCTTAAGAAATTCTTCTTTGGGCTCATGCATGAGAAGGAATGAGAAGCTGAGAGAGGAGCATTTGTATGATGCACCATAGTTATTAATGCCAGGATTGAGTGGTGTGTCGCATTTGTTAATGTGACATGCAGGGCACAGTTTGCATTGTAATAGGTAAACTACATTTGTAGTAAGGCATGAAATGGTGGCTCAAACAGAATGAAGGATCCCAAAAGTTGTTTGAGCCATTGTTACATGTATTTCTATGAGCATAGTTTACTTTTACAACCACACTCACTAATCACATTAATAACCACAAGTTCTAGCTAGGAAAAACTCCACTCCGCTCCCCATTCCTTCCCATGAGCAGACATATAAAAAATAGCAAAACTGCACACAATGGATGATGAGCATAATAAAATGGGAGTTCAAGTAAAGACTACAAAAATTAAGCACAATTCATGCTCAAGGACATTTGTGCTGATTTGTCATCCTCCTGATGGTTTGATAAACAAGGTTAACTGTGGCATATGTCACAGCCAATTTCCCCAACCTATATTCTTTAGGAAGAAATAAAGGTTAATGCCACTTCAACATACCCAGAGCACTTCTTCCATCAGAAACATCATTCCATTTAGTGTTGAAAACTGGAGTAATAAGTCCAGTGAAATTTATTTAGAATCGAGGTCCTCCGAATAATTTGAAGAATGAAAATTGAAAGATAGAGGAAAGAATTATGTACTAGTATCTGATCATGTTACTATATTTTTAAAATTAATAAATGGCATATAACCTTTTACCCAGTAATATGACATCTTTAATACTTCATTGATGTCTTCGTTAACACCAAAAAAAATCCAATTGCTAATAAAAAAAATATTCGTAAAATTTAATTATAAACAGGAAGAAACGCCTTAAACATTTTAAAATGTAAGAATGGCTCATAAACAAACGTTCGTTCATTAAATTTACTGCTTCGAAAACGCGCCGCTCTGCGACCTATCTCTTCAAAACCGTAGCTACCTGCAAAATAGATCGATATATACTGAATCGATGAATCGCTATTTTCGTTATTCAGATTTTGTTAATCCTATGAAATTAAAGCATGGCCGGAATTATCGTCCAAGCTCACGTCCTTTGACTCTCTTGTAAATAATAAATAAGCTCTTTGCGAAATGCTAATCACTGATGATGACATTAGGATAGGATGTTCTATAGATTTCACAGGAAGCTCAACGTGAATAATACTTTGTCAACCGAATTTTCCCCAGAACAAGTTTTATACATTCACACAAATGGATCTACTGCTGGGTTACGAGTTGATGAAACAGGGCGCAGAAGCCAAAATTTACTTAGGAAAATTCTTAGGTCGACCTGCCGTGTTAAAAGAGAGATTTGAAAAGAAATATCGTCATCCTATATTAGATGCTACAATCACCAAAGACCGCATCAAAGCCGAAACTCGAGCGATCATGAGATGCAAAACTGCTGGTGAGTAAATTAAATTATACTATTGCTTTGCTGACCACTATACCCGTGAATTACATAAACGGAGTTATACATTTAATAATGAAGACTAGGTTCATGGTGTTTCACCTTCTTCAGGTATATCCACACCGGCGTTGTACCTAGCCGATCTCAACAAGAGAATTATTATCATGGAGCACATTAAAGGGATCACTGTGAAAGAATACATAAAAAGCATGGAACCGGATTGGATGGAAGCCACCGAAGATGCACGGGGACTATTGAAAACCGCACTGCGGCAATTAGGAAATGACATAGGTATATTGGTGGGCAAAATGCACGCCTCGAATATTATTCACGGAGACCTGACTACTTCGAATATCCTTATGTGTGCAGATCAAACGATTGGAAAAAGTGATGGCAAAGAGGACGCCCTATCACCAAGTAAAGTTGTGCCTCGCGCCAATTGGCCAAGACTAGTGCCGATAGACTTTGGTCTAAGCAAAATTGACCCCAACGTCGAAGAGAAAGGCGTCGACCTCTATGTTTTAGATCGAGCACTTTCAAGTACACATCCTTGCGTTGGAGCGTCTCAAATTTTTCCTGCCGTACTTGAAGCTTATAAGGATCACGGAGGTGGAGGTAGTAAGGATGTACTTTCGAAATATGAAGATGTCCGCATGCGTGGGCGAAAAAGGACAATGGTTGGCTAATTAAAGAACTTAAGTTAGAAGCAACTAAATATCCTTTTCATCAAATACGTGCTCATTATATTATTAAGTGCTCCTTGGATATAATTCCTTTGGCTTTTGATTCATTGTATTCATGGTTATCATAGATCTGCTAAGTGAAAGAGCGCCATTTTCATTTTTATGCCCTTGTGTTGATGAGACTAATGAGTATTTTAATGTGCAGATAACTTGTCATTCAGAGAATTAAATGAGATTAAAACTAATTGTGTCAATAAATATAAGAAATTAAACCATTTATAAAACATCTGGCATGGATCAAATGTGTACAACTGTTTGACAAATAATTTTAAACACTGCCCTCTTCATTTATGGTCTAGTCTAAAAAATCCACCCTTAAAATCCCCTAAAGTGCGTTCAGGACATTTTGTTTGTTCCCCTCTCTTCTACAGTAAACCATTAATTGGTAATCATAGCATCTGTAGATTTTAATTTCCTGGTTCTGATTGGTTTGTTTTGCGCAAAAACGCTAGCAAGTCTTGATTTAGTCATAACACTAATTCGGCGTTTTTTTGTGGGTGAGCGAATCAATTGTAAATATCTTTAGGCTTTGTTTACATTATCGTGGCATTTAAAACACTAGGGGAATTCGATGAGTGTTCTGAAAAACCATGATTTAAAGTAAAATTTGATTTTTAAGTGCAATCAAACACCAATTTATTAAGTATTAGTTGACCTAGTATTTCTCTTCTCCTTGACAGCCTTTGCCTTACTTGACCTTCAACTGATATGGTAATAATTGGGGCAAACCTGAAAGCAAAGGTCTAATTTTATTTTTTAATTATTTTACTTGGTCGTCCACTGTGCTTCAGTATAATCATGATTTTTTTAACTTGGAGGAAACACTTTACTTTGATCCTCAGCCATCCCATTGCCACTTTCTTGTGTGTGTGATTTTTCATATTGGTCTATGAGAATGATACACCCTCAGCATTATTGGAATTATGTGATATACTTGATAATAGAGGGACTACTATAGTTCCTTTTCACGTATGACATCCCAAATTATAATACAATCAATATTGCTGAAAGACAATTGTTAACGATTCTTTGGGAATCACATGGAATTACTTGATATTAGGTAGTGAACACCGTACCTCATACCTGTGAATCCACCAAGTGCAAGGTGGGTACAGGAGCTTATAACTGCAGTCTGGTATATACAACTGAAAAGATTGAGTGAAGGAGTAGTATTATTTTGGGGAGGTAATCGATAGCTGAGATCATTTGCACCACAGAGGATGGATGAGAAAGGATGAAGGGAGGACAGAAACCCGCCATTGCTATTAGCGTACTCTTAACGAAAGGTGCCAAGAGGTCTGTGGCATAACGTCCCATCCAGCGGATGGCATACTCTCTAAAAAGCACCTCAAGTAAGGATCGGATTACCTCTAAATATATCAGCTGCTTCCAGGGTTCGAACCCGGGCCCTCTGGATAGGAAGCCAGTACATTAGCCACCGCACTGTCCC
This sequence comes from Hetaerina americana, assembly GCF_022747635.1. Classification (NCBI taxonomy): domain Eukaryota; kingdom Metazoa; phylum Arthropoda; class Insecta; order Odonata; family Calopterygidae; genus Hetaerina; species Hetaerina americana. Next base: position 44,544,417 of record NW_027287316.1, read on the forward strand.
AATCCCCAAATTGACTGAAAGGATAAATATTCTTGGGCATTTGCAAACAGTTGATTTCTTTGTGACTATATTCTTCCATAATGTTGTAGAAACAATTTACCATGAACAAAGTATTGTTGTAATATCCTTAATTGGGAAGGGGCACCGAAGAATCTATTCTTTCTATGTTTCAAGCTCCCCATTTATTACCAAGGCAGATAAAATCCAAGTCTTCATCCTAGTAATCCCTGCAATTGTTTTTGTCATGTTCCACACCACCTTGTTATTCATGAAAATATATTCATATTTTGTGTTATCCAAGTCAAATATCCTGAGGGAATACTTCCGTATTTCTACCTAGGTTGAGATTCATTCTTTCTCAGTTGGTTTTTGCAGAATCCAATTTTTTTAACAATGATTTGTGTGTAAACTTAAGGATTTCCATATGTGATAGCCAAATGGTAGCATTAAAAAAAACCATAAGCATAGTAGTTAACATGAAGGTCTGTTTGATTGGTGATGGTAGAGTTCACCCAGCACTTAGCCCTATATGGCATGTGAAATTCACACATCAGGGTAGGGGGGCCAGTTTCTTTCCCTGTGCCAGTCATGGTTTCCCAGGAAGATCTGGTACCTGAAAAATGAGATAGCTTGGGTGGAGCTGCAAGTGTCCAGAGAGGCTTGCCCGGGAATCAAACCCAGACCCCTCTAGTCAGTAGTCCAACGCTGTACCCCTGGACTACCATACATATTTTATCTAAACCAATGTCTACTCTTCATACAGAATGCGAGGATTCTCAGTTTGGCTAACCTCACCATAACCATAGATCAAAAGAAATAATGTCATAAAAGTGTCATGAAATATTTGAATACATGTATGTAAAAGGGTGGGTCGCGGTAGTCCAGTGGGTAGAGCGTTGGACTGCTGACCGGAGGGTCCCGGGTTCGATTCCCGGGCAAGGCACTCTGGATACCTGCAGCTCCACCCAAGCTAAAAGTGATTTTTCGGGGACCATGTCTTCCTGGGAAACCATAACCGGAACAGGGGAACTGGCCCCCCTACCCTGATGTGTGAATTTTCACACTCTGTATAGGGCTTAGTACTGGGTGATCTCTACCATCACCTACTAAACCGACCTTCCGGTTGATTACTATGATGATGATGTATAAGGGTTGCCCTGAAAACAGGTCTTTCCTCTAGCCAATTATACCAATGGGATACTATTTAATTGCTGCTGGGTCTGAAGTGCCTTATTTTTTTTAAAAATTCTTTGAAAAAATGGAAATCAGACCATATGATCTTTTCTAATTTTTTGGTTGCAAATATAGGATTTTGCAGGAAACGACACTTCAAAATTAATAAGCATAGAGGTATTGTTTTTCAAAATGATTATTTAAAATAGTCTTTTAAAAATGTTATTAATTACATGATGCTCATGTTTTCTTCATAAAATTGTAAACATAAGATTACTTATTCTCTTCTGTTTGGCTGAGTAGTATATTGGCCCAAGTGTTTTTGAGAGGTGCTGAGATCCTTGTACAAATTGAACCCCGTTTTTATCAGTTTCATAAAAATTAAACGTTGATACCTTAAATTAAAATGTCATTTTTAACCCCACATACTTTCAACCTTATTTTAATTCATACAAAATACCTGTTCTTTTCCAATCCTCTGCTTAGCCTCTATCTTATATTCAGTAAAATTCCATTGTCCATGAGTATTCTATGCCGTCACTTTTCCTATCATCTTATTGTCACGAGAAACTTCTTTATTCCATTGCCATGCCCATGCTAGCAATTACTTACATAATTTTCTCAGTCCATTTTATTTTTTCCACCCTCATCATACCTATATCTCTTAAGTCGACAATCTATAATTAGCCTTTTGCCTCTATGACCAAGTTTAGGAATATTGAACTGCATCTGCACTGTATCCAAGTTTTCTGTAATCTTCACAAATTTCATTCATTTCTCAGTCATCAATGCCATCCTCTTTGTAAAAGGTTCTTTGCAAGATGCTGTCATTCTAATCTCCTCTCTCAGTTTGACCACTTAGAAAAATTAGAAAAGTCAGGAATTAGTTACTTAATTTCACCAAAAATGGGGAATAAGATCAAATAATTTGAAAAAATGAGAAAAGGATAATCAAACTTGAAATTCCAATGAAGATTGTTCCTTTTATTTATAAGACCAGGTTTGTTTTCTATCAGCAATCGTGTTTGCAAGCTCTGAAAAATGCCAAAACTATAGTACGTCAACTTCAGTAATTCCAGTGGAATGTGAAACAGAGGAGGCAATCATCCATGAAACGAGATAATGATTTAAAACGAGAATTTAGGGAAAAAGGATGGCATCTGTGCTGGGAAAAAGTTTGAAATGGGATTCTAGACAATGAGTGGCCACTACTTAGCCCATTTTCTTCATCTATAACACTTCCTAGATAAGAGAATTAATACATTCAGGAAAATAATACTCATCTTTTCACAGATATCTGGGGTTGACTTTGTCCAGTGCCTCACAAACAACATCGCCTTGCTCCAGGTAAAATATCCTTAGACAAATTCCAAAGAAACTGCGGGAGATGCCGCAACAGTAACTTTTAACGGAGTCTTCTGCTAATGTGCATTTCAATGCAACAATTTCAGAGTGTAAAAATCATTTGCCTTGACTGGGATCCCAGTCAAGGCAAATGATTTTTACACTCTGAAATTGTTGCATTGAAAATATCCTTAAATGACCCTATAAAGTTGACATTTACAGTATGTGAGCATCATTCTTTTTTTTATTTTTAGTGCCCCATTTTCTGAAAACATCCACATTAATCACTGGTCATGTTCTCTTAGGATGAATCCGCATTGATTATCAAAGACCCATTCACATATCCCTCCTTATAGGCTTTTTAAATATCTTTCAGATGCTTAAACCCCATTGGCCTAAGTATTAATCCACCAGATCAATTTACCTCGCGACATAACCTTCCATCTTTTGATCGGCCCCTGACAACTGCCGTAAATACAATACACTGACACAAAACAGTAAACCACTGGGGGCTTAAGGGTACGGAACTGCCCCTTTTATCAATGTGTGAATTACACATGCGGTTGGGCTTTGTATTGGGTGAGCTCTACCCTTGCCTATAAAACCAATCTTCAGGTTGACGACTGTGGCAGAGTCATGAAATACCACTCCTCTTTCCTATCCTTCCCATGTCTTTACTATCACACAAAAACACTCTGTGTCATTATGAGAGAAAATACTTTGTAAAATCCTTAAATGAAGAAAGAAGATTCTTTTGAATCTGATCAATAGCGGAACCATTTAAAAAATTTATAATTTTAAAGGGTTCCCCAAGCAATCAGTTTGAAAAGAGTCATTTTTCCTCATTTAAGGATTTTAACATATTTTTCTTTTCCTATCTTAAGTCAAAGTGATCACACCTATGACTTCCACAGTCATGGAAAAAATCAGGCAGAAAGTTAGGAAACATTCTCAGGTAAAACTTGGTAGAAACGTAACTGTGGGAATAGCTGTTTTATTCTTTCACTTTTCCTAGACTGGTAGAAAGCTACGGTAGAGCTCCACCTAGTATAAGAAAACACATAACGAGGTGTTGAAGTTCTTGATGAAAACAAAACTTGAATGATGATAATAAATACCATCTAAGACCAGAAGAAATTTAAGGGTGCAAGTTAAGAATCCCAAAACAGGATGATAGAAACAGTAGTATTAGTATAATTTTAACTTGAAAGCCTTCAATATATCTTATATTGATTTCATATTTCTTTTGCCAGGAGTGTTACCTATAGCTACAAAAAGATAACAAAGAAATATTATCTTTTGAAAATTCATCACAGGTGGCAAGTAAACAAAGCAAATACGTAAATATTTAAGTTTCGGAAATCAACAACAACTGAAAATAAGACAAAATCACTTCTTTATCATGCAAAATCTCATCTACCACAAAATATCATGGTGCAGAAAATAGTCAGCTAACACTACTTGGTGTCTGCTGCACTGGTTCAGAAAATAATGGTCCTGGAAAGACTGCAATTATTCTTACACAACAGCACAAAATCTGGGGTAACTTATCAGACTTAGTACTCAATAGCTTCACAACACAGAGATGATTTTACCTCAGTGAAACATTGGTTGCAGACAGGAATAAGTTTTGGTACCGTTCTTGAACAAACCTTTGAGTCAGTTACACTTGAATATGCAAAATGGAAATAATGTGTTGACAGTCAAAAAAAATATAAACATGGCCTCTGAACGAAGTATTAGGAATAACACTGTGAAGTCTTAGGTTTAAGTATAAGTTCAATAAACGTATTAGAATGGACAAAACAAATGCCTACTGCTCCTTCTTGGCACTTAACAGGAAAAGCATCCCCAACCCATGTGAGTAATTTTGAAGAATGGCTGGGTTAGCTATAACATTGATGACTAATGGCTTGCTGTTATTCTCATTCATATTAATTTCACTTTTTGTAGAACAACACAGGTTGGTTTTTTTAACAGTATGTTTTTCTTATTTCTCACCATATCTTTCTCTGCAACTTATTTTGGTGGACATAGGTAAGTTCAAACATTCCTTCCCTTAGATGATTAAACTGATCAGATTTTAAGATAATAAAGAAAGTTATATTTTAAGGAATTCAAATAAAGTACATGCAGTAATTAATGAGAAGTAGTGGGTTGTTGAACACTGTGATAGAAAGGAGAATGATAGGTAGTTAAATTTGAGGGAGGATGAGAATTGGCATGTTAAATCGTATTAAGATGGTAAGAATGATCATGAACTACGGAGGTGGGGAGTAAAAGTGCAAGTAGAATCAGTCCTAGGGGGAAACTCTAGATTCCCATGATAAATTGCAGTGGCTATCCAAGTCATACCTATTCAGTTACCTATGCTGTTCATTTCCATTGTTACTAGGCCAACAAAACGAGGATCACTATTTGCCACTTATGATCAAAAAATTAATGATTATACCAAGCTCTTATTTAGAACTTGTGTATGAGAGGCACCTTTGCATTCTATTTTATTTAACGAATCACTTATAGTTCCTTGAGTGAGCACAGTGACTTAAAAGAAAATTGTTATAAATCTATTTGATACCAACGGTGACATAATGGCTCATATCCAAATTTTTAATGATAAAGACCACCTCATCATAAACTCTACCTCTAGTTTTTCATCAATTTTAGTTAGTAGATACAGTTAAATCCAATTTCCTAATATTTTAATACTTTTTGAGTCAGATATAAACCTAAAAACCTCATCATTTTCCATTATGCTCAACAGGTAATGCACATTGGGAGGAATGCGATATATTGTACAACAAAGATGAGTGATTACTAACCATAAAGTTTAATAATTCATAACATATATTCACCTCAGCATAACAAGATGAATAAATACATTTTTAACAATTATCAGCATCCATACAACCTAACGTACGAGACTTTTTCCCTACACCTTATCTTTCAATAATTCTCTTCATTCACACACATCAACACACAAAAGGAATGAAAATATATTATTCTATTACGTTAAATAGAATTAATTGTGCTGAAAAATTCATTCCACAAACCACAAGACATGTCCATATGAAATATATCAGCCCACATAAAGGGAAGTTGCTGTGATAATATTGTCAAAGATCGAGCAATGTCACATTGCTTCCACAGCAGTACCTAAGTATGGAATTATTTTGAGCAATTAAAATGGAAGCCCAATAAAAGTGATCTCAATAGATTTGACATCTGATGACACAATTAAAAATAATCCTGTGCAGCCAAAATTTCCTCTTTCCTTATCCCCCAACATCTTTGCATTTGATCTCTTCCACCCAAATTCAAATTATCTGCTATTTACCTTGTGAATTATCTAACTATCACTCTTAATGAATCCTCTTGCTTATTTACTTGAATTTGCATCACTTATGTCATGAGACATGCGACCATGATGTGTCATCACACCATTGCAATGATTCAGGTGTTAAAGTCGAGAGGGCATCCCTCCACTGACAACTATTGTTTCACCAGTAACATATGAAGCATCCTCAGAACATAGGAATGCGGCAACACCTCCCATTTCATGTGGAAGAGCCAATCTGAAATAAAAAACAAAACACAGTGAGATTTAAAGGGCTGAACAGTGACAACCAATACACACTACAGACCTTGCAAGATCCTACTGCACATGAAGACTAAATTAGTAGCAATCATAGGGGAAAAACAAAATCATTTTGGTGAAGTGAATGCTCAGGGTTCCTATGGTGGCATATTTTTCATTAGTATTCCATTTCTAAGACATTATTTTAAAAGATATTCCAAATCAAATATGGTATTAAATGTTGGTTCTTGGGGTGTCTGCTTTATGTCACTCCAATGGGCCCATGTTTCTCATCACTCATCCAATGCTCCTTGAATGTCACATTTTGAAGTTCATGCAATGGCTGAAGGCACTTCACATAACACTATATAAGAAAAACCACTGATTGTGACACAATGCCCACACCTGGGATGGGTGTTCTTTCAATTGGTGCAGTCAGCAGTTGACACATTAGTTAGTGCAAGCAGTTGGTAAATGAGATAAAGAGGCAAAATACAATTTCTCGGTTTTCTCAGGATTTACTTTATGCTCATGACCAATACTGTTATGGATATAGCCCAAATTAATACAACCAAACATTGGTGACACACCCAAATAAATATTCTACAACTCTGCTAACACAATGTACACACAAAAGTCTCTATGTCAGTAGCTGCTATCCAATATTCAAAAGAATAATTAATCATAATAATAAAATAATTAAATTATAACAAAACCTCACCTATTTACTAATTTACAGGTTTGTATGATATAATGAAGTATGAGCTGTGTTGCGATTTTAACAAGGTATATAACTTATACATGTGTCCAGTGTTAATATCAACATGGTAAGTACAACTTGAAGTTGGCCCATGCTGTGCATGCTCACCTTTATTGAGAAAACATCGAAACTAGTGACTTTTATCGCTGGCAAAGAGTCTACTCACTAGAGTAAGGTAAGATTTACCTAATAACGACTATTATTGTTTTATAAATTAGATCCACAATATCTAAAAAAATATTGTCCAGAGTGAATGAATATTATTGTTTTCCACATTACACATTCACGGAGCATATCTATCAAAATAAAAATGGAAGCCACAGTACTCTCTTTTCTCCAAGGTAAGATTTCACCTAAATTGGAATATCTGGAGGAAACTTATGCTTAACTAGGGAGAGTAAAAGATACAAGGTATCTATGACAAACCAATTGATGGTGTGGCAATTGGGAACCAGCTCAATTATTTTTCTCATAAATGTAATATGGACAGTAAAAAAACATGATGAATCTTGGCTTGAGACTATTAGGGCAATGTAATACCCAGCAGCTATAGAATCAAGATAGTGGTAGTGGCTATTACTGTATGACTGAAGGCAAAGGACATTTGTGCCATTAGGGAAAGGTAGGTAATTAGGCAAAGGTAGGATTTTTCAGAGAATGGGGGATGGGTTGGCAAAAACCTAAAGTCAACTATTAGCCAACTCTAAACAAAAGGGCCTATATTTTAACGTCCCATCTGATGGATGATGTACTTCACTTGAAGTGTTTTCCACATAGCACCCCAAGTAGGGTTCGGGATGCTCATGAAAAACTCTGTCACCACCGGGATTCAAGCCAATACCCATGGAGTATGACACCAATACACTAGCCACCACACCAAATTGATTACCCCTACCATTCTATTTCAAATTTAAGATATTTATAAGGAGTATGAGAGTGCAAAAGTGGAATGTTGAAGCTCTAACAGGAGAAAAAATGGGAATGCTAAACAAACTGAATAAAAACCTTTAAAAAAATAAGGGATGTGAATTTGGAGAAAGTAGAAAGTTAAGTAAAGCAAAATGAGAGAGCAAAAGTTGTAGTGGAAACAATTGGAGTGATTAATTCAAAGGGAATTAAGAGTCCATGGATGAAAGGAGATAACTACAGAGGGTGGAATATGGAAGAAGGATAAAAAGGAATGGATAAGATTGCACAGAGAACTAATTAATAAACTTATTCAACAAACTAGCAGGACCAAGGAAACATGGTGGAATAAATAGCATGAGGGTATGGGGAGATTTCATAGATGGAAAACAAGATGTACTATATGGGTGTGTAACAGAATTTCCAGGTTACAGAAAATGAAAAATGATTATCAACATACGAGGTAACACAGGAAAGTTATAGATGAAACCTTGCTATTCAACATTATTAACAACGGATTGCCTCCTGCCATAAAAAATTATTTTCATCTTTCCATCTTGAACCATAGAATAACTAAATTATTCTTTATTCCGGGCATAAATTTAGTTTGTCAATATTCTTCACTACTCAGGATTTGTAAAGAACAATATTTTTAGGCGGGTTGATATTCTTAATAAAAAAATGCTCATTCACAACATTAATAAAATGTACTGCTCATGTAGTATCAACCTTGAGACTGCATTTTTTGTTTATTGTCCTGTCATGATATACCTAAACTCTGACTTGCATCTTCACAAATATGTATGTTGTTGTTTGCTCATTCATATTAATCTTTATTTTGATTGAAATCTTTAGTTTTTTTGGCTTTTCTAGATTTCTGTATTGGCAATCATATGTATTTTTCATTTTTTAAAAGCTTTTCCCTGCCACTTTGTGAAAAACATATTAAAAATAAATAAATACAACCGAAGGAGATTCCAGGACAGACAAAGCCAAGATAGAAAAAGGAAATATGATGTGGGTGAGGGTGGCTTGGGTTCATAAATACTAGATGAATATTAAGTGTTATGGGAAACGAGAGCAAACAATGATTAAAATAGATTATGTATCAACAGGATTGATAAATAATTTATAGGAAATTTTAAGGAAGGAATAGGTTCTTTTTGACTGAATGAGGAATTTATGAAGAACAAGTTTGAACAGAAGAATTCAACATGTCAATTTCATTCCCAAACTAAAATAAATTGTAAAGAAGTATGAGGGTTAATGGGCTTCAAATTAAGTTTAATTTCACATGTCGCACAATTATTACTCAGGATCACAGATAGATGATTTAATCATAGCACAATTAGCTACCTAAGTAAAGATCAGTTAGGATTTACAAAGAGGAGTTAACCATATGATGTGATTGTAGTAATGAGAACATTGGAAGAAAGCAATGTAGAATATAACAAGAATGTCTTTGCGTATTTTGTGGCTTTTGGGAGGGTAAGTACAGTGGATAAAAATGAAAGAACATCATAGGCATATAGGAGTAGACAGGAAGGAAAGATGCCCAACTCAAAAACTATCTGTATCAGATGGCACAAGGTAAATGGAGGAAGAATCTAGATGGCATGTGATAGGCAGTGGAATAAGACAAGATTATCCATCATATTCAAGGCTTTTAAACACGACGGTTGCCTGAAAAGTTTCCAACTTCAACATGAATATGACAGCACTCTTCAATAAAAGTTGTGGAATATGTTTGCACATGCATTGAAAGGTACTTGCCAAACTTTCAGCCATTTTGGACACTTGGTTGTCATTTGTCAATCATTTGAATGAGTCATCGCGACGGTTTTTGTGAAAATTGAAAAAATTGAGTATCAAGCAGTCATTAAATATTTGTTCTTGAAATACAATAATTCTATGTATATCAAAGACAAGTTGGATGCTGCATACAGGGTAGCTTCAGCATCATTTACAACCATGAAATTTTGGGCAGCTCAATTTAAACATGGCCATATCAGCTTGGCTGATGATTATCATCTGGGGCAGCCAAAAACCATGACAATCACCGATAACATAAAAAAAATTCACCAAATGGTACTGGACAACCGTTGAATTAAGGTTAGAGAGATAGCAGAGGTTATGGGCATATTGAAAGAATGCATTTGTCAAAAATTGACTGAAGAACTGGAAGAGCATAAACTATCCGTTGAGCATTGGCTGCCACATTTACTCACTATGAACTAAATATGAATTTGAATGGACATTTCCAAGGCAATGTTGGAGCTAGTCAGATTTTTTGCATTGATTCAGAACTGTACATGAAACTTGGATTCACCACGACAAGGCGGAGAAGAGTTGAAGTTTTTTAGTGAGGCTTAAAGAAGTTTGGTGGAGATATTGAGGGTTAGTGTGCTGCATGACATATATAAATAGATTATCTGTGATGATGAACAGTTAAAATATTTCAGGTTAATTTCTTCAGTCCCATGGCTATCACCACATGCAAAGACTGTGAGCATTCAAACTTTATATTACAAAAATCTGATTGGAAAAAATTAAAATAAATTCTGAACTACCCATAATTTTATTCATACTTTTAGTATGTAGGTCTATTTTTAAAATTTCTACCAATCAACAATTAATACTGTTGATTTATATTGGTGGGGTGCAAATATTGGTCAAATCAGAATTTTCAGCAATCAAATATTGTTACTGGTGGCACCAGAGCTAGAGTCATACATATTCACTGCAATTTTCATTTTTTATGCCATATGCTCAGTCCATCTAGCCTCACAATGGGTTTGCTTTGCTTCCTTTATGACAAGACAGGGAAAAATTGTAAAATGGGGTAGAGAAGATTGATCACTATGTAGCTGTGAAACTACTTATTAACTTAATGCTTTGTCATGAAAAATGAGTAAATATCTGAACATCCCAATGAAATGTACAAGCATCTCAAATCTTTGAATATCCAAACAAAAGATTTGCTGGATTTGGGGTGAGGTGAAAATGAATTCTGGGTCAAAATATAATCCACATGGTATGACCATATGCAAGGAGATGCTGACACTTACCCTACTCAACTTAACCTTGAAATATATTATTGAAAAATTATTAGCCAGTGGATCTGGAGCACTGGTAAACAAAATAACACATATTGTAGCATTCAAATGATATATACATAATGGCCAGAACAATTTCAACAATTAAAGCATCTATAAGGAGCTAATACTTAATGGTATTACAACGGAAGTATCATTAATTGAAGAGAAGACAAAAATGCTTAAGAAAACAAGCAACTGCATTTAAATGTGAAACTCCAAGAGAGTTAATGAGAACGCAGGTGAAATATTGACATATCTATGGTGATCCTGCATTATGAGTTGTGGTACCCATCTAGCAGATAATTTTCTCATATTCAATTCCACCGTAAAAATGTTCAGATGACTTCCCTACATCTTCAGCGATTTCTCACAGTTTCAGTCAGCCCATCCTCAAGGACCATTTTATGTCCTTTAACAATAATTTCTGGCATAGTGGCACATTTTGGCCAACCGCTATGCAGATCATCATCTAAGCTGTCCCCACCAAACTTAAACTCATTTATCCACTTAGCAACTGTTTATAATATGAAGGGGCAGAGTCCTCCAGTGTGTTCTGAAAGTTGGCATGCATTTCCTTTGCTTTCATAACTTTGTTTATGAAGTATTTTGTCACTTCTAGAATAACAATTTTTTTCACCTTCACAAAGCACTAAATAGGAACAACAACAGAGAGGCCTCCGCACCACAGATCTCTTCCCATAGCACAGACGCTTTGCGTGTTGACCCATAAAGGATTACCTATTAATATGCGGGGAACTCACTACACTAGCACTGACATCTGGTGGTGATTCTGAGAACCTTTCAAACTACCCTTGTATTTAGTTCAAATTATCAAAAATATGCAGAGGGGGCAGCAACATAATTTCCTTTTTTGAAAGCATTTTGTGTTTGAACAAAGGAAGTTATGTTGTCGCACCCTGTATTATAACAGAACTCTAAGATAACTAACCTCATGCTAGGGCATAGTATTAAGCCCAGAAGAATATTTTAAATTGTTAATCAAGATGAAAAATACATATTTAAGTAACTGAAACAATTTCTACTGACCTGTTCATTGGAATATTTCTTAAAGCTATCTCTTGAGCTTCTTCAGATTCATGGAGCTGAAAAAAAGGAACAATTCAAAACTATTAGCTGCTTACCCATTGCTAATTAGTATTCACCTTTTAAAAATTAGTTCATTATCATTTGCTCTTATTTTGACAATTTTTACTAAGAGGATTTTTTATTGCCCTGCCTACTCTTCTTTAATGCTGTTGCTTTATGATAATTTGGCTTAAATTTAAATAACACTTTAAGAATTATGTAGAAATGTGAACACCTTGATTAACTTTTGTCAAACCTTTAATCAAATTAAATGAACTATTGTATTTACAACACCTATGGCCAATGGAGAACAATACTACCTTGATCAAAAAGTTCCCGGAATAACCACCGTGTGGCGCTCCCATCGTTCCGATTTGAGTTCTGTTTTTTTTGTTAAATTGGTACATCTGTTGTTGATATTCCCTTTAAATCTTAGTGTCATAACTTGACATTTGCAAAAGTTACGTAGCCAAGAGTACATCTATCTCTGTGTGTGTTGGCGATTTTTTACAATTTCAGAAATGGATTTAAATTTGCAACAACGAACTTGTATTAAATTTTGCGTAAAAAACGGATTTAGTGGCGCACGGACGTTGGAAATGTTGGAAAAGTGTTTCGGCAACGATTCTCTAAAAAAACGGTCGTTTACCAGTGGCACGAGCGGTTCAGAAGTGGTCGTGAGTCAATCGAAGATGATGAACGCAGTGGCAGACCATCGACATCGAAAGTCGGTGAAAAAATTGATAAAGTAAAAGAAATGTTGGTCAATAACCGCAAATTAACCATCAGAGAAAAAGCGGAGGACTTGAACATTGCCTATGGATCCGCCCAAGACATTGTGGTTAATGATTTGGGTTTCCGTCGTGTAGCTGCAAAGTTGGTGCCAAAAGACCTCAATTTCATGCAAAAAAGAGACCGTGTTGACGTCGCAAAAGACATGATTTGCGAGGCTGAATCCGATCCCACATTCATCAAAAGGATCATTACTGGAGACGAGACGTGGGTTTATGAGTACGACACGCAATCCAGACATCAGGCAAGTGAATGGCGTTCACCAAATGAGCCGAGACCAAAAAAACCACGTCGTTTTCAGTCAAAAAAGAAGGCAATGCTGACGGTTTTCATGGATTACAACGGTGTAGTGCATCATGAATTTTTGCCAGAAGGCCAGACAGTAAACAAAGAGTATTATTTGGGCGTTATGAGACGTTTGCGTGAAGCAATTCGCCGAAAGAGACCAGAAATGTGGGCAGGAAACTCATGGATTTTGCACCATGATAACGCACCGTCGCACAGTGCTATCATTATTCGTAAATTTTTGACGAAAAATGCAACAAATACCATCCAACAGCCACCGAATTCACCTGATTTGGCTCCCTGTGACTTCTTTCTGTTCAATCGAGTTAAAAAACCATTACGGGGAACGCGTTTTAGCAGCCGAGAGGAAGTAATGGAAAAATCGCAGGAAGCACTGATGGACATACCGAAAACCGAATATAAAAAATGTTTCGAGGATTGGATCAAGCGCTGGCATAAGTGTGTTGCAGTCGATGGGGATTACTTTGAAGGGGACAATATAGATTTAGATGAATAAACTTGTATTTTTAATTTTCTGAATAAATTCCGGGAAATTTTTGATCAAGGTAGTATATCATATCAAAATAACTTTTTAAAAAATGGCAATGGAAAAATTGGGCAGTATATGAAACATTCAGTTGATTACAAACTTTAGTGTGAGCATGAATGGGAATCAAAAGAATCAGTGAATCTGCAGAGAAAGTCTTAAAGTATGACAATTTTTGGCCATGAAAATTAAATTTACCATACATTATGAGCTGAATTTAAAATGGCCAGTAAACTCCGCCCATTGTCATGAAATTCTACTTCAGTTAAAATACAAGCACTCAAAATTTATCACTTGAAAAGACTTTGCAATGCTATTTAGTGACAGACAACCTGGATACAAGTACTTATGGAATTTATTTTGATGCCTGCTTCACCCACTAACAACTTTTAACTAAGACTGCATAGGAAATCTAATTCTGACCAGAGCACAGTGCTCAATTTTTCTTCAGGGAGGTTCGAAATTGTCACAAAGAGAATGATTTAAGAAATAATAAACAAAGTTATCTGAAATAAAGTTTTGAAAGCAGTAATTATTATTTAAATATTGTTAATTTGGTTCATAATATGATCATAGGCAGCGCATTTTGAGTCTCAACATGATCATCATGAAGTAGTATAAGAATACATGCCTGAAACTATAGATACAAAGTCATTTTAAGTAACATAAAAAAATAAGGCATGAGAAAACTATAAAAAACTACAAATTTCACAGACAAAATATTCTTTGATTTCAATTCCAGTAAAATCTTAAAAATCACTTTTCTCATCGTGTGCCATTCTTGAAGTTGGGTTACTTTACTCTGATACTACCAAAAGTAGGCAATATGAATGACTTTTGTTTCCCATCTTTGGCAATCCACTCACTGAACAGTTGAATCATCCACACATTATCTCTTCATTGTCATTTTTTATGCTACATTAAACATATTTCCCAGCCCATTCGATGCACCCTGATTTTTCAGGTTAGAATTTATTCCAACTACTTGGCTCAGACTAGAAAGTATCAAAGTATTTTGATGTTAAAACTTAACATGAAAAAAATTGAATTGATACATTAAAAAATAAGGAGTTAATACATATGTCAATGTTTATCCTTCATGGAATCCCAGATAGTTGACATCACTTGGCCAAAATGCCATTAAGTTGCCTTGCTTTCATGTTCCTAATCATAATTTTCTGATTCAAGTATAAATAAAATGATGTACGACAATCTTCTCCCCTAAGATCCCATGAGATTTTTTTATTTAACTTTTCATGCAATGCTTAGTTTCTGTTATCACTTAAATTTGTATTAAGACCAACCATTTTCTATGCCTTTATGACACTCTCATACTACTTAATATTGTACGCCAGGAGACTCCAAGGTTATCAGGAGGGAAACAATTTATGCATATATTAGCAGAGGGGTGGCATGGCATTTGATTACCTCATCAAGAGATGGGAGGTTGAGAGAAGGACACACTAATGGCCTCATGGGTGGAGGTTTTAAGAAACAGAGTTCATGAAAGCTTCTTAAAAGGGAGCACACAAACAGTTCTGCAATAACTCATTATATACCACCAAAACGTTCTCTGTGTTTTTGGACTTAAGATCAATAAAAGAATACATTTGAAAATTATACAAGGAGCTAAAATATGCACATGCTACAACAATTATTTTTTTGGTAACCATCAAATAAGGTAGGTTTTCTAAGGCCTCAATAAACACTGCCATGTTCATAAGCCTCAAGCAGTATGAGAATATAGTATATGACACGATAAACTATTATAAACCATTCTTCCATTCTGAATATTTTCTGCCTCCCTTCATACTATTCAACATCTCTATCCTTTTACCCACCCAGCATTCTTCCCTCCATCACATTGTTCAAAATTTCATCACCAAAGTTCCAAGCATCTATTTTACTTGCCTCCTTTGAACCACTTTCAACAACCCCCTCCTTCCACTATGCTTGCTACTTCCTCTTTTGTCTTCCTTTCTAGTTCTCAGTTATAGTAAACTACATAAACGTTTTGAATCTTATAAAAGTTTTGCTTCCGACTGACAACTACGTTGATGAAACCATTGTAATATATTAGTTTTTAAAAGAAAAATTGATGCTTAGCAACCCCACAGGAAAAACATTTGGCCACCAAAAGGGGGGTACCAGGTTATAATTCCAGATTATGCGTTTAACCCAAAAAAATCTGAGCAGCATGATCTCGGCAATATCTTTGAATGGTGATGAATGGCAGAAGAGAGAAAGGATCTGGCCCTCCCATATCAGCATAATTTTTCATATTTCACTAATCTTACGGCCCAGTTCAGGGTTCAATCTACCGCAACACATTAACTCAACCTTTGGGTTGAATAGATGGATGGATGGAAAGGAGTGTGGTGACTGCCAAAGATTTATCACTTTTTAATCAGATTATTGGAGAGAGGGATTGAAGATACAACTGTACACGTATACATAACTGCAGGTGCAAACTCCAATGAGTAAAAATCTCTTTCACTAGCCAAAAGAAATTCACCAATTGCACTACTTTTCAAGCATGCTTCGGCTGTTTTAATTGCAGCTAAATTTCTTCAATTTTAATCACTTTTTAGACTACAATTTAGATAACTGGATAGATAACCTTATGTTTATTTCTTAAATACGTCACTTTCTACTAATTTTAAAATGCCATTAGGAAAAAATTAGTAAGATTCCTCAGACAGTTTTTAATTTCTTATGAAGTCAGTCTGAGTTAAAAATATTCAGTTGATGTAGCAACCTCTAAAAATTGATCAAAAATCATCGGGAGACTTCTAAAGGCACCACAGTCCAGATGGTCACCGAAAGGTGTAATGACTTGATGAAATTTCTATATTTTGTGAAAAATCTCATTTTTGAGGTCACCTTTATATAACAGTTAAATAAGAATACCAGAATTTTAAAGTATAAAATTACTGTCGCAGCATCCAGTGCAGTTTCTATGAATTAGTTAATAAGAATTTGGACGCACATCTGATTAGCAATTAATTATCATATTATTTTCAAAAGCACATAATCATACCAGGGAACATGGTGCGCTATGAGGCCATTTTCAAAGCCTAACTTTAAAATAATGATTGATTGGAGGACTAAGACACTCAGATAACTACTTACAGCACCGGAAAATTTGGTCTTCACTATGCCAGGAGCAATGCAATTCACACGTATGTTTTCTGGGGCAAGATCCTGAGAAGCTGCTTTTGTTAGACCCAGAAGTGCCGTTTTACTAACAGAGTATGCTCCCAGTAACTGCAAAGAATTGATTATACATTTCATCAATGAGTAAAGATAAAATGTACAAAGGGAGGAAGAGCTGAACATATACCATATACCACCTTTGAAATTACTCATTAATCTTACATTAAATGGCTGGAAACCAGCAATAGAAGATACATAGATGATTGAACCACCACCTCTTTTTCTTAAGTATGGTAAGGCTTCTTTTGATAAGAGGTAAGCTGCTTTTACGTTCACATCGAATATTTTATCCCATGAACTTTCTTCAATCTGTGGAGAATTGATGGAGTGCTGTAGCGCGAAATTCTATTGCAACACATATATATTTGATCAAGTGTAAATTTAATACTGAGACAGGCAACTATATACTAAAAAACTATAAAATCCGGTACCTCGAGGACTGGGCCGGTTGTGGGATTAACGGCTGCATTGGATATTAAAATATCAATTCCACCAAATTTTTCAATGGCCTGCAATTTAAAAGACTATATTGTACTACTCCAAGATGACGTGGAAATGATTTTGACGCTATTTTGCAAGTATGTTCAAGCTGTTTGTATTGCAACTCAATATGTTCATTTTTAATTACATTGACAAGTATACGGCTAAGATCATTCAGATCAAATAAATGTTTCCCCTTACCCTCTTGAACAACTTTTCCCTATCTTCAGACTTGCTTACGTGACATACCACTCCATCAACACTTAAACCTTCTTGCGAAAGCTTTCTCACAGCATCTTGAACATTTTTTTCTTTCCGGCTACTAACAACCACGCTGGCTCCTTCGTCAGCCAAGCGTTTTGCTATCGCGAATCCAATTCTATTGTTCAAGTGGAAAAGACATTTAGGCCTTAAACATTTTGAGATTCTAATTATAATTGGAGTAAATAACCACAGATTCAAATTACCCATCTGTTGACGCTGTGACAACAGCAACCTTTCCTTTCAACCTTGACGGTGTCGATGACGAGTAGTTTTTACAAGGATTTAGGAAGATTTCGCTGGTTTTTAGCTTGGGAGCTGCGAAGAAAAACGACCTCAGCATATCTGAATAGAAGAATCTCCTCTAATGCCTGAAATTCAGACAACGCAAGAGGAGTATACGGGGTGATAAGAACTGATTACACCAAGTCAACGAATAGAATGTATTGCTAAATGGATACCACGGAGTTTGATGTTCGTTTGTTCGGATCAGCTGTTCAACATAGCCCCGCGTGCTTTTGAGCGACTTTTGACACTGGCTTGGGACCGGCAATGTAAAATGCTCCTAGTACTGCGAAGGGAGATGTTTACGTACATGGGATGCTTAATCAGCCACTAAAATAGTGCCCAATAGACTCCAAACCATTATCAAAATATATCTATTGCTTGAAGTTTTTTATTCCTTTTTGAGTGGTTCTATGCACGGATTCATTGAAGGTTTTTTAAATACAGTTTTACACTTATCAACTAATTTGTAAAAACCTGTATAATCTAAATGTTTATCTAGGAGATATCAGGGAAAATTGTGGATTATTTTTTCTTTCATGCAGCCATAAAGGAGCAAGTAGTAGCATATCCGCCCCACGGCAGATATAAATCTTCATTATCCTTGCCAGAGATCATTATTCTAATGTACAAATATTTAAATTTCAAATAAATTAATATTTATGTAACTCTTTTGAGACATTACAAATCTGAAGTGCCTCTTACGCTTTTCCTTGTGATTCAGCAAGTATCGAAACAATTGCTGGAAGGAGGACCCACATTTAGTTATGAGTAAATTTTACCTGATAATAACTTATACGACTTGTGAATTTCACATACCTAGGAGAGGTGGCGCAGTTCCTCTCCCTGTGCTCCCAATGGACGCTCCATTTACCCCCTGCATGATCAATGAAATAACCATAAACACAGTAATCAACCCGAAGGTCGGTTTGGTAAGTGATGATAGAGTACACCCAGTACTAAGCCCGACGGCCTGTGAAATTCACACATCAGGATAGGGGGGCCGGTTGCTTTCCCTGTGCCGGTTATGGTTTTCCAGGAAGATCTGATACCCGAAAAATCACATAGCTTGGTTGCAGCATGAGTCTGCATTTCATTGATTTATAAGTTTTTATTGTATATTATGAAATAAAAAATTATAATTCAATGAAATGCAGACTCATGCTGCAATTCGAGGGTCAAAAATCCAGTAAAAAATCTCCAAAGTAATATTTGAAAACAAGTATCAAGTTTTCCCGTTGAGGGTAACCCATTTATTGAAATTGCTGATTTGGAATTTCAACGCCTAATGTGCGCAATTATATTCCGTGGTTTTAATATTATTAGAACTCAATTATTACTTGAAGATGAATTAGGTTATAGACAAGAAACTAAATCTAGCATCTAGTAGGAGCATCGGCCCAACGAAATAAGGACATAAAATGATAACATATCGCAGTAGTTCTAACAATTTGAAACTCTAGGTTATACGAGCTCGTATACTTTCCCACAACGGGCTAAATTATGAAACCGATTTTCTTAAACCTTTCTGTTCCATTAAATTCTTAGCATGACTAAGGTCTTACTGGGAAAAAACCTTACACAAGCAAGGTCGCGACGTAATTTTTTCCATGTGGCGATTATCATGCTAAGGTGTGTTGTGTGTTGAGGTCGAGACTAAAAGCCTGAACTCCCTTTCACAAAGTCATGCAATTGCCAGTTCCACTCCTGCTTATTTATCCTGCCGGCCTCATAGTGAAAAGAAGTAACAGCCAATTTGTGTCTTGTGTTACATTTACTCCACCATTTCGTCGCTGAATAGATTCATTGAAGTGCTGAAGGATTATTGGTACTTCAGAAGTTACGCAAATACCCAGGTGAAGTGTCACATCTGGAAACCCACAACAAATAAAGAATTAAGGATACTAGCGGATACTTCAGTATAGCGGGATGGCGCTCAACACTCAAAGTAAGTTTTTTTCGTATTTTCGAAGTTTTGTCAAGTGATTTTTTCCTATCGTTGCCAATGTGACTTTTTTCTATCGTTGCCAATGTGACTTTTTTCTATCGTTGCCAATGTGATTTCATATTCATTTCCGTCAATGAAGATGCGAACAGTTTTTTGGGACAAAGCTCGCTTACGACGGATCCGAAAACTCCAGATCGTCCGTAAATGACAGCGGGATAACTTGAAAGGAAATATTGAATTTGATTACGATCAATAAATGGGTGTGTTTTCGTAATTCGACACAAGGTTTCAAAATTTTTAGAAATAAATTCCTCAGAATATGCAGTGAATAAGTTCATTCATACGAAATCGCTAATAGTCTTCAGGATTGAAATTGAAAATGCGGTTAACTCAAATACCAGCTTAATGAAAGGGTAAGACCCCAGTATTTATTGTCGTGCACGATTTTGAGAATGTCATATTTTGTCTGATGTAAAAAAGTTAAGTTTTTACGACACGAAATATAACCTACGCACTGGATATGCAAATACCAAGTAGCTAACAGTTGTAATGTTTCCTCAATCCTTAAGCATACTTGGGTCTGAAATGCTAGTTTCTCGTTTTGTATCGTGTTAAATGGATCGGATTATGCTTAGATTATGAACGAAGCTCACTTGACCTAGTAGCGTAACGTGGGGTAGTTGACCGAAAGGAGATGAGACTTGAACTCTCAGTTGAGTTCAATACCGCGCAAACGTAGTATGTTGGTGAAGGCCAAGAACTACATCACTTTTAGGTTGATTTAACACACACTCATTTCAATGATAGTAACACAATCATGTTGCCTATTACTGAATAGTAATGTGTCTATGATGGAAGTAACCGTTTCGTAATTTCATTTATACACTGATCACATAAAATGTCCGAACATTCATTTTCCGAATCTCTCTGACACTTTAAGAGCTTGGTCCTTGATGATGAATTCACAAAATTTTGCAATTATTTCGTGTCATGAGCGAGTTCTGTCGCTCAATTCTTTCATTGCCCTCTTCCTTTACCCATTTTGCCTGATTTGAGAATGTCTGAATGTCAATTTTAATTTTGACTCTAATATCGATAAAAATAATTTATAGGGTGCATGAAACGCATCTCCATTTAATAATTCTTCCATTTTTTAAATGTCTACTCAATTAAGTAATTTGTACAGGACATGCGTTATTGCTCTTCATGAATATTGAAAAGCGGACTTAATCGCTTTCATCTAACCGCTTAATAGATGATTAAAAGTGTATTACTTAGAATAAATAAATATTATTTATCTAGTTGGTTGACTTTTTGAATCGCCGACATTTTGACGTGTACATTACCGTCAAGGTAACTCTCCCTTCAAGGTACTTAAGAGAATCACAGCTACTTCCAAGATTAAGATTAAACCTAGGGTGGTTTTTCAAGTACCTAGGAATATGTTATAAATGTGTAAAACTTGGATATATATAGTTTGAAGATCTAGGGGCCTTCAATATGAAAACCTTTCAGTGAAGAATACTCCGCGTATGCACAATCATGTCATATTGTGGAATATTCAGGGCACGAATTTCATTGATCGCCTCCGTCGCCGACGGGCGAGCTTTAGTCACAGAGATTGGTCCCCGATGTGGAAAAGGTCTCAGTAAATGTGGCTAGCGTTATCATTCGCAAGCTTTTTAAGTTGCAACATCAAAGTCCAGCAGAAAAGCTGTACATATTTAATGATAAAAATCTTAACTATTTGTAATTTAGAGCTACCCAAATTGCGCTTAACAAGGATTCCATCAATCTTTTTCATCCAGGTATTCTTAATTTCGGTGCATTCTGCGAATTTCAAGGAGGTAAATAACTAGCTTTTAACATGAAAATCTTAATTTTGCGACATTAAGAAGGGAAAAATATTCCCAGTTTGTTTGTTTCGATGAAACGAATTTTTTTAATAAAATGAAATGAAAGAAATCATCGACACTGCGATTCAGAAAAATCTTTCCAGAATATTAGTTCACTGAATTTCGAATTTTTTTCCATCCAGAACTATTCTTCTTGTCCCATTCCTTACTAAACTTTCCTTTCCCTCCTCCATGTCACTGCTTCTTCACCCATTTCTGCCCACCTTCTTTCTTTATTATTCCTCCTCATGTGGTACTCACAATACTTTAACAATTTATTTTCATCAAAATTACGGAATTTTTTCCTTCTTCTGGAATTTTTTCCTTCTTTCCCTTTTATTTTTTAAACATTAATTTTTGGACAATTAACCTGTTTTTATTTCCTGTATTGTACTCTATAAGGCATTTTTCAATTCTACTTTGCTTCCATTTCTTATTTTCCCATTTTATCTCCAGCACAAGGTTTTGAAGGAGCCTCTTCTTCTCGGGTACGTTTTTGCGATGGTTCATGCAATTATCCATAGATGATCACACTTAAGACGCTGGTATACTTTCATTCACAATCTGCGTTTTGTGACCGTAACTTCTTTGACCATAGCAGTCGACTCTTGATCATAAATGACTTCCTATTGTGAACTCTTGTGCTTTTTATTTCCGCAGAACATCTTCTACATCGCATTATCTACTTCCAAATCAGGCGAAATTATTAAACTTCTAATTCTTCTCCTACCAGAGTAATATTCACCATCCGTTTCTCTTTCCCATGTAGTACGGTATTAGTTTTATTACTATTGGTTTTCATGTTGCATTTCCAAATACTCCATCCACTTCATTCGAAGAAACAGTGGATGCGCTCTCCGCTCCAATTTTGTCATAACTGAGATAAAAAATGGGAAAATAATCACATTAATTTTTTCCCAATCACGTGAATTACTTGGAGGTCTCTTTCTTGTACTTTTTCACTACCTCTTCCAAGTATCTTTAGAATTTCGGTGGAGATATATGACGTTGTTTGCTCTTATATTTTACTCAAGATTAACTTTTTCTACTGCCCTTCCTTCGCATTCTGGAGATCTGGATCATATGGGTATAGTAGATTACTTGTCTATCTTGGTAGTGCTTTCAAAGCATTTCCAGTGATTTGGACATATTTTTCCACTCGTCGAATCAAAAGGCCTTCTACAAGTCGACGAACACCGTATACGATCGCTTACAGAGGTGCACGTTTTTTATTTACCATCACCCGCTGAGAGTTTGACCTCCCTTGTTCCTCTGCATTTTCCGGACCCAAATTGGTATTTTTGACCGAATGGCTTGATTTACTACTTGGACTTACTATTTGACACTAGACTCAAGGTTCGATCTACCTCGCCTTTCTCGGTAACACAGCCATTGCAATCTTCTCTTAATCCTTGAGGCATCTTCCACTTTAGTGGATGTCCTTGATTATTCCAAACATGAAGTGTTTAACCTTAACCTCCGATTTCTTCGCGTGAGTCTGCCCCGATGGTCTTGCTCATCTCAAGACCCTTTTTTCTCAATCAGATTCACATCCCAACAAATTTAGACCCCGGTCATTTTAGCCCACTCCCTACCTGCTGCTTTTGAGAGGTTCCGACCATGCATGAAGTAAGTCCCTCTCATATCCTATGCATATTCTAGCAGCACAATCCAATTCACATCTGTGATGCTATTCGATTGTCTTGCCCCATAGATTCCTATGGTGCCCAATTGCCCCCGGAACATCGATAGGTAAATAATTGCTTATTACCGGATTTCTCGAGGTTATGGATGAAGGCACAACACCCAAGTTTGAGGTAGTACTCGAGCTCACGATCTCTGGGATGGCAATCGAGCGCGAGGTCAATGCCGCTTGCCAATAGCACTTAATCCTATTTTTCTTGGTTTTCTTTGACTTTCGTACGACTGAGATCAATAGGTTGTTAATGGTCGCTGGTGAATCTGTCCCTGATTTTTCTTTTCCTGCAGAGAGTTTGTGTTCAAACTTAATTCACATTTTATTCTCTTCTGCTAGTTGTGTTACAGGTAGCTGTCCACGATCACTAAGCTGTGATCTTCACCTCTATTGGATTAGCCTTCCTATTTGTCCTAATAAACCTGTATCTGACAAGAGTAGAGTCAATTAGTTGGCTGCATGCGTTTCCAGACATCTTTCATGCTCCCAGTGCGTTTGCCGTTACCACTTTCCTCTCTCCGCGGGAAAACTCCAAATCGGTTCCCTCATCTCGAATTTTTAATGCTGCTTTTACCCATGTCCATCCCCCTTTCTCTTTGCTACGCTCAGGTTCTCTATCCAGTTTTTCATAATGCCCTTCTATTTGTGTTTTGTATCGTTAAAGGCGGGCGCTCGGATTTTCACTATAATCATGCTCACTGGCTCTCATTTCAACATTATCAACAAAATCCTCTTGTTATAACACCGACAGATTTTGCCCCTTATTCCCCATTTTTTCCAGTATCATCTTGAGACTAAATTCCTCAAGACATTAGCGCTTCTTGCCCATTTTTATTTGAATGCGACGACTGAGATAACTAAGGATACAACTAAATTATTGAAATAATTCACTCAAATACGTTTAGTGATACTGACCTGATTGAAACTGACAGCAAATAGCGCACCTAAGTAATAGACATTATTTGTTCCAAATTCACAACCGTCGTGTGTCTTAGAGGTATCGCCTAAAGGAGGGAGGTATCACGAAGGAACAGCTTCTGCCTATGGCTTAAGTTTCAAATTTTTTGATTCCAAGAATGTTTTAAATCCTCATTATTTAGTCTTTATGATGATTTTAGTTTATTTTTTTACTTGGACTATAATTGCGCACTAATATATCACTCGCAAACAGTTTCTTTTAAAAAATGCCATTACGTACTCATATTTAAGGTTAACGTGGGAAATCACTGTTTTTTATTATCTCTTTAATGATAAGGTTGTATTCTTTTAAATTTTCAGTAAATGTATTATTTTATATTACCATAGATAATGATATTTCCAGTAGAACTTAGTTATAGAAAATCTATTAAAGCTACAACTAAACATTTGGCTCTACTATTTAACCCAGCGACATCCCCCTGTATACATGTATTTATATATGTGCCTTTAGCTAATTTAACTTAGCTGAGTTTAGAAAATTTGTCAAGAAAAACTTAATGCGTTTTTTTTATAAATGATTTGATCAGCCTCGGGAAAACCTCACTAACAATTATTGTCTCTTTATATTGCTTATGATTAATGTTTCGGCCCACATAATGATAATACAAGGTTGAGAAAAGAAACTACATGTAAAGCAGTTACTATTCTGAAATAAAATATGAAAAAATTGAAGCATGCAAGCCTTATTCGTGTGTTATTTAGTTACATATCGCCCAAAGATTTGCTGAATGCGTCATTATTTGGTAGTCTGTGCAGCAATTGTCTCTTTTCTTAGAATGGGCGCAGAATGACAAAATTCCATGCCGAATTCACCAAGTTAAATATTATTATCATAGTGCATGTTCAACGTTTGGTGAACGTGGCATCAAAGAAAGAATTTATTTTTAATAGTAAAGACAAAAAGGGTGAACGGATTTAAAGTTTATTAAATTAAACGAACACAGTTTAGTCAAAATTAAGGTACAAATTAGTAGCCATAAATCCCTCTGTTAAGTCATTAAGTAATTTTACAAAACTATGAGAAACATTTACACATATTGATGACCATATGATTTTTTACCTTTTGTTTTACTTGTTCTCAGACCTTAACCCATCAAACCATTGATCTGATAAGCAAAATCGATGGCTAACCATTAAATTGCTCTTGAATATCCTCCTCCGTCAGCGGATTTTGAATGTGCTGAATTTCATTAAGAAGCATTTCATTTTATTTTGTACCAAAAGTTGCATTTTATGCTGCAATTAAGGGAAGGTGCTAATTAACTTTACTAGTACATATATGGAGGCCAATTTTGCCTAGTAAGGCATTCGGTTGCCTTATAAAACAAAGGCCGTATGATGGAGTCTCGCCTCAGGAGCTGTAAAAACTCTTGGTTTTGTTGCAGTCACTGAGAAACCTGAAGGCATGCAAAACGTGCCTTGTCGGAATATCTCGAGTACATACTAATAACATTCAGGGTACAAAATGTTATACCACCGCTCAAAGATAATATGGTTAATTTTTCCGTGCTCCTAGATTCTCCCTTAACTTTGGGCTACCCAGCCGCAACATTCCACGTGCGTATTACATATGAACCGAAATATTTCCTTCGGAAAAATAATTTCGAGCCATAGGTAAAAATGTCGAAAAAATATTTCAAATCGACGTTCACCACTTGGTGCACTGTGAAACCAAATTTATAAGAAATTCTATTAGTAATTTCGACAATATTGAGAAATCGTTAAATACATCAATTAAAAATATTATAAATTCACTTTAAAAATTCAGACCGTAGTGATCGAGATTTCATACATTCATCTTAAAAGTTACTTTTTGTTCTTTATTCAACTGAAAGTACCACGATAAATCTGAAATTTATTGTCTGGACCATTAAAATCTTCACGATTTCAATGGGGTGTGTTTTCTGAAGATTTCGAAAGATGCCAACTCCGATTAACTTGTATTGTTTCAACTTTATCATTTTATTGCCCTAATTTCTCCTTCACCTCCATCCTCTCCGTTAGGTATTATTATTATTAGGTAATCTACCGGTTAAGGTAGGTTTTTCGATGGACACAGCTACTAAATAAATATTTTGTGACTCCTAACAAAACACAAAATCCAGTATCCTACTCTAAATCAGGTCCCTCTTCATCTCTGAGTACTTTCTTCCTCCCTTCATTGCGTCCAAAATCCCTATCCTGTTCCTTGCAGTTCCTCGTTTTCCTAACATCCTCCCCTCGATTACAGTCTTCAACATCCCATTGCCGGTCATTACCCCCTTCATCCACTTCTACTGCCTCCATTGGATTGCTCCCAACAACCCCCTCTCTTCGCCCACCTTACCGGCTTGCATTATATCTTTAGAATTACCCTCGTCAAAAGAATAGCGGAAGACAGCTAAATTTCGCTAATGGCCGTATATTAGAATTCTGTTGATTCTTCAAATAGCTATGCATGTTTAGGGGTAAAAATAGGTCTAGCAAAATATTTGTGCAACTATGGTAGATGGTGTACTGAGGAGAACACTGGGCATTAGGAATATGGACGAGAATTTTTGTTTTCAAATATTTTTTAGAATAGGCATATCTTGAGCAAGCAAGAAAACCGAACAAGGGCTGCGGTTTATACGTTTACGTTGGCTTCTCACCACGAGGGTCTGGGTTTAACTCTCTTAGATTGGTATTGGGTAGGATATTTTAGCGTTATATATCCCTCGCTCCCAACTTCGTTTCATGTGGCGAACAGAACACAAGTATAGGGCAACATTCCACTTGTAAATAGTTCAATTGGATTGTTCATTGTCTTCCGATGGAAATATCTTATATTAGCTTCAATTTAATGTCATATTTAACATTGCAAAAGACCTTGAAAGTCGCGTGCACCACGCAATAATAAACTTTGCTACTCCCAAGTTTAGGTTTGCAAGAATACAACGTCGGGTGTCGTTCAATACTTAACCGTTACGGGATTAAAACGTCGCTCATAATCATCAGCCACGCCCTCTTCGCGGTTACTTTATGCATTTGCAGTTTCCTTGAAAGCGTGGGTTTTAGAAATTACTAAGACTTCAACTTGACACCATTGTTGAGCTTAAGCGGCTCTTTTTAAATGTACCATCCAGAAAATAGGCTAGAGGAATGAGAATAAGGGAGACCAGGTCAAACGGGCACGTGGTCCTTATTGCTCCCATCCCCTATGGCGAGTAGCCCCGTAGATTCCTGCTGCCCGCTGTGCACTATGCATTGCGTGTTGTCAACTTTCAGGTGGTATTGCTTGTTGCACTCGTATTTTTTCGGTCTGAGTGGGTAAGTGGATATTAAAAAAATATTTGAACGAAGCAACGTTAAAAGGCGTTAAGAAGAATTAAGAAAAAACCTAAGAAGCTCATGGGGCATATAACAAAATGGAAGAAAAAAGTGAAAGTCAAAAGAATAAATTAAAAAAAGAAAACAAATTCGTATACCAATAAGTGGGAGCCGAATAAATCCGATTAAAGTGAGTAAATGATCAATAAAATAGTGAGCTTGCGAGAAGAAATATCGGTATCACTCATCGTTTAGGATTCGAGTAACGTGAGTACATATGGTAACAATGCCTTGACAGCAATCATCGATAAAGAGAATAATGACTGCCTTGATTGCAGTTGATAATCGCGTGCAGTTGAAGCATTTAGATCTGGTTAGCTACTGCTGCTCTGTGGCTTCGGAGTCCATTTTATGACCGATTGCATCGCAGTTTATTTTCAGAATTGGTTTAATTGGAGCACAATTTTTATGGCTGGCAATATCCCCATGCAACGAGAATGGAGTTTCATGGTGCTGATCAATCCAGTAGTTTGTCTTACCCAATGTTAATGATGTTTATTTCGACTCATTCGAAGTTATAATTTACCATTTCAAACAAGAAGAGAGTAAGTAGTTCTTTTCTTATAGATTGTCTAGGAATATATATATATATATATATATATATATATATATATATATATATATATATATATATATATATATATATATATCGAAACACGATAAGGATTTGGGTGTGGAGAAGGCTGAAAAAAGTGTCCAGATAGGAAAACAAATGAAGAACTTTGACGGAAATTGAGGTTGTTGGGAGGAATTCTAAGAAGGCAAGACAAGTGAATGTAGGAGATGCTGAGAGGCAGTGGGGATGCTGAAGAGTGTTATAGAGGGGAGGATGTATGGAAAATGTGGTAGAGGGAGGAAAATAAGATACATATTGGATGAAATTAAGGGATGTAGAAAATATGCAGATCAAAATAGAGAATTACATGTTTTGACATACTCTTACTGTGGGGTTTGACGATATTTTCTATCACATTCGCCAGGTCTTTCCAGGTCAGTTATGTCGACATAGCTACCCTAACTCGGTAGACTACTGCTAATGATAGTGTCTTGAAATATGATCATACCTGAAATGTTAATTGATATTTCAACGAAAATATCCTACAACTGAACAGAACTATCTAGCAATAGACAAGGGAGAATGAAAGTCACTTCCCTTTCATATTTAAAATTTATTTTAACGATCATAGTTTCGCTGTATGTCGGTCCCATTCTCTCCTTAAGGTGGAAAATTTCACCAAGTAAAGCTGGGAATAGTTTGATAGAACCAAACCGACTGCGGGTTTCAACCCGAAGATCGTTTTGATATATGAATAATATTAAAACACCGGCGACAAAGATCGGAAATTGACTTGGAATATTCATTAAAAATGACTCTTAAGGGTGCCAGACTGAACATGCGGTAATCAAACATTTCGAGTGTTTACGATTTCTTTTTTAACTAAACTTGAAAATGTATCGTGATAGTAACTGAAAGTACTAATTGACAACTTCAAGTCACTGATAACTCTAGAAATGTTTTTGGAATTAAAAACGGATAGATTTTTTCTCCATGTATTATTAAATAGAGATGTTTTTACTGCCCAAAAGAGATAAATGTTTAAAATCGAGTAAAAATGCTTATTATGGCAATTTTTAAGTCATTACCGGCCATAATCTACTATAATTTATTTTATACGTTTACATATTACATCTATTCTAAGTAATGCTTATTTATGCATGCAGTTTTCCGTTCCCTATCCATTTCGAAGAAAATTTTAACTTTCGCGAATACCAAATCCCCGGCTCGTTTTTACGGCGTTCACAGCACGAAAGAAATTATTTTAGACATTAAAGTTGCAAGTACATAATGCAGTCGCCGCTTGCGTTTAAGCAGAATCGATGATCATTTAGAAGGCTAGATAGTGCGTATGATTCCCGACTAGTGAATGATTATCATGCTGCGACGTTATGAAGAAATTGGTAGAAATTAGTTGCTGTGAATTAGGGCGAAAGTTAGCATGTTTACATTATTTTAAAACATCATCAATTTAAAATTCCTCTCGCAAGGTAAAGTTTGCTGAATCTCTGTTTTGAATTGGACCACATCCGTCAAGTTGCCTGAACACCCTAGTGGCCCATGACTAAGAAAAATGAGAAAAAGTTCGGAGCTTGTCTCAACGAAAGGCGTCGAGGGTCCTCACAGAAGGACATTTCTTTTGGTTTTACTTAAACCTGCGCAGCATTGTGGAAGATGGACCGAAATATACAAGAAGATATTTCATGCATATGGTTATGTAAGAATAAGTTTTGACTAAGATGATTAGAATGACAGCGTACGAGAGGTACACCAAATAGTTCCATGCACTTCACGTATGACTCTTTTGCTTTCATGAATCCTTTATCTGCATTGCAGAAAGGAGTTACCCATTATGTCAAAGTTGAATCCGGGAATTAAAGCAATGATAAGTTGTCCCTTTGCACTTCTTATGGCCATCCTTTGGTGAAAAAATAAGTCCATGACTTTCAAAGAATTTAACTTATTTTCTCCCTTACCGCCTTCTCTTCGTACAATTTTCTCGGATACCACGAATATGAAACCTATGAGATAGTTTTAGAGTGACTGTAACATCTGCCCCTTTATGGTGGTCACATAAAAGTGAAAGAAGATGAAGAATTTATGGGGGCCTTCTCCCACCTAGGGCCGAGAGATAGTACGAGCGAGACGAAAGGGGACTGACCCTTTCCATTCCGTGAGGTACCCTTAAAGAGCGTCAAAAGGACGTTACGCTGAAGAGAGAGGTGTCATATATACTAAATGTCACGTGGAGAGAAATGGGGGTTTGGGGGAGAAAGAGGGGGGAATTGGGGCGGACTCTGGGGGGAGGCCCCAAGAGCGACGATAAAGAGCAGAGGGCGTCGAAGGTATTCAGGGGTCCCAAGTATATTGAAATGGTGGACCATATTGTAAGGATCGAAGAGAAACTGACTGCAGGACGGAATGCACTTACAGGGCCCTTTTTCTCTCTCCGCTCCCAAGAGAAATTAGAGACGGGAATAGTCAGAAGTGGAATTTCTGCGGAGGGTATTTCTTGGAGGCGGTATTTTCCGCAGATACACCTGAAATATTATTGACAAAGTATCATTTAGTTCTTGAGGGTTTGTAGCTCACTGAGTTAATATCAATTTCATTTCTGAGACTGATACCATCAACGAACTGTCAGGTCCGCAGTAATCAAGGGATATAAGTATTAAGGCATTTTGTCGATTTATTATCATGCCCATGCCATTAGCAGTCAATAAGATACTGCACTTGTTTTATTTGTGAAAGTTAAAAATAAGGGAAATGATAGTAGTAAGTATTCGTCTATGTAATTACTGCAGCTGATACGCGAATAGGTATTTTTGCGAAAGTACATGTTCAAATATGAGTATGAAATCAACGGCAAGCATGATATACTATATAACTGATTACAGCGATTAATTTCACACCGAAAGGTATATGAGCAACAAAAAATATTTAACTCAATGCGTGCCTTTGGATTAGATTTTTCACTGAAATAGCAATTTTTATATGGACTTCTTCTTTCAAAGGAGAAAGAAAATATATTGATGAAGAAATAATGATGTAGGACTACCACATAAGGTTTGCAGTAAACAAAGGGGATTTACCTTGTCCCTTTCTAACCTAAAGAAAGCTTGTTCTCCAGTTCGATTTTAGAAGAAAGACTAGGATAATTTCATTATATATGTCTTTTTTCATCTTTGCTCACTTACTCTCATGGAGGAGTAATACCTATCAATAATTTATAATATAAAAGTTTTAGATTAATGCACATTGGGAGGACTTTCATCCAAAACAGGCTAATTCGAGTTAAGCCGAAATTCACGGTGTTGTCGCATTTGTAATATTGAGTGTTTTTTTCAGCAGGGATTTGAAATTTTGATCACTTTCATTTAATTTATTGTAAAAATAGTAACGGGTATTTTTTTGAAAATTCAACTAAAAAGAAAAATGTTAAATTTTTATATTAATTCAAAATAACCAAATAGGTATTAAAAGAAGGATTTTGAAACATTAACACAGGCATTGGAGTCTATTTCAATTTTATTATAGCGTGCTATTCCATAACACTGGTAGGGCTCTTTTTTGCATTACTATTTAATGAAGTCTACCAGTTAAAGTAGAGTTTTTGATTAACTTAAGAACTTCTTCGATTTAAATCCTTTACTTGTAATATTCGTATTTGTCTATGCATGAAGGTAAACTAAAGGTAGAGTATGCATACAGGGTGCGGCAACATAACTTCCTCTTTTCAAACATAAAGCGTAAAAAATTATCTGTGGACGGAATTAAAACTCATAAAGTTTAATGCAAATAAAATGTACCCAGTTAAAATAGAACCAAAACTGGTATTAAAGTCCATTTGACTAAGTAGGAGGTTCATGAAAAGAGAAATATAAGAAAATGCACCCTATCCGTTGTATATTTTTCGCCCCGTATTCACCGGCACCGATGATTTTTTTCTGTGATCTAGATAGAATATAGTAGTGACAATGCTGAAATGTGTAACGTAACAAGAAGAATATCAAACTCCTTTAAACCTTTTTAAGATGTACCTGCTCCAAGGTGAAATAATACTAGGGTAGGATATTAATAATCAAATTGTAAAGGTTTTTACTCATTCTGAAAACAAAATTTCTGATAGTGAGATATAAGTGGAGTATATCCCCTTTAATTTATTTGAGTAGTAAAGCAATGCGTTCGCGATTATGGTATTTTTGCGCTGCTTTTCTGTGCAAGTGGTGGTCTTACTAAAACGTAAGCAAACAATTTTTTCTCGTAAATTCAATACACCCCATGTTGTATTTCATGACCAGGGGGATACGATTCTTGTTCTTCGGGAAGGCCAAATGGAGGAGGCATTGGCTTTAGGTGTACTATTTCCTCTATCCTGTTCACAGAGCTTTAATTTAAGAGTTCACAAAACTTCGACAGTTTTATTCGTTTACGGTGCATTCTCGGACTTTTCTGTTCCCTATCACCTTGAGTCATTTCTAAGAAAAACCGACAGAAAGAGAAGATATCCCTTGAATTCATAAAAACAAAGGCATGAAGGTTCCCTGAAAAATTCATCCTTAGATTCCGACGAAAACAAAATAGAATGAATTCTCTCCCTAAACATCTGCGTTTCACATTGGTGGGAGCGACAGAATTCAGATTTTCAGAAGAAAGATTCATTTGACATTGCAGTAGGGAAAAATAAATAGCGTTCGGAAATGAGTAATTTTAAATGCCTTTAAATTTGGTTAATTCATGTATCCTGTGCACATTAATTAAAGTTATGATCTTTCATCGCTGTGCTGCAGACAAATTCGTTTGTTTTCCTTCCGATATACAGGTTGCTCATTTATTCTCATGAGCCACTGCCCAGGGTAAATTCAGACAGAAACAGTTAAACGCGAAAATTAATAATAATTACACAGTGTTGAATATTTTGATCAATAGCCATTTGTAGCACTCAATAATTATGAATGGACACTCACGCATAAACAAATAAACGAATATTCCGAATAAACAAGTAAAATAACATAATGAAGACATTCATTAAATATCCCTTTGAATTCAAATATATAGTATAATGAAAACTACCAATGTAAACGTCATTAAAAATAAAAATTATAAGGGTGTAATGAGCAACCAAACGTCGTAATGGATGACCGGTTAGCTCTGTAACATGAATGATAACCTATTTCCTCTTACTGTCTCTTACATGGTATTCTAAATGTTCCTTTGTACGGCGTTTATTGGCGATAAATAAAAGTCTCGTTCATAGCTCTATCAGCGTCGAACTTTGCAGAAGTTTCCATTTCCTGTCTTGAGATTTTTGTAGCAATATTTTTCAGTTTGGGAAATTGATGCGGTTTTTATTTCTACGGGACAATATATTCGCAGAGTATAAAGAGATGTTCGCCGATAGATTTTATTTTCTCCTCACAATTCAAGGGACTATCATTCAATATTCTGGTGAGATCCAGTAATTTTGTTGGATTAATTTTTTTCTTAAAATTAAAATTTTAAATTTATTTCATATTAAGTTAGGAGACTACTATTTAAAAATTATCCTCAAAGGTATTCTCATGATATCATCACATTCATTATTGTAATTCAGTTAAAATAATGTTATGTAATTCCTTTAAGAAAACTGATTCCATGAGTGAAAACACTAACTTAATCGAAGAATGAATTAAACCAAGAGTCTAAGGTAAAGATATACCAGATCGCATAAAATATTTCGCCAATGAAAACTCTATTGGGTTTTGTAATTACATCAATCGTGTGACAAAAAAGTATGCAATTTAACCCTTTCGTTTTTCCGTTGCCATGATATCACACAAACAAAACGATAAGGTCGCATACAGTTTGGATGAGTTGCCTGGAAAGAAATAAACTTCTAAAATAGTCGCCACGAGCGACTTAGAGAGGCAAGACACATTCCGAACAAATGTTGCGGACCAAAATATTACCAAGGCTACTCTTAGGTTTCGATCGCATGGGAGAATATCTTTATGCGCAGATGGCGCCCAAATCTGAGATCCGATAGCCAGTATATTATTGGTAGTTGTCGCCAAATAAGGACATAGATTGAGGTTTCATGGTCAGAAGGTATCAATTTTTTAGGAATAAACCTAAGCAAATGGCAGTTATTTATTTTCCAAGGAAATAAATAGTTGATTTTTTACAAAAGAAAGAAATTCGAAAGCAGAAGAGAAGATTATTCCAAGACCTACCCCTTTTAGTTAATTGACGAATTTAGTGGAAGGAGAAAATAAATCATTTTACTATATACTCTGTAGCGAATCTTTATTTGAAATTTGATTGATAAGATTTATCATATTTTATTACTCTTTTTCAGAGAAAATATTTATAGTGCATTAAATGATAAATACGTCCGTATTTTCTTTCTTTATTGAGAAGAATTATTATGACTGTATGTGTAAGGCAAGAAACTGTACTTTACATACTTTATGTTATGCCAGTTACTTTGAAAGTTATTTTTTAATAAATATCCAAGCATGTCTGCATGCAGTAAGTGGTTAATTCGTTTAAATGAGGTATTGGATAACCTACTAAGCATCGAAATGTGACAACATCTGAATTAAAGAACTATCTGCGACAATTTTAAACGAGGCATTCAATGAGAATCTACTTAAATAAGTTATCCCATTATTATTTCTACCTGATACATTTATTCGTATGAGTTTTCGTAATACCTATTCTTGAATCCAAGAATTAAATATCTGATATCACTTATTCGAACAAGTTAACAAGGTACATTTCTGCATTACTTATATATTCACTCATATTACATTTTAACCATTTCTCGTATTATATTTAATCAAGTATTAAACAAGTTATACAGTCAAACATATATATATATATATATATATATATATATATATATATATATATATATATATATATATATATACTTTTTCAAAACTACTTTGGCCCATTAATGGTAAAAGCTATTATTTCCCGAGTGCACAGCAAAATCGGAGAGCAACAGAGATATTATTTCATTCTACATAGTTAAGAAGATTCAACAAATATTTTACAAAGAAGATTTTAGAAAAAAATTATCAAGTGGAAAAGTGCTTCGATTAGTTATTCATTGTGTTTTCACATACTTTTATCTTTGTTATTAGTTGCTCTCTATACATAAATCAGGTCTTTATTGGAAATGACAACAATCCCACAAATGGGCCTACCACCTAAAAATGAAAAATCCTTGACTTGGGTAACGTTATAGGTAACTGAATAATAAAATAGTGTGCTAGAATTAATGTAAATTTTTATTTTTTTTAATTTTGAGCTTTTAGAATTTACAGACATACGCGTATATACGTATACCGTTCATACCGTTACCCATTAGGGTGGAAAAGTTACAAAAAGTCTTAGAAGTTGAGATTATGACTGGAGAATATTGAGAATCAAATAATTTCTCCCGAACTGACCCTTCTCTTCATTCTTCTTTCGCCTCCTTCGCATTTACTACAGTTTCATATCTGTATATCCTCGTTTATGAATAGTATTTTTAAGGTAAATTTTGCAACCAACATTCTTTACACCATATCTTTTTTTACCACAAACATTCACCAAGAGTATTTTATTCTCCAAATTCCATTAATAAAATGCCCAAAAGTATAAGTCGAAAACCAATTCTTTTGGTAATAGAAATGATATAAATAGGTTAGTCAGCATAGAAACAAGTTTCACCCCGTTTAGAACGTATTTCAGCACATATAATATTCAACGTACTCACGCGATGTCAAGTAGCACGCTTCTAGGTATATACTAGATGGCTTCTTTCTGCCCCACTTTTCACGTGTCCTCATTAGGTACATAAATATTTCATTTTTAACGATCACATATGTGCAATAATTCCTCTTATTAATTAAATGAGGATCTTTTTGAAATTCAGAAGGTGACGGTGAAAGGCTAAAAATTAATTTTAAAGATACTACATCGTTGCAGAAATTCCATATTTGTGTGACTACTATATGTGTATGTATGTATATGTTTGTGTGTATACATATATATATAAATACATATATATATATATATATATATTTTAAGGTAATCTACCGGTTAAGGTAGGTTTTTGGATGGACACAACTACCAAACAAATATTTTATTACTCCTAACAAAACACAAAATCCATCATCCTACTCTATATCAGGTCCCTCTTCATCTCTGAGTACTTTCTTCCTCCCTTCATCCCGTCCAACATCCCTATCCTGTTCCTAGGATAGGGATGAGGAAGTACTTGGTATGGTGGGCGAATTCACTCTATCAAACGCTTTTTCGAAATCTACGAAACAGGCAAATACCTCCTGGTTGTGTTCTATATTTCTCTCGATTAATAATCTCATTACTGCAATGGCATCACGCGTACCTCTCCCCTTCCTAAACCCAAACTGATCATCCCCTAAGTAATCATTTGCCCTACTCTCTATCCTTTTGTTTATGATCCTGAGAACAACTTTAGCTGCGTGGGATATCAAACTAATTGTCCTATAGTCCTCACATGACGTGGCCTTTACCTTTTTCGGAATAGGAACTAAAACTGATCTCACAAAGTCTTCCGGCCAGATTCCCTCCTCATAAATACTACGGATCAGTCCATATAGCCTCTTCCTCCCACATTTTCCTAAGCATTTTAAAAGTTCCGCGGGAATGTTATATACCCCAACGGCCTTATTTAGTTTCATCTCCCTTAATGCCCTTTCTATCTCATTGTCTAGTATGCCTGAACCTAAGCTATCTTCCTCTACGTCATTTTCTTTTTCAATGTCTACCTTTGTTGGTCTGAGTTCTTTACTATACAGTTCTTCTATATACTCCTTCCATCTCTCTTGGATCTTTCCTGCGTCAACTATTACCTTACCCGCCTTATCTCTAACTGTTAGCATAGCTCTTCCTTTCTTACTTCCCGATAACGATTTAACTTTGCTGTACAGCGCACCGATTTCACCCTTCCTCTGCAGACTTTCCATATCCTCGCACTGCGTCTTCCACCCTGCTTCTTTTGCTTTATTTGTTGCCCGCCTCAATTTATTGTTCAATTCTTTGTACTTCATTTTGCCTTATATTCTTCCATTTTCGCCGCTCATCCATCTTTGTAATCATCTCATCCGTGATCCATGGTTTCCTAGTCCTGTTAGCGTTAACGGTTCCAATAGTGTCTTTTGTGGCTTTAGACAACCCTTTCTTGATCATTTCCCATTTTTCTTCGATAGTACTAAGCCCTTTACCATCCTCCATGATTTTCTCTACCGCCTGTTTGTATTCCTTCCTTTTCAACCCATTTAATGCTTCTACATTCCATTTTCCAACTAGCCGCCCCTGCCTTATCTTTTTGAAACGGACTCTACATTTCATTACAACTAAATTGTGGTCTGAGTCCGGATCCGCTCCCGGGAAGCTGTGGGAATGTATCACACTGTTCCTAAACCTGTGTCTAACCAGGATATAATCTAGCTGATACCTTCCTGAGTCACCTGGCATTTTCCATGTATACCTGCGTCTTTTGTGGTGTCTAAACCAAGTGTTGGTGATGACTAACCCCTGTCTCCTGCAGAACTCAACTGCTTTCTCCCCGCGGTCATTCCTCGTGCCTAAACCGTAGTTACCCATCTCATCACCATCTCTTCCTTCGCCTACCGTCGCATTCCAATCCCCCATCACTATCAAATGTTTCCCTGCAGGAACACACGCGATCATGTCCTCTAACTGATCGTATATCCTATCGACCTCTTCTTCCTTATGGTTGCTCGGTGGCATGTATACCTGAATAATAACTAAGTTCGTCGGTTCTACTTTTATCTCCACTAGTAGTATTCTATCCGTTACCTGCTCTATGTTGACTACGCTTCTTCCTAACTCTTCATTTAATACCATGGCAACCCCTCGTTGGCTCTCGTCCCCACCGCTGTATATTATTCTATACTTATCACTCCAGTAATCCCCGCTATCTTTCCATCTCACCTCACATAGACCTAAAATATCTATATTTCCCCTTTCCATCTCTCGCTTAACATTCTCCAATTTCCCTGTCCTCATCATTGTCCTAACATTCCACGTTCCTATTCTAACTAATTTGGTCTTCTTCTCCTGCGTCTTCTGTCGAGCTGCTGCTGGTTTTCCCTTGCAAGGGTTTCGTGGGATTCCGACCGCCGAAGCCTTGCCTCCCCCGCTGCCGAGCACGGCACACGGCCGATTGGGCCGAGCCCCGTGGTTGCCAGGACTCAAAATATCTCTATTATCCATCATATTTTTCTTGGGAATGATAATTGAGGTGGTTTCCCGTTGCCTTCCTCAATAATGTTTTTAACGTGACACCATCACTTACTGGCCGCCCCACGGGTCAGACGCCATTGCAGCCGCCTCACTGAGGAACAGACGCTGCGTGGACTACCTTTCGTCTGGCTCCTAACCTTCGA
This sequence comes from Hetaerina americana, assembly GCF_022747635.1. Lineage (NCBI taxonomy): Eukaryota > Metazoa > Arthropoda > Insecta > Odonata > Calopterygidae > Hetaerina > Hetaerina americana. The sequence continues at coordinate 44,583,075 of NW_027287316.1, forward strand.
CCTATCTGGCATGGGTGACCCTACCAGGAGCAATAATTATTACTCCCGCCAGCACAGCTCTAGGGGTCATCGGAACGCACAAGCCCTTCCACCACGTCAAGGTTGTAGTCCGGGGAGGATATATATATATATGTATATATATATATATATATATATATATATATATATATATAGTATATCATATATATAATATGTATAGCATATCATATATATATATAGTATATAATATATATAGTATATCATATAATATATATAGCATATCATATATATATATATAATATGTATACACATTTATATATATGCACATTTATTTTATACTGTACATATATTCACTTTTAAATTTATAAGCGGTAAAATAAATAATAATATTGATAAAGTCAACTGTCTCTAATGTCTATTGTAAGCGTTCAATTCTATAGCATAAAAAATAATGTTCCCTAAATTTCTCTGGTTCCCTCAAGTGTCATCGAATGACACAGAAATTTAAACTATGTGAACACATATTTCTCATTAGTCTCGTAAAAGATTGAATCATTTCGTGAATTATCTTTAATTGAGTTAAATTATCCCTGGAGTTGTTATAAAGGTAAATAAATTTCAGTTAACACGTAAATCTATTGACAATTCCAGCAATATTATGTTAAGAAGGAAAGTTTTGGTCTTTTTGATGTCAGATTTCAGGTCAGATCTTTTACTCTCTATGGGAAAACTGCTACGGCTACATAAGTGTCCTCACGACCTCCAACTTGACCCAACCCACCCTTCATTCTTACTTTCAACCCTGCTTAAGTGAGTAACACACCAATAGTTTCCTTCTCGGTGCGATTATCGTGCCATAAATACTAAATAACCCTACGAGATTCTGTGCCTTGGCACCTTTCCACCGAAGCAAATGAGGCAAGTATGGTAACGCAAGGCTTGAAGGAACATCCTTTGGCAATAATCCCTTCAACGGGAACTTTTATGTACGCATTTTTGGCCTTGAAAAAACAACCTTTTGTTTTTCCAATTTGCAAAAATAAAAGGTAAACGCTAGATAATTTTAAAACTGCCCAGATCAAGGCAGGGCTCTCAAGAAAATAGGTGGGAAAGGTGTTATTTTCATAAAGTATGAAAACAAATTGCAAAATATTCGTTAATGTAATTTTTATGTATAATTTTATGAGTAACTCCTCAAGGTCACATGATTTTTGAAAACCCATCATGATTTTATCATTGTTACCACAGTGGCCATAAAATATTCCGGAAAATTTCCCAAAAAACTTTATGTACCCATGTAATCATTGCGTATCTCCATTGGCTAGTGTCTTTCATGTTACAAGTAAAATTTTATTCATAGGAGCAGGCTGGCGTAATCACTTCTCACAATGCTTTAAAAAATAAAAGTAATAGAAATTGTAATTAACATGCAATGAATTTCGGTTAGCGTGGTCTAGCTACGATGGTTGTCATAAGGTACCAACTGTGAAAAATTTACCCGGGCATATTCAATCATTTTTTTTGCTATTTTCCCCATAAATTAAGAAATATGTTTTGAGACCTGCATTTCAATTTGTCAGTGCGCAAATAGTGTATATCAAAAACTAAAATTGAGTGGAAAGCTATAATCAATTTATAAAGAGCAAATTCATATTCTTTTATTTTGAAAAAGACAATGCAGTAGATCAAAAATATTTTTCCATAATGCTTACGAAATATAATTTTTCCGGTGTCATACAGCGTTATTTCTTCATGGTTGCTAATTGCTTTCGTTATTCTCAAAATATGCTTTTCTTCCAATAATGATATCCAATAAATAATTAAATACGTGCTTGTGTTGATCATTACCAATATATAAGTTACACTTTCTCACAAATACTCGCACGTACTACATCCGCCTGCTGAGTGTAACGAGAATTTTTTCGGCTGCGGATATGACCTCGTATTTAATGGAATTATCATTTACTAGGGTAACTCGAAAAATTATTCATTCGATTACTTGGCAACTTTGGCAAGTGTAATTATTCACTAATGTCTTCTTTTCTTAAATACCTATCACATATTGTTTTGTTTTCTAGCAGGCCAGTATGAATTGAAATAACTTCGGAATTAAATATTTTGATGAGTTACAATATACCATTGGGATGGATTTATTATTGATATAATGCAATGGATCAAATACAGATTATCACTTATTTCATAAAAAAAACTGTTGCACCATTACTCACATTGAAAATAAGTGAATATTTGATAATGGGTGGAATAAATGAAAATGTTTTCTAAACCTCAGTTTCAAGGTGCAATGCACACGTCATTTCAGCGAAAATCTAATCATTCCTTAAGCCGAAACATTCCCATTGTCAAGTAATGAAATTTGTGGAAAAATAACAAGTATAGAGAGTGAACGATAGCATTGAAAGGATCTTAGAATTACTATACATATTTATTTGAAATGTCAAAGACTATTTTTATATGAGAAAAACATTTGCCATGCCACATATGAAGAAAATTAAACCAGAACAGGCGCAAATTAGCTCTTTGAGAATAATTACCTTGTAATATTTATATCTGTTAATTGTTCATGCAAGTGTTTTCACTTACTGGCTTAGCAAAATAGTTATTGTTTCGTTTCATTTTCCTCTCATATAAACTCGCCAGTTTCTCCATAGAGAGAGGTTATATTGAAAAGTTACACATTTGCGTGATAACAATTATAATCCATTTTCGGCTGTGTGATAATTATCACTGTAATATTACCAAATGTAGTAAAAATATAATAAGCATATTCATAGCTAAAATTAGGGGCATTATCTAGAAATGATCGCCCGTAACGTACTTCGAGCGTACTTAATATATCTTTTAGATTCAATTTTTCCTTATAAAAATAACTTACTATTATTAGTTTCTTCTTTCCTTTCCTCTCCCCATACACGTAATAGTTTCTACCGATTCCATCATGAATAGGTTTAATCGTTATCCGGCGTTACATGAGGAAAATTTCATATTTTGTGACGTCACGATCATTCTGACGGTACATAACGGCACTTCCGGGGTCACCTGTTGACGCAAAAGCTTGTATTTATCACAATGTCATAAATATGAAGCTAGATTACTTAACTACAACTCGCAACTTAGATTGAGTTTCATGTCTACTTCTGAGGAAAAATCTTAATTCTCCAACCTTATAAGGAAAAGAAAACTATTTATATCCTTTTATGTGTAGTTCCTTTTAATGACAACCGTCACTGTCTGCTAATCATGACTCGTGCTTATTATATACTATACCATGTGTAAAATTTTGAGCACAGGGTTTCTTAGCATATAAACCTCTTAACGTAACTAAGTTCTATGAGAATATAATGACACCAAATTCGAAGAAAAGACTGCCAGGGATGGGATATTATTGATATAAATTTTCAGGTGTAAAATATTTTTACAGTCTCTTCAAATGAAACACTTTCAGTATTACGGTTGACCCGCTTGGGAGGATATTCACAACTTGTTTTGGGGCAAACTTTTCTCTAAGTATTATGTAATAATAGATTTGGTTTCAGACAAGCCCAGCTCCCCTCCTAAGCCAGGTTGATGACTGCCATTATTATTTTCAATACTTGCAATTTACCAGGAGAGTGCTCACTACGCGTCTAAAAAATCCGACTGCATCCACAAGGTTTTTGTTAGGGTAACATGGAAGCTCATGGGCAACTTGACCGATTTGGTGTGGAATGGTCCACAGCGGTCCACAATGACTCATTAAGAATGTATAAGTGGACAAGACTGGAATTGCTTTAAAATAAAGGGATTTACTCTCGGTCTATTGTCATTGTTTGCCTCCGTTTGAAGTTTTTCTATATAGCTCTAAACGTGTATTGAATTCAAAAACTGTCCCTAGTTTCGGACCAATACGGATTTTTTTGGAAAGTCTCCTTCGAGATGAATTTATCGTGAGAATTTATCGAATCGAATTTATCGTATCCCACGCTTATGGTGTGGCTTACCCGTATAATATATCATGTAACGCATCCGTGAACGTGACAGTTTGTGAGGTGGACCCTGGCATCGCTCCCCCACCTCCCTAACGCTGCTCCCAAAAACGGAGGCAGCGGCCCACCGGAGGAAGGCAAGTAACGCCCCCTCCGGACGCCCTATTTACCAACTCCCGGCATTTCCCACGTCTCCCCAAAGCCCGACTTCCTCTCCCCGTCTTCTCCCCATCCCCTCTCACACCGCCCGTCCTTTCCTACCTCAACTCTCCCTCCAGCATCCCCTCAAACAAACGCAGCCCTTTTTCTCCATTCCCCTTCTCCACCCGTCCCACCCCCCCTGCCCTTACCTTCTCTTCCCCCTCACCTCCGACCCCCCTCCCACGGCGCTGCGGGGATATGACCCCTCATTGCCCCTCTTCACTCCGCCCCCCCCACACACCCTGTGACACACACACGGACCTATACGCGGGGTCCATTCCTCCCTCCCAGCCGCCTCCTCTTTTAGCGGGGTGGAGGAGTGAAGGGTGTCGGTGGGATGCAGGGAAACGGGCGAGCTCCTACGCCTGTGGAGTGGGGGAGAGGACGGCGGCAGTGGGACAGGTGAGGCTAGGAATGGAAGTGGGGGGCGGTGAAGAGAGGGAGAGGGAAGGGGGAAGATGGGAATGGATACCTCGGGGGAAGGGGCGGCGCTACGTTCAGGTTTTCGGTCCAGGGAGGGTGGGGATAGAAGTTAGGTGAGGGTGACACGGGGAGGGGAAAAAGGATCGAGACAGAGAATTCGAAGAATAAGAATGGGACGCGGAAGAAGTCGGGAGGTTGAGGGGAGCAGAGGGCGTCTCGGGGTATAGTAACAGTTAAAGGGGACATTGCGGGATGAACGCAGTTGAGGAAATTACAACGCTTATTGAAATTGGTGTTGCCTCCGAAACCTTATAATCTCGGATGAGCGAGGAAAATTTGCGGAAATCGCACATTAAGCTGGGCGGAAATAAATAGGATTTTCGTAGCGTTCTTTTTCATTCCATTTGGTATTACTCTGAAGTGTAGAGAAATTTTAAACGGGACAAATGCGGTCATTTTAATAAGCACGATAACTAATAATTGAACGAAAATGCTAATGATGATGAGGCCGTTTGTCGTGTCTGAATGTTCACTTCTTCAAAAAATGAATACAAACGAAAAGTGTTAACTGAATTTTATACATTTACTTCGAGTGGAATTAGATCTTTCTTCAAAATGGTTTTAGTAAATCCAGCTTATTCTTTCCAGCCAAAATCATTTTCAATAAATTTAGACAGATCCTCAATTGATATCCCGCAATTCCCTGTTCAACTGTATAAGACTATGTATGTGTGTGTGTATATACATATGTATGTGTGTATATATATATACATATATATATATAAATATATATATATATATATATACACACGCGTACATACTATATATATATATATATATACACACGCGTACATACTATATATATATATATATATATATATATATATATATATATATATATATATATATATACTCGTATATATATATATATATACTCGTATATATATATATGTACACACACATATATGCATGTGTGCATGTACATACATTAAGATAGATCTATTCAGGTATATGTAAATATGTGTGTGCAAGCATATATGTGTATATACACATTACATATAAGTGCATGAGGGGCTGAGGGGGAATTGTGAAGGAAGGCGGAACGGAGAGAGAATCGGGGATGAGTGTGTGCGAGGATGAGAGTGGGGGTAAGGTGAACGGGGAGGCGGAGTAGGGGGAGGAAGCAAAGTAGGGGAAATGAGGGAAGGTTTGGGATCGCTCTGGTGGGAAAGGAGGGGAGAATTGGGGAGGACGAGGGAGGGAGAGGGGGGTGGAAGGGGGAAGCACACAGGGTGGGGGTTGGTTAGAGGGGGAGGAGAGAGGGTTAAAGGCAAGCGGAAGGGGGAGAGGGTGGGGAGAGGGGAGGGGAAGGAGGGGGGAAAGAGAAGGTGGGGGAGGGAGAGGCTCGGCGCCTGGCTGCGGCAGCCATCGCCCATTCGCAGTCTGTGACAGAGTGCAGCCCGTGTAGCACGCAGCAGCGAGAGGCCGCGGGTACGAGAGAGCCCTCCTTCCCCCCCTTTCACATCCATCTCTCCGCTCTTGTCCCTCGGATACCGCCCTCCTCTCTATCCCTCCCTCCCTTTCTCTCTCTCTTCGCCTATCGCTCCTCCTCCCCCCCCTCCGCCCCCTCACCTATTTCTCGGTTCCTCCATCCCAACCCCGCCCCCTTACCTCCGCGGCCTCGCCCCTCTTCCCACCTCCTCCCTCCCACCCTGCCCCTCGGACGAAGGAGGTGGTGGCGGAGGTGAGGGGGCGGTCAACGCTGTGACGCGAACCCGCACGCAAAAGTACATAAAAAAAGTATATATATATTTATTCATCTATATATATATTTTTTTTATCCACTCTCTCACAATTATACATAATAATCACGCACACGCAAAATTAATGCTTGCGTGAGTTACCTGAGCGTCGTCATCCGATTTGAGAAGAACAGGACGGAAATATAGCGAGGAGGTTAGGGTGTTGGTCCTGCTGTTTCCTTCTCATCCTGTGTTTCTGTGCGCGACTGGAAAAGTGGGGGGCGTAACTGCATGGTGTCCCTCTTCTCGATCTCCCCCGAGCCCGGTATTCCACATCGCCGCTCTCACCTCGCCTGCGGGCCAGGTTTTGTCTGGAGGGGGGTCCCGCCCGGGGAAAAAGGAAACGATCCTGAGGAAGAGCATTATTTTTGTGGGGCGGAGAGAGGAGGCGGAAGAAGACAGGAGGAGAAGAACAACGAAGAGGACGAAAGACGTGGAGACGACCGCAGCAACGCAGTCCCCACCCCCCCTTCCGGATCACGTCTTCTCCTCCCTGCCCCCCAGCCCTCCCAACCCCTCACCCACCAACCACCCACTCCGTCCTCGAGCCGTCGAATAGTGCCGCCTTATTTGTCCTTCATATTATTGTGTGAACCTTCAGACGACGCACCATTCTCCCCTACGTGAAGTGACCCTGTTTCCGCGGATGCACAGCTGAGGGGAGGCACGGGAGGGGGGGTGGGTGGGTGGTGGAACTGGGGCGTGTGGGAGGAAGGATTGGAGAACGAAGGACGAGGTGACAAAAAAGCGTGGTGGATCCCGCTCGCATTCGTGAGGTGGACGCATAGAAGGGATTCGCTTCTCATTTGTCTCCCTCCCCTCTCTCCCCCTGACCATAGGATACGGTGTAACAGCGTCGCGCCCAGGTGACCAAGAGAGATAGAGGAGAGACACGCGGGCCGGCTGGAAGGGGACAAAAAAAAACCCTTCTTTTTGCCTCGCCACCTAACCGCCCGCTCGCTCGCACCCACCTAGCGAGCCCCCCTCCCCTTCGACAGCGTTTTCGCGCGGTGAAAGAGGACCCACGGGGGCGGGGGGGTGGGGGGGAGAGGAGGAGGATAGGGGGGGGAGAAGTAAACGCTCGCCGTGGGTGGACGTCTCGGCCCGAAAAATCGCTCTCTCTCGACGGTGACCATTTCCTCCCTCTGCGCCTCCCCCCCCAAGCACCAAAACCACCGCCATCGCCACCACCACCGCCGCCCCCGCCAGTCCCGCAGAAGAAGACAATCGTACTCACGCTCGCACGGCCGTCTAATCGACGCTATATAGATCGATCGCAGGGGAGAGGGTGGGGAGGGGACGGGTCCCCCCACCTCGGCCTTCTCTCTCTCTCTCTCGGTGTGTCGAGGAGGGGCGAGAGGAGGAGGGAGGCAAGGAGGGAAGGGGACCCTCGGCGGTGTGGTGTCGGTGGTGGGACGGGGGGGAGGAAGAGGAGGGAAAGGAGAGGCGGTGTGCCCGAAGGGGGGGGCAGCAGCGGTGGAGGAGGTGGGAGTGGCGACCGAGGCCGGGGGGAGGAGGAGAGAGCGAGGCAGAGTGAGAGCGGGGGTGGCGAGAGTAGAGAGGGCGGCCGCCTCGGGCTCTTTGCGTGGTGAGTCCCATTTGAATTCCTATGACGTGTATCGGGCTGTTGATGTTTTGTTGCCCTCGGGTTCGCTCGCTTTTTTCCCTCTCTTAATGTCCTTCCCTCTGATTCTTTTACTCCATCTTCGCACCCCTTCCCCTCCCGATGTTTTACGTTTAACGCATTATTGCCGATTATAACGGAGTATCAAGAGTTTATCGAAATTTTTTTAAAATAATATCACAACCGCGGCGGAAAGGAGACAGGTCTCATCTAATTCGCGCGGTATTTCTTTGACGAATAATTATTCCTGCAACAAGCTCGACGATTTCTTTCCGCGTTTGGCGGGAGTGGACGATGGAGTCGAAGTTTCCGAGGGATGCCAAAGTTTATTGACGTGTTTTTCATTCCTGCGGCACGCTCCTGGTGAGTCCAGCTTGAATTCTTTTGACGCATCGTGGTAATTTTTTTTTGTTTATCTCTGCCACACGTGACGAATGGTTTGTATTTTTTTCCGATTGGACGGTGGCGCAAGTGTCGATTATTGCTTTCCAACGTGACGGAATAATGGAGTCCAATCGTGCATAAATTGTTTCGCGAATTATTTCCTTCAAACCACACGGGAGGGACGAATATTGTTGATGAAAAGGGTCATGCTTAAAGAAAGACTACGAATAATTGGTGCAGATAGGATGTATGTTTCAATGTGAATATATATCGCCAATGTAATGTACACCATAAAAACGCTCAGAGGAAGATTTTAATGGCGATTCTCATTAATACATTGCTATTTTATTGTGATAATATCATTTTTTCCTCTCATTTATCAAAAAAAGTTTCAGTGTGCCCAATTGAATGGAACTGCATGTTTTATTTTGTTTTCCCCACAGTCAGACAGCTAAATAACTGTGGCAAAAATTTTAAAAAGATATTTATTATTATTTATTATTAAAAATACACATGTGCTGATAGGAAGTGTCAGGTGGCACACAATTCCCACCATATATTGCTGTCATTATGATCAGTTTGTTTAATCCAGAGTGAATTACGCCATCATGAGAGTGAAATTTCGTTTGAAGTTCATGAAGTATATCAATTTGAAAAGATATATTTATCTTCAACAATGCGGGCGTGGGAATCCCTGGCTAGCGCTCTTTTTCGCAAGAGGCTGAAGTGTATATATTTCGTACACCCTAACTATGCGTTCAAGTACTTCCTTCTATATAGTCGCAACAAATTGAATGAAAACGGTTGTATCGACAACTAATATAACTAACATCTGAATGCTGGTCAAACGTTTTTGACATCGTACAATTCTAAACGAATCTCAGTAAAAAAAAACCCCTTTCCCGATCTCCGATCTGATTCCACATGATCCACTTTGGACTTAAATTCCAATAGAAATAATACAGAACTGTTCACGGTATACGCATCTATAATGCTATGGAAGGATTTGAATTTTACTGACCTGTTACCTGATACCTTTTAAGTTTTAATTTTCTCTATTATTCTTGTGTCCGCTATCCGGATGAGCATTTGTGAAGGATTTTCATTGCAAAGAAATTACGATTCTTCTGCTGCATTATTTCCGTCCCTGAGTAGCAATCCCGTACCATCCAAAAGTAACGACCAATTCATTTACCATAACCGAAGGCCATATCCCGGAAAATTTTTTCCACTAAATATGTTGGTCACAATGTACCAATCAACCGTGAGGCCATGGGAGGTGAGCTAACTCGAATTGTTTCAAGAGATGCATTTTATTTTCCTCAAACTTTTTCAGTTAACTTCATTTCAACCAGCATTATGCATGTTCATTTTCGAGAGATTAATTTGCATATTTCATACGTTTGAGGAAATCAATGCGCTCAATTAGTTCCAAAAATTACTTACCTGGCCTCTCTTTGCGCATTCACTGAAACGGGGTCAAACAAATGCAAATGGAAGATGAAGCGGTTGGTCAAAATTGTTGACTAGAATAAACTAATTACACTATCCAACAAATCTAAGGCACAAGATTGATGAAAATGAGAAGTTCCATTCGAGCATTTACAGTGAATTTTTTTTTTCGTTTTCTTGTTGCACCTGTCGTGCGGAAAAAATACAATCTGGCCTGCATGCTTCTACGAGTAAAAAAACAGTCTGCATTCATAAAATGGGTGAATTTAAAAGTGTCATATTGCGAGTAATTATTTCCATCGTACATATGCTAACGCCTACCCATATGCTTTGTTGATGACGGCTTTTCACCAATTGATAACTGGTATCTATTTTATTTTTCAAGGATACATTTTTATTGTTTAAAAGCTGCTTGATATTGCTATAAGTCGGAGCATAATAAGTGGCGCAGTTCTTGAAACTTGTATAATCATCCCATAAAACAACATTTGGTATTTTTGTTTGGCCAAATATTTGGTTGACTCCGTTGGCATATACATAATGTTTAGTCGTTCAGCTTCATTTACCTGGAGTTCATGCATGAATATCTCAATAAATATACTGAAAACACTTTTAAGAAATATTTTAAGCATAAATGCATGCATGACCAGTAAAAGTTACGATTCTATTCCGCAATCTAAGTTCCCATTGACATGTTATTTCACTTAAATGCAAATAATATGATGTTATCAAGTTTAAAAATGAATGCATTGCTAATATTCCTATACTATCTGGGTAGCATTATAATATAGGGTTAACTAATTAATAATATTTTAAATTGTTAAGTAAGTGAATTGAATACGTGATTGTAGTATTTTGGGTCAGACATTAAACCAATTCAGTTTGTAAAAAACTAGTACTGATACATAAATTTTGAATTTATATTGGGTTCTTATCGGATGAGATTATCATTTCTACCTCCTCGCATTGCTCGTCTGTAATTTCTCAGTGAATGATATTTTCCTATAAAGTATTATTTCATTTTGCATATTTTTCATATTAAAGTTAAACCGATTCCTGTAGTTGTATTAACAACCTACTAATAAAAAAATTATCGATCAGAAATAATACATTGTATATTAGAGGGTTAATCAATAAAAATAAATATAATATAAGGCTACTCAAAATTTTATTTTGTTTTTTCAATATTTCGGTGGCAAAACCACCTTTTCCCCTGAAGGTGGAAAAGCCAGTTTCCTTCCGGTGAAATAAGTGGCTGTGTCAATGAAATATTCAACGCATACATTTGTGATTGCCTTTATTTATTTAAGATTTTTGTCGTCGACCAGTCATAATAGTATGTAGCAATGGTGTGATTTCATTGAATGAGATTCAATTTGTCTTTTCGTCGTAAAAACTAGTCATGTAAATAGGAGTTATGATATATGCAGCTAATTTTCAGAGAGTTCATTTTTCGTAAATCGGAACAATACACACACACACACACACACACACACATATATATATATATATATATATATATATATATATATATATATATATAATTAAAATATTATCACAAATAAAAAGGACAATAAGTCTTTTTATGTTTTCGCAAATGGAGAAGATCGTGGCTTTTAATTCGCGTTTAATATGCACTGTATTTAGTTGCTATACGACGTTTCCTCCAAGAGTGTTTTCCGTCTGTATAATATATAGATATTATGCACACGAAAATGAATGAATGAATATATATATATATATATATATATATATATATATATGTATACATACACACACACGTCCTATCAGAAGCTAAGCATTTGCTTTTCTTAAACTACATATTCATGCTGATGAAATTCTAACCATTCGGAAAGGTGAAGTCTTTTTTTTTAGTTAAATCCCGTTCGGGAATTTTGACTCGAAAACTTTACAACGTTTCCTGATCGCCATTAGATATGTTCCAGCACGCCGTAAGACTCCTTTAAAGATACCATAGAGTCAAAATGCCAAATTTGAAAATGGTTTTTGCTCCCATGCATCTATGTACATGCCTTCAGTCAGTAGATCTTAAGGAACCAATGAGAGGATTTATATGATCCATCTCGACGAGATGATAGAATCAATGTTCATACTCAGACTCGTTATCATAGGTCTCGAGAGCCACTTTAAAATGTTTCGTTTATTAATATTCATCTATACCGCAACCTTCATCAGCACTAAGTATTCAGATTTTATTAGATAATACAACTTATAATACTTATCTCTAACCTCCTGTTTAGAGGAAATTCACATTCAAATGTGTAAAAACAGGGCCACCTTCATCTCAGCCTGGACACTCAAATTATCCTCAGAAAAACTCGAATCGTTCCCGCCCCTTATTGGATTGCCCTAGAAACTCGAAAGCCTAAGTACGTCGAAAATGCTGCTGTGAAATGGTGTATCTCCACGATGGTGCATAGAACCTACCGATTGGTCATGTTTAGGAGCACATGGCTCAGCTGGAAATTCAGATAAATGCAGATAAATTTAATAACAGAATTTACAACATCAAGGTCTTAGAAGGAGAACACTTTGGATTTAGAAAGGAGACGGTGACACGTGTCGCACGAGCAATGATGCCAGATATAAAGGAACATTAGTAGTTTATAATCAGCATGTACTAGTATGTGAGTACATAAATGTACGTAGCATCAGAATGTGTGTATATAATCAGCATGTGGTTACTAATATGCTTTGTGAGAGGTGTTCGACAGATTGAAATGGGCAAAGTTAATGAACATTTTGCATAAGATAAACTGAGCAAACTGGAAGGCTTATCCTGAACCTGTACACTGATTCTGAACCTGTATCCTGGACCAGACTACATAAGGGTGGATAACAAATGAAAAGACGAGACTAAGAGTGCCAGGCAGGAGAATAAGGCAGGGTTATACATCATATTTTTCTTTTCAATTTATATACGGAAGAAATGGTAATCGATGTATATGGAGAAAATGAAGCTGAAGTGAAAATAAGCGGGGAGCTCTTCAAATAAGATTTGTGGATGACCAGGTCTTAGTTAGCCAATCAGCCAAATGGTTACCATAATTGCATAGCGCATTGTGTAATCAGTGAGGGATGCATGGAATGAGAATCCATCTATAGTAAATGAAGGTCATATGATTCTCATGAATTGGATGTATAAGATAAACATTTAAGTTTGGGGAAATAAACTAGAACATGAAGAACATTTCACAACTGATGAGGTATTTTCAACCAGTGCCGGCAGTGTAGTAGGGACATTGAAAGAAGAATTTTGCTAAGCAAAGAAGTGATAGTTAAGATATCAAAAAAATACGGTTGAAAACTAAAGTTCTTTGGAGTGCATTTTTCATTGGCTCGGAAACTTGGTCTTTGAGGCAAGATGATAGGAATTGGTGGATTTTGAGATATGGGCGAGGAAAAGAATGAAGAAAATAAAATGGACCGAAAGGTAAACGAACGATTAAGGCCTAGTTACGGTAGGGGGAAATTCGAAGAAGACGGGACCGTGGATGCAGGCTATACTGATAGGCAGTGGGGTTCCGAAGAAGGTAATATTTGGGAGAATACTACCTTGATCAAAAGGTTCCCGGAATAACCACCGTGTGGCGCTCCCATCGTTCCGATTTGAGTTCTGTTTTTTTTTTGTTAAATTGGTACATCTGTTGTTGATATTCCCTTTAAATCTTAGTGTCATAACTTGACATTTGCAAAAGTTACGTAGCCAAGAGTACATCTATCTCTGTGTGTGTTGGCGATTTTTTACAATTGCAAGAAATGGATTTAAATTTGCAACAACGAACTTGTATTAAATTTTGCGTAAAAAACGGATTTAGTGGCGCACGGACGTTGGAAATGTTGGAAAAGTGTTTCGGCAACGATTCTCTAAAAAAAACGGTCGTTTACCAGTGGCGCGAGCGTGGTGAAGAAGTGGTCGTGAAGAAGTGGTCGTGAGTCAATCGAAGATGATGAACGCAGTGGCAGACCATCGACATCGAAAGTCGGTGAAAAAATTGATAAAGTAAAAGAAATGTTGGTCAATAACCGCAAATTAACCATCAGAGAAATAGCGGAGGACTTGAACATTGCCTATGGATCCGCCCAAGACATTGTGGTTAATGATTTGGGTTTCCGTCGTGTAGCAGCAAAGTTGGTGCCAAAAGACCTCAATTTCATGCAAAAAAGAGACCGTGTTGACGTCGCAAAAGACATGATTTGCGAGGCTGAATCCGATCCCACATTCATCAAAAGGATCATTACTGGAGACGAGACGTGGGTTTATGAGTACGACACGCAATCCAGACATCAGGCAAGTGAATGGCGTTCACCAAATGAGCCGAGACCAAAAAAACCACGTCGTTTTCAGTCAAAAAAGAAGGCAATGCTGACGGTTTTCATGGATTACAACGGTGTAGTGCATCATGAATTTTTGCCAGAAGGCCAGACAGTAAACAAAGAGTATTATTTGGGCGTTATGAGACGTTTGCGTGAAGCAATTCGCCGAAAGAGACCAGAAATGTGGGCAGAAAACTCGTGGATTTTGCACCATGATAACGCACCGTCGCACAGTGCTATCATTATTCGTAATTTTTGACGAAAAATGCAACAAATACCATCCAACAGCCACCGAATTCACCTGATTTGGCTCCCTGTGACTTCTTTCTGTTCAATCGAGTTAAAAAACCATTACGGGGAACGCGTTTTAGCAGCCGAGAGGAAATAATGGAAAAATCGCAGGAAGCACTGATGGACATACCGAAAACCGAATATAAAAAATGTTTCGAGGATTGGATCAAGCGCTGGCATAAGTGTGTTGCAGTCGATGGGGATTACTTTGAAGGGGACAATATAGATTTAGATGAATAAACTTGTATTTTTAATTTTCTGAATAAATTCCGGGAAATTTTTGATCAAGGTAGTATAGGGAAAGCTAGGTAGAAGGCGAAAAATAGTAATCATTTTGGATGTAATTAATAGACGTTGAAAGTGTGTACAACTAAAGATAAATATATTGCAATGTGTACTTGCAGTATGGAGTTTAGGGATATTACGTGCCATTTTAGTTAGGGCTTCGGAATACATCAGTGTGTAGTGCCAGGGTTGATCATTAAATCTGTCCTAAGCCGGCAGACTACAACTAGTAAAAAGTTAAGGTATGAAAGTTTGAAAAAACACTGAACGTATGGCCATAACCGATAAAAAAATCTTGTTTTATAAAGTCCAAAAAAGACAAAACTATCTTGTCACTCAAATGTTTGAATCTCCAAGCCCAAAAATGTTTGAATTAATATCATACATTGTTTTCGTGCAGCGATATTTCAACGACTGTATTAACGTTTGCCTCACTCAGCTAGGTATAACAGTACACATCAGTTGAAACGCCTCGTCATGAGTCTCAAATACGAAATAATATTAAATTCATCGTGCTTGGGAGTGGAGTATGTAAGGTGGTCTACCCGATGTAAGTGGAAGTGTATCCAAGTTAAACAATAAATAACAGGTTTCAATGCGGTTAACCGAAGGTAACATTTATACAGATTTTTAAGTAAGTGAATAATGATATTCAGGTGATCAGTTGCAGTCAGCTGTATTTCGGATTCCTTATCAATGATATTATATTGCAGAAGAACACATTTGATATGCTTTAAAATTCGTCCAGTATTTGATGGTAAAAAATTATGAATTCAAGCATTTGTAATGATAGAAAACATTTCGCCAGATGGTATGAAAAAAATCGTGATATAATTCAAGTCGTAATGTCAATGTGCTGGACAAATTTTCAATCGTGAATTCGCATTATAGTGCAGGCAGCGGCCCATCGAGTGGTGAGCGCAATCGCCGGTTAACCTAAAAGAAACAAATCCTACTACAAGTAGGGATTTTGGAGACGACTGAATTATGTTACGATTTAAAATTAACGAGGTCATCTTGGCACCTAAGACCTAATTCTTCCAATTAATTTGTTTAATACAAACTTGAAATGGTAAAAAATAGTTTACTTAATTCGAAAATGATTTACAGACTAAGACTTTACTCTGGTTGGCGTCATCTCGATGTTTTCAAATAATAGTGGCACGAAGATTATTTGAAAACTTCAAGTGCAAGTCCTGAGTTCCAACTATATTTGATGTGTTTATTAAACATTAAGATGCATCAATAATGAATATCAGAGATAGGAAAGCAACGTAAGTTTTTTTTGAAAGAATCATTGGAGTAGTTCGAGTCCGAAAACCCCGATATGGGCAGCCTCTCGGTCAATTGGCCGCGCGCAGTTTGAATTTTTCAAATAATTTCATTTTTATTGCCTGTGTAATCACAACTGGAGGAGAGAAATCAAGAGCTGTTACCGGAATGCATTGAAATTGTGTCTCACTGTATACAAAATACATAGAGACAGAAACTTGCTCAGCAAAGTCATACAAATTTTGAAAGAAACTAAGACAAAGAAGCCTCATGAAATTTACATGAATGCATAAAAAAGGGAGTGAAAGATTATAGATGATGAACTAGAGACTACAGGTGAGGGTGCAGTAAAGAAAACGTAAAAGTACTTAATCCTATGTTTAAGTTTAACTTGCTCGAATTGGAGGTTAATGGCCTCGAACTATTCTACCAGGAGTTCACGGTAGTTAAGATAGTAATGCAAAGTGTAATTACACTGTATTTAAAGTAATTTGAAGTATACCAGTGAAATTCTTACTTTTTATTTAGATTTTATTGACCACCAGTCAAGGATGCATAAATATGCCCTTATACATAAATATATTTAATATTATCGATCAAACCAGATTTATTTTACGCGTGTTAGTATCGGGATAAAACCTAGTTTTTGCGAAGTAATTGGCATTTAACCACAGAAATAAGGGAAAATAAGGGGAAGGTCCCCTGAAATCACTTATCAAGTCTTTTTGACTCTCTATAACCCGGAAGTGAACGGCTGGAAGGGCACGAATGAAAACAGGCATACAAAATCCTGCTTGGCGGTGTTACCACTCGAACAAAATGCGTCAATTCAATTAAAATAATGAAAAATGCTCAATTGGAATACTTAATGGTTGTTCTCGCCCTTACCTTAGGATTTCCACCCAGTTCCTCATTCCAGACCGTGTGTTTAGTAAGTGTTTACGCTCTCCGCGTTCTTCGGGCCGTTTCCAAACCATCCTCCTCCTCCTCCGGGAAATCCTTCCAACGAGGTTCAAATACTCCCTTTCACCCTCCCTGCACATGCACAGCCATTAACCCATCAGAATCAAAGTGCCAGAGTTAAGATAGACAAAGTGCTCGCCGGAGTGTGCAGAACCCTTCCCTTTTATTTATCGCACCAGGCTTCCTCGAATCGCTTATAACCCTCGGAAAGCAAACGACCAGGGCCAGGAATGTACATGTCTTTTGGGACATGGGAAAAGCGATGAAATCGCTATCGGATTTTTCTTCTGCCCTGCATCAATCTCAACTTTTCTCCCTCTAACAGATGCGTTCCACGTTCCTCGTTAAAAGCTTCACATTCAAAAATTGTGGCGTAAAATTTGTTTTACCCATACACCATCTTAATTACTTATAATTTTTAGTTCTAACCAAGTTTTTGCAGGAAAGAGTTTCTAATGGAATTCCCTTATAGGTGTTGAATCACGGAACCATACCCCAAGTATCTGAAACCAGAGTATTGAGAAACATTTATATTCGTCCTAATGCTTGTGATATTTAGATTTCAAATATAAATTATTTGTTTTTTCGAGTGATTTAGAAATAAATCAACTATTCTAAAAGGCAATTATTAAAAATACAAGGATAAATATCTGAATTACATTTTAAATGGCTCACGTATGTCATCATTCTCCAAATCTACTATTATCAGAAATAAAATAAAATTAGGGTAGTAATAGCTGTTTTTGTTCATCTCATGTAAATTACATAAGGGACTTTCAAGAAGCGATATGATCTGAATAATTCAAGCATATTTATCAAGTTAAGCTAATTTGAGCTACCTTTTCTTTCACTTTCTTTGATTGTATTAGAAGGTCATAATAGAAGATGAGTGACGATATTATTTCTTCACCCGCTGAACTAAAAGTAATGAAACCTATTAAGATTAAACGGACTTCAAGAAGTAAAGATGATGATTAAATTACGTATATCATAAGTGCTACCTATATAATAAGCAGGTAGTTCCATTTGTGCCATCGTAAGTTCTTTTGATAAAAAAAACTCAAATTCAACACTTGAATTGTCATGATTTACTTTTCTATTATTTTTTAAGAAACGCTCCAAAAAATTAAAAATGTTTCGAATTTTATCGAGTTGGTGAATTATTTAAAATATTTAAAGGAATATTCCTTTTGCACAACATCAAGGACTTGTAATTTTGAGCAGCGAACCTCTTTGTGTTTCTCAAATATTATGAAATACTTATGATAAATAACAAAAATATGAAATATTATATATTAATCTGACATTGCCACACTTTAAACAGTATTATGTACAATTTAGGCATTACGAATTTTATAACTACACTATCCAACCAATGATTATGAAATGTATATGTTTCTTTATTTTGTATACAATAGTTGTCAAAGAATCAGGGTATGATGTTGCTCCATTTCCTTGCAACTCAATTCTTTTGCCATAAATTTCCAAGTTGGAAGTACCCAGTATATTTAATTTTATCAACCTACGGGCGGATAACTAATTCAAATATTGGTTGTAATTTGTCCTAAGTCGTATCTATCTGAAGACACCTTCGTTCGTGTAATTCATTATTTAAAATGTAATTATCCTTAACAAGTTCTTTGCTGTAAATGGCTATTAAGTACATTTTTCAATGATGCTTTTTTTAAAAACAAAATTAAAAGTTTTATAAAGCCTTATAAAAGATTTAGGTGCCCAAAATAGCTCTTCTCACATCATTCCCTTCGTTTCTTCTTATGTAATCCTCTTTTCCTACCAACACTGCCCTCTTATCTCCACCTCCTGCCTTATCTCAATAAAAAATAGTATTTGCTTACTAAGCTTATTCACACAAGTAACGTTTTCGAAATTGCAAGAAGTATGTCGTCCGCGATAATGCTGCTTATGTAGTGTAAGACTAATTTGAGACTATTATTCATCAATATAAAACGGAAAATATCTATTTCTTTAGAAACATAATATCATTCTGTATAAGAAAATGAATAAAAAATACTTTTGGTTCTATTCTTTTAGTTCGGTAGATATTGGCCGAAAAAAGTAAAAGGATAAGTCACTATTGGTACACGCTTAAGTTAAGTGACTTCCTGCATATGCATTCGTACTCTTTCTATAACTGTCATTAATTGAGAAAAATCATACACTAAAACGATTGAAATAATAACCTGCGTTTTATTTAAAGCTAAACTCACTTATAGATAGCTTTAATTATTAAAATCATAAAATATCCTAATAATCGTCATGTTGAATCCATAAGTAGTTTCCATCAGTTGCTTTAAACATGACGCATATACCATTCAAATTATCTAAGCAAACTAAATAAATAAAATATATAAAGTAACCATAGATTTTCATCCTACGCCCTTTCTAGTTTCGCATCTTGCATTTTCCTCTGTATTTTTTCCCGCAGGATAACTCTTCAATCAATCGATAGAAAATTTGCCAGCTGTGTGAATACTATACTCTCACGTATGAATGCGTTTGTGAATGAATCTGAATGTTTAAAGCAAACCCAACGGTCAAAATATACGCTCAAATATTTAATATATGAAATTAATCAAACTAAGCGGTAATAGAGAAAACAAACAATTACTTGAGAATTTCAAGGATTTCAAGCAGAAAAGTGTCCTTTGGCTGGGATTGAAGCATTTCAACAACGAGGCAATTTATCAAGACAACCGGAGAGCACACTAACTGTGCATGAAAAAATTGTCGTTAATGCGTTTCGGGACAGAAAAATCTCCTCTCCTATGGATCAAAATGCACATCATTATTATATGAGATACACCTTATGGCCCTCCTGCATTTAGGTAACGTCAGACCTTCCCTTCACTTTTATCTCCCCTTCCTTCTCCTTCTTTCTCATATTTGATGCCGTCCATTCTCTTATTCGGAGCCTACTTTTGAAAGCGCCCTTACGCCAACCTTAGTGTTATGCCCTTGAAGCAGATGGTATCTCCTTTAGCCTCGTATTTCGTCGATCAAGCTCACTAAATGGTAATTGAATAACGGAAATCGCTCTATAAATAGATTCCAAAATTTTAATTGTTCAGGACTTGAACTGGGAAAATATAATATAGCCCTAAAATGTTTAAATAAAATCTGTACCAATTTTAAATAAAATAGAATGAAGGTACTCCCTTACGTGGAAGTAATCGCAATAACTTCCATATAATATTTCCGCAATCAGTTGAAAAAAATTGAACGGAAATTTTCATAGAACTTATAGTTAATAATTTGAAAATTTACCCTGATAGATCAGAAATTGCTTCCAGAATTGCAAATTTTTGTGAAAACGTCAGTAGTATCCTCATAATTTTACTCTCCGAATAATTTCCTCCTCAATACGCACATAACCTACCCGTGAAAGGGAAATAGAATTTAAATGACATTGTTCATTCAAAGGTATACCGTTCTATTAACAGTATCGTGAACTTTATTTGCCCAAATTATTATTTATAGCTCTCATTAAGATATTAAGAGCTTGATTCTCAAATTTTTTGGCAAGGGATGCGTTGCTATCTCTTACTCTATTAGGGGATTATGTAAACCCAGATTTCATCATTTCGATGTTTTGTCGGTCTAAGTTCTGCCAACTACTAAGATGTGTTTAATGTTCGCGTTAAGTTTGCTGATAGCTAGCGAGTGAGAGGGCGCGCTTATTAAACTTAAATCTATCAAGCTTCCTACTAGGCGCGTACCCTTTAACAACTCCCTGCCCCGATTTCTAACGGTGGTGGAGGAAACGGTGAGAATCAACGATATCGGAGGCAATAATAATTTCACCCTAACCTCTCTTTCCACTCTACCAAAGGGTTTCATATTCGCTCAACCTCACTGTTCTACCCAATTCGCTCCATTTCCTCCGTCCCCTCAGGAGGCATCCCAGGGCTCCTCCGGATCCCTTAGAAAAAAACCTCCCTCACTCTCTAAACTCCCTTTCCTTCCTACCCTTCCCTCCTGTTGCTCTCTTATGCCCCCACTGCATCCCTCCTATTTCCCCACCTGCCACGTCTCTCACTAGGCTCAAGGTTCGCTCCTCCTCCCCCTCGCCGACTCTCTCTCCCTCACCCCAAACCCACTAACCAAGAGTTTGAGAGCTACTGACGGCCACTTCCGGCGATGCAACTCCTTCACTTCCACCAGAATCTCTCCCCGCAGACTCTCTCACGCTCAGATCATACACACCGAGAGCACGTGGGTATTCGAAAAACGTAGTCGCTAGAGTGAAGCTTCGGCCAGATGGCAGCGAAGTAAACGGATATGGATGTGCTTCAGTGGAAAAGACGTCAAGGACGAGAGTATGACGCATGCGGCACACGGGCGGGCCCAGACTTCATCAAAGTGCGCCGTGGAGATGGATCATTTGCGATTAAAGCAATTGGCGAATTCTTGTTTTACCAGTTGAAGGAATGTAGACGTGTAGAAATTAATTTTTGAAAAGTCGTGCGTAGTCATAAATGACAAGAAACGAAACGCTATTGCAGGAAGGAGCATCGTCCTAGCCATATGAGCGATGTTATATTTTAATAATCGCTTTCCGCTGAAGAAGAATCATTATAGGAGAAGAAGAATTGACAAAGGAGAAGAATACATTAAAAACAGACGAAGTAGGATGATATGTATTTTCCAGAATATGTTAATTGATAATGAATGAATTTGACGCCCATCTTAAATTATATACTACCCTGTCCAATAAATATGTGAACTGAGGCCATAAAAACTTTAGTTTGCAAAATTTAGTCTATATCGATTTTTTCCCCTTCAAAGTACTCTCCATTCGTTGCTATGGACTTATTCCGTCTTCTTTTCCACTGTTTGAAGCACCCTTAGAAGTCCTCGACAGAGAGGTTTTTTTGTTGTCATCGTTTCTTGCTTCATTGTGTCCACATCTTCCCAGTGATGCCCTCTCATCACATTTTTACATTTTGGGAATAGGAAAAAAGTCGCAGGAGGCGAGATCTGACGAATAAGGAGAATAATTAAGGATGGTGATTGAATTTTTTTCCAGAAATTGGCGAACGATCAATGCTGAATGTGCAGGTGTATTGCCATGGAGAAGGATCCATCCATCATGTTCGTTTAAAATAGTGTTCACTGTTGATTTTCCTAAATTCAGTTCATCAGCTATCATTCGGACAGTTTTTCGACGATCGGTAAGGACAAGGGACCGCACACGATCAATGTTGTCGTCAACACAGGTGGTAGAAGGTCGCCCCGGTCTTGCATCATCCGTGACGTCTTGTCGGCTCTCTTTGAAACGCTTAATTCACTTGATAACGGATGTTTTCTTCCGAGTATTATCACCGTAAAAAGCTGTCAAAATTTCAGTAATTCCTTGATAACTTTTACCGCTCTTCACCAAAAAAAACTTGATGTTGTTTCGTTGCTCCGTAATTTCGTCAATTTCCATTTTCGACGAACAGTAGAAACAAGGACAACAGAAATTAGTATAACTGGCACCATGCACACGTATTCATTCCCCTAAACATGGGACAAGACATAGAGGAGAATGTTTTACGGCACTCTTAGGTTCTAAGGAAATCAGTCATCCATTATTGCCCACCTTATCCAACCACCCAAATTCAATCTTATTCGCTCAGACATGAACATGCGCACAGGGCAAAGGGTGTGAATGGCAGAATCGAGGAATTTTTTTACCCACTCCCTTCATCGGAGGGATAAAAAAAGTTTTTCACGAAATTAATAGTACCCAACAGCGGTTATCGTTTGTAGAATTAAAATACCTTTTGCTAAGGTATCGCATAAATGAGCTCTATAAAAATAACAAAAATGTTTTGCACTTCACTCGATGCATATGAAACGAATATTTGATGGAATATTGAAATCACTGGGACACGTTGAAAGTGTGGTCGAGCGGCAGATAAAAAATTCGCCAACTTTTAATTTTAATTTGAAGATACTGGTATGAAAAGACGAGGGAGATGCAAAATATAGTAGTGCGTATTGTAGCAACGCCAAAATATAAAAATAGTAACCTCCAAATAAAGCAAGTATTAATATTATCTTATAACAAGGACTGTTACCCTAACCTTTTATATGTTAATAAAGATAATTATGCGGTATCCGGAACTGAAAAAACCTCTCCGTAGGGGGCTTAATTGCGTAACAGAGGTATCTGAACGGAGCTCTGTCTCGATGGTGAAAGAATTCTTTCGATTTCACCTGATATAATTTTCCCGACCATTCAGTTATAAATAATAATTGAAAAAGTCGAGAACAGAATGGCTTAGCATAATGCGAAATGACTCGGTACCCTTCGCCAACTATATTTCCTTAAGCCACTCCTTAATACACGTTAGATTTTTTCATTGAAATAAAATCTTCGAATAACAGAAATCAAAAACAAGGACAATGATAGTAAAGGGATTATTCAAAGATCTCGTGAGAAATCATTCTAAAATAGGTTTGTATGCGTGAATATCTGTGTTTTCTCTTGATGTATTAACCGAAGTACGATCATGAAAAAAATTTTAAAAATTCTAGTGTTTTGACAACGGCCACATGTACGAAAAACGATTCCAATGTCACCATCTCATGCTTTAATAAGTAAACATTTATTTTCGGACCTTTTCTTTTAATTATATCATAAACATGGTGACGAAAAGCATGAGAACCTGCTATCCCGTTTATTCCTCTTTAATACTTGGGAATGAATCCTACTTTTACCAAATCACTTTAAACTCGCTTAGCATTTAGCTTAGCATATAATAAATTTGTCAACTGCCCATTGACCGAAGGGGGATCTGGAGTGCCATTTTTAATGAGGAAAAATGCGACACAAAATAAATGAATTCGCAAGCGGAAGATTTTTTTTAACAAGACACCCCTCTTGGCTGAACGAAGACAATCCAAAACTGCTGCCGCTGATTTTCTGGTACGAAGGAAGCACAAAGAGTGGTGGTATCTGATTTTTTTCCGGCTGTCATTAAAACTTCCTTCATACCTGACATTATTAAGATCTTCACAATGAGTAAGCTTGATAAAGAGGAGGTTTTATAATGGTGACGTCTCAAAAAGTGCTGAGATTGACTCTGTACAAACGAGAAAATTAACTGATATCGCTGGCCTGGTTGTTAGTGACCTCGGAGTAGCGATAATTTGAAGGATTTTAATTCGCACATCTCGTCGACCATAATTTCACCACACTATTCAATTGACTAAATGCAGCAAATGCTGTTAGGTAATTATTTCCCAATTTAAAATCATTGGATAGTCTCTTCTTCACAAAAAATGGTTTCCATTTAAAATAAGTTGGTACTGACAAACTTTTAGATGTTTATAAATGTGTGGAATATTCATCGGGTAGTGTTTAATCGACGATTTTAACTATCCCATGATATAAATGACTTAAATAATTTATGTTTGATTATTAAATAACATAATAGTCAATGATTATGGTCATAAATACTGGGAGGTGTTATCCATTTGACATTCATTGCGTAACCATGTACAGTCACAGTCACATTCATGCCAGCAGAGAGATATTTAATGCGTCCAGCGGCAGCATTTACAAAAGTGCGTATATTTATCAGTTTATTAGTTCAACTGTTCAATGGATGGTCGATAGAGTAATACAGTAATGACAAAAGATTTCTAGGGAATTCCTGCAAGTTCTAATATTTTTCCAAATATTATTATCCTTCGTTGATCTAATATGAAATCATAGAAAGCTTTATTGGATTAAATTAGCTTGATTATATTTGTATTTTCTACAGTGTTAAGTTATTGAAAAAATGCTATTAAAGGTTAGTTTTTCGCGCCAATTCAATCTTACTGGTTACAAATGGTAGATATATATCAAAAGCAGGAACTGATTTTATTTGATTTATATACGTCAGTTGTGAATCATAAAAAAGGAATACCTATATCTTAAAGTTGTAAATTTGTTCCATTTATTGAGTGACTGTTTTGTGTACATGAGTTTTTAGCAGAATTTTCAATCTAGTCTATTGCCTTTTATTTTATGTTGCTATTATGTTTTAATTTATAAATGAACTTCTGAGTCTCTCTTTCCTTTGCTTTTTCAATATTTTAAAATGAATATTATTCTAATTTTATCGTATTTAATAGGAAAAGAGCTGGATCATAAAAAAACTCGAGATTTTCTGCATTTCTATCTCTATAATCGTTTCCTACAATCGGTCCACTTAAGGACGGCTGCAGTATTTCAATGAATAATTTTCCACGAGTGATTTTTTGATAGTAAAATAGCTAAACTCTTACCAATAGGATTTATTTGTCAAATTTGGTCATACAACTGGTATTTACGGCTGATAAAATGATTGATTAGATGAGAATTTTCCATCTTTATGAAAAATGAATTAATATGTGATGAATGGTACGTAGAATGAAAAATATTTAGATTTACTGTCATTTAGAATATAAAAAATATACTAAATATTAAAGTGCAAGAAAAAATACGTAGGTATTTGGATTCATGTCAATGGAAAAATACACCGAATCTGAAAGAGATTATTAAAAACCCCATGAGAAAAAAATCATTCAATGAACTTTCCAAGTTTAATTTCATGTTTTCAGTAACTCGAATAAACCTAATTAATATTTTGTTCAAATTAAAGGAATTCTGAAATGCAAATGTGTAGTTTTCCTTATTATAAAAACATTAAATAAATGTTAGATATTTAGGGTTTATGAGGGCTTTGGTTACCGATAACAACGCCTTAAGATGCCAAAATTATAGAGAAAGCTTCCATGGTCCAGGATGACCCAGAATCCCAATACACCAAACTTTCCTCAAAAATATTTATAGGTAATCAAATAGAAGGATTTACCTATATAGGTAATCAATCTCCAGTCTCTCTCTCTCGCTCTTATTCGGTTCCCTAGGTTATCTGTTCTCGCACAGACAAACAAGCAAACGTAAACCGATAAGCATTTTGTATGAAGAACAAAAATACATAAGAATAAAATAAAACAATCCTTTTGGGCCAGCGTTCCCTCGCGAACGATTACGATTCTTCCGTTTAGTGCCCGCGGGTAAATCGGTGGGGCGCGAATAACTTCCTGCCCCCATAGCCCACCCACATCCCGACGGAACCGCGATCCCCACGAGAGAGGGAGAGTGGGAGTAGGAGCGACGCCCGAGAGAAGACTTTGCCCGCAGAACAATAACTGTTTGAAAGGAATCCCTCCTCGCCTACCATCCCCTTCCCATCCACATCTCCCCCCCTTCCGTCCGTTCCCCCCTCTCATCCGGGGGGGATACGCACCTGGGCCCCGCGGGCGCCAAAGACAAACACGAACGCACACATCCGCGCGCGCACACTGACGTACAAAACTGCTCCGACTGCCGCCGAACCGTGACGATTGGGGCCTCAGGTCGGAGGAGAGAGAGAGGATGATAAAGATGAAGACGGAATAAGGGGGGGAAAGAGGCAATAATTGTGCTGAAAGCATAGATGAAAATATCCCCAAAGGAAAGGGTATAATGATAGAATTTGAATAAGTTTGCATGTATGTTCAAGTGGTCTCTTTGTGTTTTCATATATTATTAAGCAAACTACCGGTTAAGGTTAAGTTTTTGGATGGACAACACTGACAAATAAATATTTTGTGACTCCTGACAATATAGTCCCGCAACCTACTCTACATCAAGTACCTCGTCATATCGGTGTACTTCATTCCTCCCTTCATCACGTCCAACATCCCTATCATATTCCTGTCCTTTCCTCGTTTGCCTAACATTCTCCCCTAAATCACAGTCTTCAACATCCTGTCCAAGATCCTCTATATCACAGTCTCCAATATCCCAACACTGTCGTGTTGGTCTAAAACACTTCCATGATACGTAAACTGCTCTACCTGCTCTAGTTTTTGCCCTCCTATTTTAATGTTAAGCTTGGCCTTTTTCTTTCTAGAAAATCGCATAACCTTTGTTTTATCAATATTGATTCTTATCCAATATCTATCTCACTGAATTTCCAATTCACTCGGCAATGCTTGCAGCCCCTTGGCTGACTGACAAACTAAAGCTTGGTCATCAGCAAACCTGACTGATTTTACGACTTCTCCGCCCACTTTCATTCCTACCTCGAGTTCTTCCCATGCCTCTTTGATCATTTCCTCCGCATACAGGTTGAACAGCAACGGTGATAATGGGCAACCCTGCCTTACACCCCTTCCTAACACTGCCCATCCGGACTCCCCGTTATCCACTCGCACCTGAGCAGTCTGAGATATGTATAGGTTGTGGATTAGCCTCCATTCCCTCCCATCTATTCCTATTTTCTGCACTATACTCATTAGTTTGTTCCAATACACTCTATCAAACGCCTCTACCTTCTAAATCTATGAAACAAGCAAATACCTCCTGATTGTATTCTTTATTCCTCTCGATTAGTGATCTCAATACTTCAATGGCATCACGCGTGCCTCTCCCCTTCCTAAATCCAAACTGATCATCCCCTGAGTAATCATTTGCCCTAATCCCAATCCTTTTGTTGATGATCCTGAGAACACCTTTGGCTGCGTAGGAAATTAAACTATTGTTCCCACGTCCTCACAGCATGTAGCCTTTACCTTTTTCGGAATTGAGACTAACCCTGATCTCGCAAAGTCTTCCGGCCAGATTCCTTCCTCATAGATATACGAATCAGTCCATATATGTATACTCTTCCTCTCACATTTTCGTGCACCTTTTAGTAATTTCATGGGAATGTTGTCTACTCCCACGGTCTAATTTCATTTCATCTCCCTTAATGCCCTTTCTATGTCATCGTCGAGTATATCTGGACCTAAGCTATATTCCTCTACGTCATGTTCCTTTTCTATGTCTAGCTTTGTTGGTCTAAGTTATTTACTATACAGTTCTTCTATACATTCCTTCCATCTCTCTTGGATATTTTCTGTGTCAATTATTATCTTACCCGCCTTATCTCTAACCGTTAGCATAAATCTTCCCTTCTTACTTCCCGTTAGTGATTTAACCTTGCTATAGAGCTTACCAATTTCCCACTTCCTCTGCAAACTTTTCATTTCCTCGCACTGCGTCTTCCACCATGCTTCTTTAGCTTTGTTAGTTGACCGTCTCTATCTATTATTCAACTCTTTGTACTTCCTTTTGCCTAGCTCTATGTTTATATTCTTCCATTTTCTTCTCTCATCTTTCTTTGTAATCATCTCATCCGTAATTCATGGTTTCATTGTCCGTTTCCCATTAACAGTTCCTCTCCGCTAAATCTTTTGCGGCTTTCGATATCCTTTTTCGATGTATTCCCATTTTTCTTCAACAGTACTCAGCTCTTTACCATCATCCATGATTTTCTCTCCATTCTGCTGATACTCCTCCCTTGTCAATCCATTAAATGCTTCTGCATTCCATTTTTCAACCCGCCACCCCTACCTTATATTTTTGAAACGGACGCTACACTTCTAAACAACTAAATTTTGACAAATTCCAAAGAAACTGCGGGAGATGCCGCAACAGTAACTTTTAACGGAGTCATCCGCTAATGTGCAATGTGAAATTTCAGAGTTTAAGAGGACGCCTCGGTAGCTTAAGTGGCTAAAGCACTCGACCGGATATTGAGGGATCTGGGTTCGAGTCCCAGTCAAGGCGAATGATTTTTACGCTCTGAAATTGTTGCATTAAAACTAAATTTTGGTCAGAGTCCGCATCCGCTCCCGGAAAACTGTGCGAATTGATCACACTGTTTACACTTTCTGAATCTGTGCCTAACCATAATATAACCTAACTGATACCTTTCTGAGTCACCTGGCATTTTCCATGTATATCATCGAAAGATTACGGACTCTGTTTCGGTGATTGAAACCCTTCCCAAATCTGCAAGTAGCATAGAGGTGATAAACCGAGATATTGTCGAATATCTGGGCGCTCCAGTCATTTAAACCTCCCGGACTGAATCAATCCTCCCACTGAATTCATCCAAGAGCCGCCTAAATATCCCCTTCCACCTCTTTGTCCGTTTCCTATTCGTACCTTACCTCTCCTCCCCTCACCATTCCCCCACACATATCCTCTCCGCTATTCCCCCGAGAATGGAATTCTGATTATGACGGCCGTGCTGTCGAAACGTCAAAACTACATATGTGAGATTCCTTTCTTTGTATTTCGATGTTTTAAAAATCTATATCATTTTTTATATATATAAATACATATGTATTAATATATATACATGTATAAACATATATATTTTTTTATATATGTGTGTGTGTGTGTATATATATATATATATATATATATATATATATATATATATATATATATATATGTGTGTGTGTGTGTGTATATATATGAACACGTAAACACACGCGCATGCCAATGCGCTCGTACATACAAGCTTTCAAATACAAATTCTACTCTTTCATTAACTCCCTACCCACAAGGGATTTTCTTGTGTGGATTTATGTAAGCATACCAACGACTTAGAAGACCTGCCGAATATTTGTTAAGTTTGTTTTGTTCTCTTAAAGGCTTTTACCTATCTCTTCCATTTCTATATTTGAGACATTATGTATATAATATGCGCTCGCGCAAGCATGCGTACCTGTATCCGTCCTCTAAACCGTTTATGTACACGCGAGCACATTGTTTATCACCGTCTCATCCACAATATCTCCTGAAGTTAGGATGTAAGAGTGTTTCCTGGGAGGAGAGGTTTCCGAGTACGGCGGAGAAGAAGGGCGCAAAAGTGGTTGAATATTTCCCATCATCCTCTTCCGCGCGGCGTCCGCCTGCCGCTGGCGCCAGTTGAGCTCGCTGGCAGTGCTGGCTGCGGGGGTAATCTAAGAGGGAGTGGAGGAGGAGAGAAAAACACGGTGACTGGGCATGCGCCGGATTCTTTTGAGCGAGAGACACTTTATCACTCCCTTGTATCTATTCTCCTCTTCCCCCTTCTCCTCCATCCAAATCCTCGCATTGCCTTTTCCCTCCCGCTCGATTCCTTTTTTTCCGCTTCCTAATCCCACCCTATCCCTATTATTTCCCTTCTTCCCTGACCCCCCTCTCCTTCCTTCAGTGCTCCTTTTCCTTTCGCCGCTTCTTATAATCCCCGTTGGTTCCTCCTCCCTTCTCTCCTACCCTTCCTCCCCCACCTTTCTCCCCTCATCCTGTTTCTTATGCTCAATCCACCCACTTTTCTATTTCTTCTTACTGTAACCGTTCGTCCTATTTTTATTTGGCTTCCTTCATGTCCATCCTAACATTTCTTTCTAAGTTGATCGTCGACCCTCAGTATTTTTCCACCACTCCTCCACTGCGCTACAGATGAGCCTGCGTATACTTCATCCGCAGCTCCTTTTCCTCGTCTCATTTTACGATCGCCCTCCCTCTTACATCCTTTCCCTTCTCTCCACGTAAGAGTTTAACCAGGGTGAGCACACCGTGGATATTTTCCATTTTAAGTTTAATTTTTATAACTTCTTTGATGCTCTTTTTCTTGCTTTTCATATTTTAAACCCAAATGACGAAGGTTTAAACGAGATAAGATATCCGTTATTTATGAGAATTACTCTCAAAAAGGTCCATTATCTACGCATAGGTGTAACTTATATTGTTTTAATAACTTGTATGGCTGGTACAGAGGAAAAATATCTTTTTATCTTTGTCTTCAGGTCGGTTTGCTGTAGTGACTGACATACTGAATCCCGACACGAATGTTTCACTGCGTCACTCACGAACATTTTCGTTCTATAACTTTCAGGTAAACGGACGATTTTGTTATCAAACCTCGCACATCATGGATCTCGACTCGGAGGGGCAGATCAGTTTTAAGGTAAAAAAAAATTCAACAGAAATTGGCGCCATTTCCCTCGATATCTATTGATCGGAAAGTTTCGTAATAGACGCCAATATTCGCTTTCGGTAGAAATTGAAACGATTTTGCTGCGGTATTCCGGTTCGCCTGATTTGTTTTGTGCAGACCGTTCTGAGGGACACTGTCGGTAAAATAGAGCGTAAAACGGTCCCTGGGGATCATTCGTAAAAATAACCATAGTGATGCCAAGTGACTCCGAAGCCTTAATTCGCCCCATTCTTTACTTTAATCATAAACACTGTTGTTGGGCCCGAGTCACTTTGAGTACTTGAACGGATAACTGAAGCGGATTTCTGTTTTTAAACTGTTAATTTTTTTGTTTCTCCGAAATGTTTTATTTCAAAATGTGTTCTATTGTTTTCCTGTAAATAATGCTGGTATCCTTTTTTCCATGTTACCTAGCTAGTTAAAGTGTACTGTTTGGTGTTAATATTTTGAAAATTAATTGCTATAATTTCTACTTGCAATTCTTGTGTTCGTACGCTTTTCATCCCATGTACGAGTATGTTTACCTTCGAAATCTAATTAGCTCAATGAACGACAGCAGTGAAGTCCTGAAGTGGACTTGAAGAAAATGTTTCATCATCGAGTAATTACAGTAACACTTTATATACTAAATGAAGTATATCAGTGACCTACCTTAATAACCCTAATGTAACCATGATGGGTTTTAGGCCTCCAATGCATGCTAAACACATGGCTTATCAAGCTTTATGGGCAACTTTGAGAGTCACTGCAAAATGCTGTAAGAATCCACGGCGATAAAATTAAACGATGATTACTTATCTTACTCCACTGACATTTCGTCCTCTACCACTGAACTTTCCCTTTCTCTCGTTTTCTACGGTCCATGTTTTCTTCTTTCTTTTCATTTCCTTCCTTTTCCTGGAATAACTTCTCTTATCTCTAGCCTTCCTTAGCATAATACACTATCGTCTCTTTTTGCCCCGTCCGTCCCTCGTTTTCTCTCCCTCCCGACCCCATAAAAGAAGATTCAATGGTCTCCGTGCTGGCCAAATGGGGTCGTTTGTCCGTCTGTTTCTTAGTCCTGCCTATCCCCCTCCCTTTATTTTTGCTGCTAATTTTCTTTTTCATCTTATTCCACGACTGTTCTAATCGTGCAAATTCATCAAGACATTACTATTTAATTGTTTCATCGCATGAATCCGAGCTATGTCGCTGATTTCTGACGCCCTCTCGCTTCTTTTGACCTTTTCCCACGTATTCTTTAGCCGGTGGAAGAAATATTAGTGCTCTTTAAACTCTAGACTGGAGGCTAAACATCTTATCGCTGAATATAAAAAATATAAACTGTTCACGCATCAATTTTTTCGAAAACGTTATTTAAGAATGTGAATTTCTTAGGGTAAAATTATAAGTGTCATTACGGAACAGAAACTGTTTTAATCATTTTAATATTTATATTACTTACATTTTAAATGAAATATTATTTTCCTGACAAATAACTATGAATAGCTTTATTGAAGTAGATAATTTATTGCAACTCTGAAATATGGCGCGCAATGACCACGGAGAGCATTTAAAAATCATTTTAACTCTATTTTCTCATAAACTTGGTGGACGCAATAATATTGCAATTTAACTTGGTTATAAATGAATGTCCTCTTATCATATTTTATTGCCCACATCTTCGTTTAACGTTTTCCACTTCCATTCCATTCCCATTCTCTTCATCACTTCTACGTCGGTTTTGGTCCCACAAATCCTCCCCTCCAATCCTCCTCCTACTAGTAAAATTCCCTCCCGCCTTTTCCATACCCATCTCATTTCGGAGATAGTCTGTCTACCCTGCAAACCCCGGACGGAAATTTCGGAATATTTTCTCTTCTCGCAAAATTTTCCCATGATTTTGTTGACTTTCGTGGGCATGCTAAACACTCAACGGAGCACAGCCGTTTTTTCCCAGTACATGCAGGCACTTAGGACAGAGATTATATGAAACAAGCCGATTTTTCAATGCAAAAAAATAAAACGAGATGAGAGTATTATCAGCCATTTTAACGTCTGTTTAAGTTTTTGTAAGCCCACGGTGGAAGCCGGTGATGCAATATAGTACCATTTTCCGTTTAAGTTCTACGTTTCCAATCGCATAAAAAAATCGATTCCCAAACAAGTGCCAGATACGATTTGAAATATTTTTGATAATTCCAATTATTCCACGACGAAATTTGTAGTTCCAAGGTGTTAAAAAAAATCTTCGACGAAAATACTAGGGTTATTTATAAAATATAGCGTAATGTGGCGCTTAAGTACGACTGTAAAGAAAATGTACATATGGGGCACTGTGATAAACCCTAGGACGTTAAGCAAGCGCTGCGTATCAGCTTTCCAGCTAAACATATCAACATGCTCACAGGCTAACACACACATACATACGTATATATATCTACTTTCATTTGACAAGTTTATTGCACCAACCCCTCTCTTCCCGCACCCATCTCGAGAGGTTTTCTTTTTCATTTTACCTTTTTTTTGTAAACTGCCCTCCCGCACTGCCCAAAAACCCCACCGCAACCCCCGCGGCCTTTTCCACTTCCCGGTTGTATCAGACAACATCGCTGTTGCTCACCGCTTATGCCCACCCTTAACTATTCCCCTCCGCCCCTCTCGCTGTTTTTCTATCCTCTTCTATCTTTCTCTCCTTCCCTTCCCTTTCCTCCCACCCTTTCCCTCGCTCTTTCTCTGCCTCTCTCTCTCTCTCTCCCTCACTAGCCCTCCTACTCCTCCGCCCTAGCCCTCCTCCACCTCCATTTCTCTTTCCTTCCCTTCCCGAGTCGATAAGAGCGGATGTGCGTGAAGGGGAATGGGAGCGTCTCCCGCGGCGTTGCCACGTTTATCCGCGTGGAGTCCCTACTCGCCCCAGTGATGATGGGTCCTCGCGGACGAGGTGGTAAAGTTCCAAGGGGTGGAAACTCGAGCATGTCTACACATACGAAAAGAGAAGAAGACGTGGAGGGGGGAAAGGGGAAGGAAATCCTTAAATATTTTTTTCGTGCGTTTATTTTCATCAGCGAGGCAGTTTGATGGGATAAAAAAATTGCGAGGTGTGGTGTTGATGGTGGCGGCGACAATGCGGATGCCTCCTCCAGGGAGACTACGATAGGAAGAACGAGAGAGGAGGAATGGGTTGTACAAGAGAGAGAGAGAGAGAGAAAAAAATGCGAGGGTGGAAAGGGGGGGGGGCAACACTCCCCTCGCTTTGAAATTTGGCAACGCGGGAGCGACTGCGAATCGGGGAATATGGGTTGGGGGAGGAAAGGAAGGAGGAGGAGACCCGTTTCAATACTGTTTTTCTTGCGACATCCAAATCGGGGCGCTCATATTTTATATTAACGTCTCGCGTAGAGTTTTATGCTCTCCTTCCAGTCCCTTCTCCGCCCTTACTTTTAGTGCTCATCTCTCTCCTTGGCACAATGAATATTTTAGTGAGATGCATTAGTAAAAGTGTTCTCTAACAGTATGTGCAACTTAAAAAGAGATACTATTCCGAATTGAAGTGTTATTTTGCCTCGTGTCGCTATAATTCACGATTACGAATTTTCCAACCATTCGGGATTCACAAATGATTATATTTGCATCCAATTCCGCGTAGAAATTAAGGCAATCTATCATTATTATGCATGAATCTACAATAAAGCTCATTTATTAATGAAGAAACAGGCCAAAACTGGGGATCGTCGGCATCAATGAATCCGGCTAAAGATGAATTAGTTTTAAGAATTTCAGGATCAAGGATTATAAAAACTTAGGATGAGAAAGAAAGGCACAAAAACATCAATGGAGAGCCTTTTAGTCATTAGGATAATTCACTTCAAATTGGTGCTTCATTTGGTGGGAAAAATTGCACCATCTCCAAACAAGAATTATACAATGATTTTCGTGCTTTACTAAGGATGAGCCAAGGTCTGATAAAGAGGATCCACGAGCTTGTACCTTTATCTGGCTCTCATGAACACGCAGAGGCAAACAACGTACCCGACTAATATCGTGGAAAATTTCGATATCACCAGCGCGAAGGGATAGCTACAGGACGACGCGTTTCCATTAATTAGGAAATATACCGGTGGAGTCGATTCCATTAACGTTTCGTCCAGAATAGAGATTATCAGCACCAACTATCCACCAGAATTAAGCACGCAACGGTCACTCTCCTTTTGGGTAAACATCCCCAAAATTCTTCTCCCTGCATGTGAAATACTAGAACCTGAAATGGCTCGAAGTAATCATTTTGCTTCATAACCGGCATTCAGGTACAAGATTAAAACTTTTTTCAATTTTCAATTAATCTTTTGTCAAGAGGAGGCAGATGAAGGTGCGACTTTTTCCTCTTCTCCCTGCTTAATGCGACACCCAAAACAATCATCATTATCATCAGAAGTCAGTAATCATGAGATTGGTTTGTAGCTACCCACGGTGCCCATTACGTAACCTTCCAACCTGTACGCTTCAAGTGAAAATACATCCGTTGCCGCCAGAGTTCAACCCTGAAGGTCATTGGTTCGGAGAGCAGAACAGCGCATGCAGAGAAATCAGGAACAAATTTATTCGATATCTATCGAATACAAAGTTCCCAGCCACCTCATTCTTCGCCAACGTCTTTATTCTGTCATGGTTCATTGAGCTAAGGTCTTCCGGGTGGAGAAGAGAAAATCCTCGTTTGCCCCAAGATCTTTTTGCCAGGGTTGTCCGCTACAACATTTCACGATGCGGCCTCTGGTCTAGGGTCAGATTACAGAAACCTACATCATGTGCAATGATCTTCAGCAATTAAAGAATCGCGTCATGTTGCTCACTACTTCACACCTTTTGTAAGCACTGGACTAGTATTTCACGATTCTAGATCAATTAGCTGTCCGCTAATAGGGACGCAGTTATATAGTATAAGGATTCATTTAATGGATAAATCTAATATGCGTTTAAATTCTTCACGGTAACTTTTGTTAATGCTCTCGCTTTCACAAATATGTCCATAAACTAGCAATGCACCATGCTTGTTTATTTTATCCAACGGTCCTGGTCGATGATTAAAACTCGGGTATTTTGCGATTTCTACCTACAATACGATAAAAGGAAACAACCAGTCCTTTTTCTGCTGGTTATCGAGACAGTAATTTCAACCGTAACCAATACGTTGCGGAATTTTCATCTTCATTGCAACAGCTACTGGCACATTTCTTTCGCACCATTATTTCTAGGAGAGGGGCATTAAATTTCAAATGATTCCTTTATGCATATATTAATGAAGATATTTTTTATCCTGAGATATTTTTTACAATGTACGGAAAAGGATTGATTTCAAAATATGCGTTCATACTAAAATTTGGTGAATTATATTTGTTTCCTTATGATACCCTATGCAAAATGCATTATTTATAACTGATATCGGGCTTCCTTAGTTGTCAAGTAGCTGCTCCAGAAGTTTACGCAGATATAACAATGAAATAGGATATAAACTATATTGCCATTATAATACTAAGAGAATCTCAAATTCATGGATGAGATCGAATGCAAGGCTATCTGTAAGAAAATAGTGGAATTTATTTTTAGTTTACTATTTCGAAAGTATGGCCTCGGAAGCATAATATGTGAAACGATTTTCTGTCATTAATTACTGGTGGCACCCAATCCTCACCTACCTGTGGAAATAAAATGGATATATACTAAAATATACGAAATGGCCCGATTGCATGAGAGAAATCGGTTTTTCCTACAGATTAAGTGCGTTCATAAAATAACAAAAACATCAAATCGTTATCCCTACTTTTCCCTTCTCCTACATTTTTCTTGTTTTACGGCTGCTCGCATTCCAGTGATAATCAATAACCTAGGTATTATTCAACAGTTGTCGACCCGTAACGATTTTTAGTAATCTTCATCGAAATTCCTCTTTAATCTTCCACCTTGGAGGACACAAAGTGGAATCATAACGGGGATGTACCGGGTGTATGACTTATTTATTTGTTGCAAAGTTTACTTTGAGAGCTAGAGCATATTGATATTTTATGTAGCATGTGGTATAGTCTGGAAGAAAGGAAACGTCTTAAAATAACTGAACCTGAATTATTCGCTTGTTACACAAGCAATTTTGCACTTACAAATCACTGCTTTATCTTACAATAACTAGATAAACAGCTTTCAATGCAAGAAACCGTTCTTCAGATCCTTAATCTATCTATCTCCCTTCATGACGTCCAAAACGCCTACAATTTTCCACTCTCTACCTCGTCTTCCCAACACTATCCCTTCTATCACGGCACTCAAAATCCCATTACCTCTCAATAGCTCCTGCATCCGCTTTCCCTGCCTTCTTCGAATCCATTCCAAAAATCTCCGATCTTCCCCTTCCATGCCTAGCTCGTTTGTCCTTATTTCCCTACTGGTCAATTACATATTTTTTCCATAACCAAAGCTCAATGAACTCCAATTTAATTATTTCTCCTAGCATTATTTCATAAGCTAAGTCAAATTACCAAAAAGAAAGAGTGGCTAGAATAAGAAAACCTAGCAATAAAAAGTAACATGCTTCATTGAGAAACAAATTTGGTTCGATATCTCACATTTACGTTCAACTAAAAGTGAAAATTAGGCTCAATTTTAAAAAAATTAATTTAATTCAGCTAAATCTCGTCTTATTCTTCCTGTCCCCTGACTCGTCATATCTAAACGAAGCTTTAAATTACCAGAGCAACAAATCCTTTCCATTTTCACTTCACATTTTTGGCAATATTTCACGTCTTGTGAAGAGATAATTGATGTTTTCAAAATGTTGAAATAGAGTGCCTTGATATATTTAAATAGTATTAATTAATTAATTTATTGATACGCGATTTAATCAGCAAGTTAATGTAACCGTGATTAGCACTATTTAACTTTATCACAAGATATTTTGAACGCTACAATATTTTAATGGTATATAAATAGGTATTTTATTACTCGTAATAATTACACAGATTGTTGACCCAAGTAACAGCAATTTTAGTTGTTTCCTCTGCCAATTGCATAATTGGTGGTATTATTTTAACAAATAATGAACGAAGCTACATATTGGAAAAAAATGTTTTGATGGCATATTACGCTCCATCGAATCTGAAATGAATGGTCTGGTACGGTCGAGACTGAGTACACTTCAAAAGATTTCCTCGGGGATGCATTGTTCGCCATTTTTCCTTTCAATCGAAGAGGGCCCTTTTCCTCCTTTCAGTCCCCCTATCCCCCTCCCTGCTTCACCCCAAGAAAAAAATCAAAGGGCGAGCATTGAAGAAAACAGTGAAGGACAAAAGCCGTTAGCCGGTGTTTGAGGAACCTTTATAAACTCATATGTCTGCACGATTCCCGGAGAACAATCGGTGAGCCAATCAATCATCATTCATCGTCAGGCCTGGTCTCAATTACCCTTTTGAAAAAAACAGTGCCCTACTTCAAAACCCTATGCAGTTACACGGCAAGTGGACCCGCTTTTTGTCCTAAACATCAGCTATGATGTGACTGGAGAGCAGGGAGAGGTTTTTCTTGATTTTATTTTGCTTATAACACCATTTAGAGATCTTGATGGCTTCAAATAACCATTTAAAATGAAGGATCCGTCAAATTTTCAGCTCAATACCCATTAATAAATCTGAATTCAGTTACTCAGTAATAATTGAGGGAAAAATCTTCGGCGATTCCGTTTTAGTTAACTCCTTTGTTCTTGCTAGGGACTCTCTAGTTTCAATGGCTGACTGTCATTCATTACAAAGGGAGAAGACATTTCGACAAAAACTGAAAATCTTTTCCCTTCACTGTATAGATGGGGAAAATTCATTCTATTACTCGTTAATGATATCCTTTTTCTGCGTTGACATCATCATCACATAGAATAAAATAGTTAAATATCAATTTCAATATTATAGCCATCGAATTTATTGGTTCATTTATATTTAGTTAAATTGCAGCTAATGTCCGCAAACTATAATGGAACCAATATATGAACAGATTTTTGCAAATATTCCGGGAGAGGTGAGTATATTTTTCCATTTTCAGAAAGGATTGAATTCGCCTATTAATTATGTTGATATATCCTGCCGTTTATATGAATATCAATTAAGTTGATATGCGATTTCATCCACATTTCTCGAATTAGTAATTAAAATACATTAATATAGTAATTTGTGGTAAATTGAAACTGAAGCGTAGCACCACTGACCCAGCTCAAAACCTTTTAGGCAAAAATAAAAGCTTATTTTGTCTGAATAAAACTGGAAGCCAATTAGTATTATGACACAGTGCTTGAGCAAAAAACTGAATAATTCATCTACATCTACATCTACTTAATACCCCGCAAGCCGCCGCAAGGGCGTGTGGCGGGGGGTGTTAGGACACCACCCGTAATTTAGAAAAGAAAAAGAAAAAAAACCGCATGCAATAACCACAAAATCATATATCCACAAAAAAAACATGACATACATTCATGCATGAACACTTACACCCCACACACATGCAAACACTCAATCTACATCTTACATACACATGCACCTGAAAGTATAGCTAACAGCTTTGCAGTGTTTAACTTTGCTCCGACTTGTAAATTCAATGTTTTCAATATTTCTAAAGTTACTTCGGTTTCTTACTTTTATGATTTCTGATTGTTCGGGGAAAGAATGAGTATTTGTACCTATCTGTCCTGGAATCTATCTCCCTTAGTTTATCTTTGTGGTCTGATCTACCTAAGTAGTGTGATTAATGTCATTAATGAGAAAAAAGCACATCATATGACTACCGTACCTTGCTTGAGTCCAAAAAACCCCTCAGGTGTGCTAAATAAATTAAAAGTCGTGGTTTAAAACACTTAATAAAATGTCGTCAAATTAAATGACGATATTTAAAAAATAGTACTGAATTGTAGGAATTTCCATCAGAGTTCATTGGCGCCACATCGCCTGCTCCTTCACTGTAGTACACAAGGGATAGACATAATTTTACCCAAAATTGTTCCTACGGCGAGTGCTTACTACAAATTGCACCGTTGTGCACACCTCAGCTATCGTGCCACGGTAGCACGAGCTCATACTTCTCACTGTCGTCGGTGCATCACACCTTGTCGTACAATGACCACGTGGTAACCCGGCGCAGTGCGGTGCTAGACCTCGGTCGTGCAATGTTTCTTCACGCCAGACACCCATGTCGTTCCCGGAAGAGTTATCTTCTCACGAAATCACAACCTCAGAGGGTACCGGCCAGCAATTTAAACGGTTATGATAACCGTAAAGATTCATGCAGCCACCTAAAGTCGCCGCTCTCCGTAAACGGAATTATGTGGCACCGTACTAGAAGCTAACACCAAGGGAGACCTGACACTCTGAAAAGCCTACAATTTAGAATAGAACTTTTGAAAAAAATCATTAATTCCGAAATAATTCAAGTTGACAGAATACCGCACGTGTATGCGTGAATTTTACCACGCAATTTCAAGTAAAACCGATATCTATAAACATTAAATCCCAAGTAGTATCGCTAGCAATGCTAAAACCGAATTCACTATTTCCTGATTTTAGTAATTTTTGAGCAATTATATTAAATTGCCAAGCAGTAAATTGAAGAGCCATAAATTTTAAACTAAAACATTCTAAGAAGTTTAAACTTATCCATCATATAAAATGATCACTCATTTCCTTTCTTCTAATAGATTTTCCGAGAGAAATAATCCCCAAGAGCAAGCAGCTTAAACGTTGGAAGTCATAAAATAGTATTGCCTAATCGTAGGATCGCGTTAACAATATTTTTCACAGTAATGCTTTTAAAGCTATTTCTTCACGATTCATCTACTGTTCATATGCCAGCTACACAACAATAAACGTCAATCAAAGACGATGATGACACTGCCTTTTTTTATCTGTGGCAAATTCTTCTTGCAATTTGACAAAATGCATCTTACTATATGTTCTGGAAAAAGTTATTGATTTTCATGACTTTGAAGAGTTGTGATGAATATCCCGAGAAGGACACTACACTATTTGAAACGAGATAGTACGTTGAGAGAAATGACATCATACAAATCGAATAGATTTGTTTACCAACGGTCGAGAATGGGGCACTGGGGTGGGAGGAGACCAAGCTGGAGGTTCCGTCTTTTATTTTTTAAATGATCAATCAGGAGCCATGTGCGATAAGTAGAATCAATGCTGCCGGCGAAGATGGAGTGGACAGCCAGTAGTGGGTAACGAACGGCAACCGGACGCTCTGTAACTAAGATTGCAGGGGAGCATGCAAGGCGATGCGGCCCCAGTTCGCGGTTTGAGTTGTGGGAAGGCCTTTTTGTTGGAGAGATGGGGCGATAATCGCCGCAGCCCGCGACTTGGCACGGGATATCGGTACGCCAAAAGTAGAGGCACGTGGTACGATCACCAAAGAACTGTCTAACCGGCTAGGAGATTGAAAACCTGAAGCGATGGGACGGATAGAAGTTCAAATTTGGTAAATATCTTTCTTCGCAATCACATCACTAACATCTTTTCTAAAGTATTTTTAAAAAACAGCAAGCCTATCGAAC
Source organism: Hetaerina americana (assembly GCF_022747635.1). NCBI lineage: Eukaryota > Metazoa > Arthropoda > Insecta > Odonata > Calopterygidae > Hetaerina > Hetaerina americana. Next base: position 44,624,474 of record NW_027287316.1, read on the forward strand.
AGCTGACCGGTTAGTAACCACCACATATCACAAAAATAACCGTCAAGTCAACTTTTTATGAATAGGGAGGATTTGACATGACGGTAGCATGATGGGATATCGAATGGGATAATCGGGTAAAGAGAGACTGGATTGAAATTTTTAAATTATTTTAAGCCTTTGATCATATTTTATACTCCAGAAATACAATAAATAAAAAGTGTTACAGATTATCGGAAGTTGTCTTCACATTTTTAACTTCAGATCATCGAAATTTGGATACTAGGAATCTATAGTAAAAAAATTAAATTAGAAAAAATCTTCTATCATTGTGATTCACAATGAATTCAAAAAATAAGGCAAAAATAGTTTAAAAGTATAAAATTGCTAAGTTACATAGATATCAATAGTATAAAATAAATGAGCTTCATAAAGCATAATCTGATTGAATACAATCAAGTTGCTTAGCATATTAACGGTAGCGTGTGTAATTAGCTCGGCCTTTTTAGGGAGGCTCATGGTCATAGGTTTTGGCATAGAATATATCAATCGCGTATAAACTGAAGGTATACATTTTATGAAGAGATAAAGCTGTATTTTTGAAAACTTAAGTGTTCACTAGGTGTAATAATCATAAATTAAAAATTATAGTTGGGTTAAATCTTTTGCATGGTTATAAATAGTTACCAGCTAGAAAAATTCGGAAACGGCGATGAATTAGATATGAACGATGAATTTTCCTCATATCAAAGTACACGCTAGTATAAAATGGTAACTACACTTCGAATAAGCTTGTGCATATACACTGTCTGAAAATTATAATATTTAAAATCAAAATTTTCCGAATCGCTCCCTTACTTTCACTTGACTTCGACAATTAATAAGATCAGATCATTCAGCGACCTCTGCCCAGTGAGGACAATTCCAATCAATCATAGCGAAATCTAAAGATTAATTCCATTGGATCGATTGCCTATCAGAGTCAGATAATCAAAAATATATTTAGATTTCTCTGGTAAGAGCGACTGTGGCACGTAGATCCCTGAAAACCGTAACATCCTTAAGCCATACTATGTAATGTTATCTTCATTTTTTATTGTCATTTACAGTGATACGCAAGTTACGGTATTTCTTCTGCGTATTTTTAACATATTAAAATACTGCGACAAATCGAGCTACAAGTCGAACACTTCGACAACTCGAGAGGCATGCATATCCAGTGAGCACCAAATGCGGTTCCAGAATATGTTTTCAATAACCGATTTCTTGAAAACTTATCGGGCGACTCTAAAAGTATTTCTTACTTTCAATCGAAAAGTTAAAAAAAAATTGAAAAAAGAATCCTCAAAAATATTTATCCTAGAGTGGAATAATTGATTAAGAGCGTATATTCCGATAACACCATCATATTCGATCAATTGACTTTTATATCCATAGCGAAGGATGAGTTCCGCTTTTAAAGTCTAAATCACGGTGAATTCAGACTCATAGTCCGCGGTCCCATTTGAAATGACTTCTACGGTAACAGAGAACGAGCTCCAGTGACCGCCAACCCTATTTAAGGCGAACCTTTATCTTGTAAATCTGCCCTCGAGTCGGGGAGGGAAAGGGGCGGGCGGTGGGGGTTTGGATGTCAGATGTGGATTGATCGCAGTACCAGCACAAGGCGTGCATATAGGATTCCGTGTTTCACAGTGCCTCCAGTAGTTCCGCTAAAAAGTAGGCGGTCCCCTGACCTTTCGTTTCTTCCTCTCACGCTCTCAACTCTTTTACAAGGCGTGTATTTCTCACCTGGTTCTGGGTCTGACGTGCCCCCACCCGACCTCTTCTCCCAGCTCCCCACCCTCCTCAAACGGTGGTTGCGCGTTGCATGATTATCAAAGTCGGCCAACAGGAGGAATCCTTATGAATTCTTGTCGGAAACTCGTGCAGTAAGGTCGGAAAAATCGGATAGGATAGAGTCCTCAAATTGGAGTGCGGGAAGGTTGCCCACGATAATTTAGAAAAGCCTCGCGACAAATGCATTCGAGCATAATGATTGAAAATACCAGAACATTCCGAACATGTAGAATAGGTAAGCGTTAATTTAACGCCGCATGTAATAACCTTTCATTTCTATTCTTGCAACGGATGCCGAAAGTGAACAACTGAATTTAACACAGAAGATAGACCCAATTAACTAGCCATCAGCGGGAATACAGGTTAAATACTATAAATCGAAGCCGAAGTCCTATACCTAGATCCCTTTTTATTGCAGGTGCAATATGTTCAATCAAAATTACTACATTTTTTTACCATCACCAACTTAACCGCTGAATTTAATCAAAAAATAAGTTTGAGGCACATCATTGTTTAAACATTCCTTAATTAGGTTGCCTTCCTTACTATAAAGACCCAAAAGTGGCAAGCAATAAAATGTTTTAACATGCGGTTTTTTCCATTAAAATATTTCCAATAGAATTAACTCTAATATGGTCGAAGAGGCAAAATTAAATACAGCAATGGAAAATAGCCAAAGTCGGAAACAATGCGCTGGAGAAAATGGAAGCAGATATAATTAATAATTATAAAATTCAAATGCCTGAACTTTGCTGATTCATAAAATCTCATTAATACTTCTCAAAACCAATCGTAGGTAAAGAAATATCTTTAATCAATTAGTCCAGCATACAACCAATAGAAGATAGCGATTTTAACGTATAATTTCGGTGGAATCTGTGAGGTTTACTCCAAAGGACGTAGATATAATATTATGGCGAGGGTGCAGGGAATTGCTGCGCAAACTGTCTTTAGCCAATCTTGTGGCATTATACATACGTTTCGGCGTTTTTTTTCTACTAACTCCCTTAGTTATCATCCTTATTTTAGTATTAATAAATAAATAATGACATATACTAGTGAGTGAGCTAAAGAGAAAAAATTGTTAAGGCACCATTAAAACATGAAAGTAAAAATGTATTAGCTCGTAAGCACTGGGAATACACGACTAAAAGGAAACTAACTGATAATAGTATATTTTTGCAAAACATAATTTTTAATATTGATTTAAAGTTAGTAATTGGTAAAACAACTCTATATTTATAAAATGTTCACTGGAAAATTAAAATAATATTTTCTCTTTAACTGTTCCATCAAAAGTTTTTCCTTTCTTCCCTTAAGAGGGGGTGGTACGCCGCACATCTGTCCCGCCCCTACCTCAAGTTACTCTAACATATGAGTTCCTTAATGCCTGTCGGCGCTATGGTGAGGCAGCATTACCACTGCGGAGAAAATATCCACCATATATGTACGGAGTTCTAGCCCACATTTGGTTCCCTATTGTGGAGAAAAACCTTCAGAATATTCATTTTTTCCCTTTATATTTTTTTCGGATTTCTTTAAATTTATACGAACGTCCAATACACTGTGGCTGAAATATGCTATTCTAGTAATGACCCTTTATTTCAAAAATATCAATCCCAATGTTGCAAGATTCCAGCATATCGATAAGATTCACAACTACCGTGCTGACAACGTTAATGTTGTGTACGAGGCGATAACCTCGTTCACATGCTACTTTGATTTGCCAATGGAATTCCACGGAGATTAATACCTGTCGTCAGTTATTAATAACCACCATCTGGATTTTGATCACAAATAGGGAGATTCGTCAGGATTGTAACCACTTGAGTAGTCTAAAAGTTTTCTAATTATTTGTAAAGTGGAGAAATTAATCAAATTTTCCACTGTAAAAAAAATTCCCGATGAAGTACAAATTGACGATATCTAAACCACCGAATACCTATTTTTATACGAATTAGTATAGTGTTTTAGTCATGTGGCTTCACGTTTGGGATGCCGTTAAAAGGAAAAATCAATTCAAGACAGAAAATAATTAGTGAGGCATCATTACCCATAAAGATCTCTTCTCATTTCGCATGGCAAATTTGTGGGCACAACTCCTAGTAGAGTTCTCGGAATGACGATTCGAAACTAGGAGAGAACTGCGACTCTCATCACGGTAATTGCTGCGGTGCACCTCGAGAGTAACGTTCTCCTGGTTCTGTGTCCAATTCTGGAGAACTTCATCCCCCAGGGGCGAGATCCTCTGCGCATGAAAACGCTTCAATGCGAAACTCATGAAGACGGGAGTGCTACTCAAGGAAATAAATCTAGGTTAGGGCAAAATGACGTCCATCCCATTCCGGAAAATCCAAGAGTGATATTTCAAGACCAAAATCTCTAAAAAAAATCCTACATTGCTGAATTCTGTTAAAATAGAGACAGGTAAAATATGTATATGCAAGGAATTTCCGATACATGAAACTTGTTCAACTTAATATGTTAGTATGGTGATTACTGGTAGAATATGGGTGGCTATTTTGTGACCAGTTTAAATATTTCATAAATCTAAATACTCAAAACCAATCTAAAGTAAATATAAATAATGAATTTACTGTCTTCATGGAGATTTTCCTCACTTTCCGACGATGAAGTATTTTTTCCGTTAAAGTGAAATTATATTTTTTTAATTTACACTAACAATTAATATTTTATCACTTTTTGGCATTCAGTCAAAACCTAATGATATTAATTACTCTCTATGACCTACTCACGTAATCCTCATTGAAAATTATATTTGTTAAGAGATATTAATATGTACGCGTTGAAACCAATACAGGTAAAAATAAGTTTATTTGAATTGTAAATTACGATAAAATTCCCAAAAAGCGTATATACTTAGTGCGTTATTTCCGGAAATATTTTCAGAATTGTAAATCTCCCAAGGATTCAGGATAAGAGAAAAGTTTAAATTTACGTAGAGTATGAAAACGAAGAACGACTCCAATTCTCTTTCAATATTTTGTTGAGTGTAATCGAGAGTATAAAGAAAGATTTATGTCTAGTATAACGGAGGCACAAGAGAGCAATAATTATAACTTAATAATAGGCACACGAAAATCATCTGCCTCGAAGGGAATGTTGGTCAAATTCATGGTCTTATAGCTAATATTAGCAAATAATGACCACGGTGGGGATTTTGGAAATGGTCACGCAACTCTCATCCAACAAGAGTAAATAGATTTAAAACACCAAGGTTCGAGATATAGGAAGAAGATCATTACGAAACGGGTAGGTCCAGGACAAAATTTACTCCAAATTATTTGCAAACGTATACCTATTATATTCACGGATACACGCGTACATACGATGAATATGCATTGCCATTGCATCGCGACTCTCGTTTTTTTTATTTAATAGCGCTTAGAATATTAGGAGTAATATACAGATGAACTAGCTCTGATAACGATAGATGAATAAATAAAATTATGGAAAATAAAACCAATTGAATGGTTTATGAGACACGCTAGATTGTCGAAGATAATATTCGGAAGAGAAATGAACGGGGTTCTCAGCTGAGAGGTCGGGAGTGAAATGCAAAAAAAAGGGAACCAAGTGACGTGGAAGTAAGGAGTCCAAGCATAAGAATAGAATGGAGATATGTAGAAACCAACGCAGAGAGGAGCGATAAGAACGATATTGATTTAATAGGACCTGGACATATTCTGAGTACATTCGGTAATAGTTTTTACAATGGAGTTAATGGATAATATTTTCCTGTACATTCAATCTGCACTAGTTTGCCTTTCAAAGCGATTAGTTGTAAATAACGGAACTTAAAATTAAGCAGCGAATATCAAACACTTTAATATTTTTAGTCTATTGTATTTTAAATTTTAATTAGCAATGACCATCCCGTAAGCGTACGACCTGAACAGATTCAATGATCAATCTGTGGGATCATTCATATAATACTAATCTCACCAAACACTCAAATTGGTTCGGATATAATATTTACGTAAGAAAAAAATTGAATTGAAGTGCCGGTTAATCAGATACGCAATCAATGGAATTCAGCCACTCTCTGTAAAATATAACAGTCTCTAACGTTTTATGGCCAAAGCTGGTGAATTGCTCCTGACTCCGGAATAAATATCTCTCTCTCAGGCCAAAATCGAGAAACTGGAATCAGCAAAGCTTAATGAAGGCCTCATTTTTGTGTCAAAATAATACTTTGTCTCAAAATGCATTAAATATGCTCTGAGAAATAACCAAAGGGCACGAGAAACTTAGCAGTGCGAAGAAATTCGTTGAAAATCACCAGTTGGGATTTTGAGTGGAGCTATATTGAGCCCCATTATTAGTCTAAGTTATTTCTGGCGTCCGAAAACTCTCTAGGATCGAATATTGGGGAACTCAACTGGACTGACGGATAAAAACGATGATTTCATCGAAAGACTTAAGTTTATGCGAACAGCCACATTTGTTCCCTCGTTTAAATTCAAGCACCTTATACGCCTGATAAGCATCGCATTATAATTGGGAATTTTGCTTACTCTGACAAAAGTGTACAGCCCAGAAAAGATCACATCGGATTTCACAATTCGATCTAATTCTTAAAATTCTCTCACGATTCATAGCCTCCAGTAAATTGCAATTGTTGTATACGCCTGCCAATCAGAGCTTCTTAAAATCGCAGGTAAGTTTTGCAAATGTTTTCAAATGAACACATTTCGCGATGATACTCATAGAATCATTTATGAAATCTGACGTCAGGTATTAGTTAAACTAAACGCAATGTCCCAATTAATGAATTTATCGTAGGCAGCCATAATTCTGGAGTTCTTTTCGCTATGATTTCTTCACTCTTCACTTTTACTTTTCTTCTAGCTGTTTTGCAAATAAATTTCCACCGATGTTTCTCATACCCAGCAATTGAGTAATGGAGAATGGAGTAATATTTTTCAACTTTATTTATATGTATCACTTGTACAAGGTGTCTTCCTCTCGTAGAGGAGATTGTAGATTTTAATACCAATAAAAGTTCGAAGTATTTTCAAAATGATTGAATGGAAAATATGACATAAACGATCCCATTGCTGCATGTGTCATAGTTTTATTATTAGGCTTTTCTCACTAGTCTATTTTATCTTATCTTCCTGGATAATATAGTTTAATAAGATTATTCCCAAAATACCTAATCATTGTAAAAATTCGTAGACTTAGAGAAAACGCAAGTAACTTTTCCATCATCCAATATCGTAGCTAACTCAAGACTGAATTATGAAGCCATTAAGCAAATTAATTTCATTCGGCATAATGATTACGTAAATTTTCATTCAGTAAATTTATGACCTAATTTGCTCTGTCCTCATATTCCTACCAATACGTTGGGCTGTTTTCCAATATGTTCAAAGCTGGCGGGCAACCAATTCTTATCATACTCCAGTTACTCCTCTGATTTCTCACGTTCAAGATTAATTAACAAGTAAGATACGTTTTTGTATAACTCGTTTCCACAATCAAGTAAGCATTGAATTTGTTGGTCACTAGCACTTAAGGCCAAAACTTTTATCAGGTAAAATAGCTCCAGTGAGACTTTATGCGAGAGAAATTTCGTTGAACGGTATTCAAAAATTTTCGCAAGTTGTACCGAAACTGAAGTAGAGTTACGAATACGGCCGAAGTGACAAAAAGATTCGCCCCACGCGTCGAAACGAAGCTTGTCCACCTAATGATAATGACGATATGGATAGCCACCCAAGAGTTAAAATAAACTTTATCACTCTCTTCTTAGTAACCATTCGAAAAAACTCAGAGAAACCGTACATTCTCTTTAAGAGGTGAGAAAGCATGCACTGCAATTGAAGCTGGTTTTTAAAATAAAGAAAATGTGGCCGTCCGGCCTCTCCAGTGCTGGACTCAGGTCGAGGGCTTTTGCGGGCACACATACCTTTATATCTATCTGTTGCTCGACATAAAACGAGCAGACTTATTCTTTTCATCAAGGTACAGTCTCCCTCTTCCCCGAATGAACACATTCCTCCTCGGAGCTCAGTAATGAAGACTTTGTGCACATATTTACCAGAGAGATTTCTTGCTCACGATTACATCCTTGGAAAGAGGAAGGCAAACCCGAAATATGAATGAATCGGCATATTTTTCAGACTTGAAGGAAATGAATGAATTATTCTGTCTCCCCCACTTTCCTTTACCAAGTTCCTTCATTTCCCCCAGTTCCTATCCTTTACTGCAAAGCAAGCCAAGGCCTCGTCCTTATTTGTGGAACACTGGCTCCGTTTTGACGAAATGAATCAATATCAGGGGAGCGAAAGGAAGAAAACGTTTGGAGTCGTATTGGAGTGGTGGGGGTTTGGAGAAGAAGGGGGAGATTGAGAGAGATAGAGAGAGGGGGAGTGAGGGTGGGGGATGAGGTGAATGGGTAGAAAAGTGAAGCGGGAGGGAAAGGCAATGGGAAAAATCGTATTGGAAAAGCTTCCCGTGTCATGCCAGGGAAAGGGGAATATCCGGCATCTGAGGAGGGGGAGCAATCGGAGAAGATGGAAAGGGGCGATAGGGAGTGTAGGAGGCAATTAGTAAGAATTTCATAAAGAAGGAATGGGGGGTAGAGTAGGCGGAAGGGTAAATACCAACCTAGTTATTCATTTCCCAGGGGCGCAGATATTTTCGTAAGGCAGTCCTCTCGGCGAAGGAGTTGCAAAAAGCGATCTCTCTATCAGGGAGGCGAATACTGATGAGGATGGATCACACTTTTCGAATATTTAATCAGGGCTGTCACAATCATTTGAGTCCCAGTCAAACTCCATTATGCCTACGGTGATTCTAACGCAAAATGCAAACGAGGACAAAATATGTGACGCGGACACCTGCGCGGCCCGAGGTAGGGTATCGGCGATAGGGAGAGCACAGTGGGGTGAGCGATTTCACTCATCAAGAAGATCATATGATATAATTACAAGCGACCATTTAAAATCCAAAATACTGACCGGAATCGCATCAATTCCACAAAATTAACAATTTCGATAAAATTAATAATGGGCAAAAATTAAGACCATAAGATCTTTAGAACATTCATGCAATAGATGTAAATATCGAGACTGAAGAAGGTCGTAACAGGCCTAATGCCTGATGAGACAAAATGGAAGCTTACATAATTTACCTCGTCGAGAAAGGCGCCCCGAGAGTACGGCGTTTTTCGTACGATGAGTTTTCGATTATTTTCATCGGCATCCTGATGTCCAAGCCACATTTTGACAATTATTCTCGATTGTATTTTGGGCTAATAAACCTAGCCTTCTTGACATCTGGGCGATAAACGAAGGGAAAAATAATAACAGGAATCAATACGACTACGTTTACTCTTGCGCGTGACGTACAGTCTCAACACGCGGCTGTTTACCTGGTGAGAATCTTCACCACTTCATTTCAATATCTTCTATGGCAACAAAATTTAACGGCTTCAACTATCAAACGGAAAATTTTTCGATTTCAACATTAGAAAATAGCATAATCGGGTCAGGATAAATACTTTTGAATCACAATAGCAGTATAATTTTAGCTAGGAAAAGGTTTACAAATTGTTGGCTTTAATTATGTACAGCATCTTAGCTTGACAAAGCTAGGTAAGGAGGATAATATGAAAAATCAAAAGTCTAGTTACATCCACTCTAGTTGAGGTTAGATGAATACTCCAGCTGTCATGTTAATCGTTTGTTCACCTCGATGAGTCTTTCACCGTTCATAAAACCGTGCAGGGCATCGAATTTACCCATTCGAATCTCCCTTTGGCGTCCTTAAAACGTTGCTAACAATTCTTCTAAGACTGGCGATATTTTTTATAACAAATTGCATTTGAATAATGACCAAGTTCGTTTTTGCACTATCACCTTCTTATGCTGATAATTAAGCAAATTGTTGTGGTTGGATCTCTATATTTTTTAATTTGTTTACTGTTCGTAAGTATTGAAAGGCACCTAAAAATATAAAACGCAAAGCCTTTTAGAACAGCTGGTCAACGAAGACGAATACTCCCTTCTTCAGCTCCTCACAGTTTTCACTTTCATTCATGACGTTTATCTAATTTCGTATTTCTGTCGTCATTCTTCTTCTATCATTTTCCAGTCTTTGACAGAGGTTCTTGCACATCCCGTTCTATATTATGTACTGTTTTATAACAATGAATTCTTATTTAAATCTTCTTGTGAAAACATAATCTAATCCTAATCGCTCATGAATGCAAAAAAGTATGTAGATTATAAACGTCTTGATTTGAAAGCATTACTTACGAATTATTCAAACGCTATTATGAAAAATTGATTTTCTTTTTAAATACTAATATATAAAGCTATGGCCATCTAAATAATGAGGTAACTAGGTCTTTGAGACTGAATCTAGGCCAGATAGTTGCAAAGCAGGTTGATTGGGATGTCTGGATAAGGCGGAGGGGACGTCAAAGCGCCAGTTTATGATGCTCATCGATCTCATTTAGCTTCAGGTTTTATTCAACGGTGAATGGAGTGTCAGCAATATACTAATTATAAATAAAGTATTGGAGGAGCATGATAGCCTAGTGAGTGAGAGCGTTTGAGTCCATTCTCAGGGGATACATCTGAGGCAATTAATCAAAAACTCCAAGCAGTATGCTTTTTCTAATTACTACCACTTTGTGGGGAACTGGATGATGATGGTGGCACAGGAAAAGCAATCGGCATCCCTCTCATAATTGCGTGAATATCATTCACCTTAAAGCTTAATTTGGGATGAGGTATACCCTCAACTATCAATGCCAACCTTCGGGTTGATTTGCCGCGGGTGAAAATGAAGTATTTTGCATTCTATTGCCTATTTAATTTTTCTGCGACGAAATTGAAACGTAGAAATCAATATCAAAATGTCTAACTACGTAATTAAAATCTAGAGCGGATGATTGAAAGACACCCGTAGCAATGCGTTTTTATACGAGGAGCATCGTGGTGACTCGCTCAGCAGTATCATTCAAACTTTATATTATAAATTACTTCCATAAGATTTCTCTGTGTTCAATCAACAACATCACATCAAAGGATACCTACCTGTTAATGCGTGCCACTCATTAGATGCAAATTAATTATTCATCTCCTTCAACATGAGGGAAGAAATTTAAGGTCCATTGTGTTGACTGTTCAGAAAAGGGGAGTAGTTAAACCACTTGCGTCTGGTAATGATGCAATGCCTCTGCAATCACAAGCTCCATTGCACTCGGGTAACAGTTAAACATTCCGCAAACGGGAATTCAGTTCTGTGAACGAAGTGCAGGACAAAAGTGTACCATTTCTTTCTTTTCCTCTCCTCATCTCAAGCCGACCGTAAGTATGCAGGATGAACAGGAATTGGGAGCACGGATCGATGGAAACGTGCCAAATCGTTCTATGTCTCCGATGCAAGCGGAGGGAAGATGAAGGGAGGAAAAGAGAGCAAGGGAGCCAGAGGATGAGAGAAAGCGAGAGAGAGAGGAGAATAAAGAGGGCCGGAGAAGTATTGGGCCGTCCTAATGGATTGGAAAACATCAGCCGTGCACCCGGGATACACGCACAGTCTGACCGCTACGATCCATGAATGTTATACGCAGAGGGAGGAAAGAAAGAGGCACTAGCAATAACAAAAAATACAACCCAAATAAATCTTGTGTTTTGCCAGGAAATCGAAGAAAAATATATTTTTATCATATAAGGGGTACTTCCATACGTTCAAAATAATAAATAATATAATAATAAAATAATAAATAATAATGATAAATAAATACAATTGCAGCAAGTACTAGAACATGCAGATGAATAGAGAAACTGAAAATAATTTGACTAAATGTATGATTCCTTAAGAGTCATTTAGGAAAATCGAATAATGATCTCATATTTTATCAATTGCATGTAAAAAAATTTTCCAAAATTCCAATAAATTTTCCAAGTCCCAAAAAAAAGGAATATACATTTTTTAAAAACTTTTCCAACACCAATAAAGTAACAAAACCTCTTCGTAATTTTCGTGTGTATGCTCCATTACGCCGAATCGGTTGTCAAATGCAAGAATATCTTCGAAATTCTCGTGAGAAAAAAAACAGTCGAAAAGACTCGTTTAGCGTCCTCAAGCCATATGTGCTACTTGCCGGCTGTTTGTATACGAGCAATTCCGCATCGATTTCCCCCGAGCGTGCGGCTGGCGTGAGAGCGTCATCTCTCCGTTCGCAACTTGCGCCATTCTTTTACTTTAACACACAGCGCATGGATTGGATCGCCAGGATTTTTAGGGGTGTGCGAGGGAAGTGGGGAAGGAAAATATAATTTAATACCACGCCGAGAGGAGGAAATACATTCAATCGCGATAAAATCTCCTTAGCTCCCTTGCTTGTTTGCTCATAATGCCATAACCGCCTCCGATGGAAAATAAGTAGCATCAATCATTTAAAACTTCCCGCTGAGAAAAATATTAAATGCCATGGAAACTTTTTTATGCGACATCAATCCAACCAATCTCTCATCAAAATAATTCGCCAAGATTTTATTCTAATTATGGTAACTTTCAAATCGAGATGTAAGCAAAGAGTGGGTTTAAATTAAATTGGGATCGCAGCAATATTGTTCAAAAAAGTATCTCTCTCACCTGAGGAATCCAAATTAACTGATTATCAAAGATAAATTAAAACTGCGAAGCAATTAATATATTGCACGATCGTTTATAGTAACTTCAGAGTACCTACAGGTGGTTTGAAGGAATAATTTGTATTATCCAATATAGTTATGTATTAAATTTTTAATTCAATAGTCATTTATAAAAATTAGAACATCTTCCCTTATTAATGACAAGAATATATGTATTAATATTTCACGAAAATAAGCTTTGTCAGCTTATTTTTTTTGCATATTTACTTTAAACTTTTTCACCTGCAGCATAGTAAAGAAAATGATGCACACGAATCGACTTTCGATGCTAAATTATTAATCGCGTAGTTGGGATACATCAAATTGGCAATAAAATAACCGGCGTGAATATAATAATTTACACCGTTATGTAGTTTTAACCATATGGCAAAGGAATTTGTCAGTGAAATAATAACACAAGGGCAATTCTAATTGTCCTAAGCTAATGACATAATTTCTGACCCAGCTTAGAGATGGCAACTGCGATTTCGTTCTATCAAGAGGAACTAAATTAAGTGAACGAAAAAATTACACGAACTCTTCTATGATACGAGGGTCATCCGGAAAGTAGTACCCGTTCGTGCCGCATGAAGTGCTGACGACGCGAGTAGCCGCTGGACGAGGTCAGATAGCTTCAGTGGCTTGTCTGCCTTCTCTGAGCCAAGTTGCGTGACGCTAGCATTGCCTGTGTTGTTTCTGTGATTGTTTACAATGTTTAAAAAATTGAGAACGCCGCCAGTTGTGAAGTGAGGGCAGTGATTAAATTCCTCAATGCAAGAAACGTTCGCCCATGTGATATTCATCGCCAATTAAAGGAGGTGTATGGAGACAATGTAATGGACGAGTCGTCTGTTCGGCGGTGGTGTCGCAACTTCAACATGGGGAGGGGGAACACACACGACGATGAGCGTTCGGAGAGACCGTCTGTCATTACAGACCAACTGGTGAGCTCAGTTGACGAATTCGTGAGGAACGATCGGCGCGTCACAATTGATGACATCTGTGAGCATTTTCCCAATGTTTCTCGAACAATTGTTCATGAAATTGTTAAATACCATCTGCATTATGCAAAAATTTGTGCAAGATGGGTCCCTCGCGTATCTCAATGAGCTGGCGGCGAAGGACTATGCAGCAGGAATACAGAAACTTGTCACACGTTATGACAAATGCCTTAATTTGCTTGGAGATTATGTTGAGAAGTAGTTTAAAGTATCCTCTTTCAAATAAAATTTTTTATGTTTGTTAATATTTACTTTTGTGTCTTTATTTCACGAACGGGTACTACTTTCCGGATGACCCTCGTATAATGAAATAATCATGAAAAAAAAGGAGGAGGAATTAAACGCGAAGAATCTTGTCGGCTACTGGTTAATAGGATGCGCGTATATGCCGCGACGGTAAAACAGAAGAGAGAGAGAGAAATGAATTATGATCCTGTTTATTTAAGTGCTTCCTTGGAGCATTAATATTTTTCTGTGAGATGCAAACTTCGCTCGTGAAGGAGAACGCCGTCATCAGAACACTCAGAGCGATTGGCTAGGAGATGATTTCACGCCGACTCGTGCCCCAAATGCGAAGTAGGATACCAGCTTGTCAGACATGATGAATGACACGCGACTAGGAGGTTGTACATTGCCAGAAGGATGACTAGTCAGAATAAAATGGGGAGGGAAGCGTGGAAGGCAAATGGCTCTTAAAGACTACACACGGCGCAATATTACCGCAGCAAATCCATTATGCCAAGATAGGAGAGTAATGGCCGCTGAATATCAATCGTAAGCCAGGTAGGAGATTTTCCCAGCACATGCTTGGGTCAGAATGTTTTGTAATTATACTGATGGAATAAGGCTCATTCAAAATGGAACCGTGCAGCATATGTAACATATTAAAAACGTAAAAAAAACTCTTCGGGAACAAGTCTACATTGGGACAAGTTTTCATTTTCAAAAAAATACTGCGATTTTAGGACAGAGGGCTTTGGCATTTATAAGAATCTCAACCGGAGCATTTATTTTTTTTCAAAATCCCAGACTCCCGCCAGCGTTGAAGCCAACACGACCCAGTTTTGGTTGGTTAGAGATTGTAGATGGTAGATGTAGCGTTCTAAAATGGTGCGCCTGCGGTAATCTGAGCATTGTTGTTGAGATTCTGCAGGGAGAGGAACTTTTTCCATTTGTGTAGAATGAATTCTGTAATGAAAAATAAACGGAAACTTATTTCCATGATGGTAAAATACAGTGAAGAAGTACCTTTACTTGAAATGCCTACGCAACCCACCAGCACTTAACTCTAAAAAAACCGATCGTCAATGGCGATGAAAATCACCGCTCGCACAGCCAAGGTTTTTTTTTATCGTCCGTTCTATCGTCTCTATAATAGTTCTTTTGAAATCGATTTTATATTTTTAATTAGACTCTAATTCAACGTATCGTGAAAGAACTTTTTTTTAAGATTGATAAATTATAATTGCATCACAATCACCACTAAATGGGGATATCGGGTGAAGGTTAAGTAGCTAGTCCCATTTCGTGAGATCTCAAGCTGGAAAACATGGAGTCTAATTATAGAAGCCGAACTGGTGGAGCGCTTTCAGTGGTGCAAAATTTCGGTCACGCAATCTTTGATTATTCAGAGGTTGTAATTTGTCATTACCCTTATAGAATACTTACTGAGCGACTGGCGCCTCCGAACGCATCGCCGACATTACCCTAGAGGTAACCATGTTGATGGGATGGCGATGTTTTTGTTTCACCACCATAGATACCAGACATTAACCCTACCTTATAAATGGCAAGATATTTCCAAACACACACGACCCTTCTGTTCCGTAAACAGCGAATGTAGTTTAGACAAATAAATTCTGGCGGCGTGGCTCAATCTTTTGACCTACTACTATTAAGGTCATAAACAATCGTCTAGGAAAATCCAGATCATCATTATCTATATTACAGATCTATATTACATGAATGAGAGTAAATAATACCGTACATCATCAATTAAATTAAAACAATTTCATGGCTTAAAAAAAGAAATAAAATCTAATCATTCGAGACTGAAATTTAATTAATGGAGTCAAAAAGTGAATTGGAAGGCGGACCAAAACGCCCTTGAGATTGGAATTAGTGCAGAAAGATAAAATTTACGCCAGTCGTGTTATCCCGTAAGTAGGGGGATAAATTATTCAAATATCAAACAATGAGGCCAAAGGACAAATACATCGGCCAAATAAAGAGGGCTGCCGAACAAAAATGCTATCAGGTCAAAAGAGAATTAGTATGAGATGGGGAAGGATGGAAGGGCTGCTGTCTTTGGAATGAGGGATTAATAATGAAAGTTAAACAATGGATCCTCGTCCTTTGCTTTATCCCCAAGTTTGAAAATTACAAGCCAAAAGATCAAATTTTAGAGAGACAGTCCACATAAAAATGTTTGCCGTCATAGTAGTGAACCAGACAGAAGTACCTAGATAATTTTTAATGCTTAAAATTATTTTCCTTGACGCAATATGAGGAGTAAAATTGACCCTATTAGGTCAATTTTACTCCTCAATTTACTATTATGGTAACCCTCTCAGGTCATTATTTTTGTTGTAATTCAAATCTCTACTTTCGGTTACATAGTTTAATTAACTACGTTTTTATCATCCTTTAAAATTTGGCAATTGATGAGCAGGAATTATAGCATGGAGTTCCATAAATGTCAAAAGAATTTGAAGTCAAGACATTTCTCCCTGGGCCCTCTCATCCTTAGATCTGTTATGTGAACATTTAAGGATCATTGAAGTTTAATCTTTTGTAAACGAATTGTTTTCTCTAATTATTTTACTTGGGCGTTTTTAATGATCTTAATAGTCGTCCTGCCCTCGTTGAAGATTTTTGGCAGATAGAAATAACATTACTATGCTATTTTTGGGGATTTGATGCTCTTGTTGATTTCAAGATTTGTTTTGTTCCAAAGTCTCCTTGGATCTCTTGCATGAATTTATGATATCCATCAAAATCTGGCAATGGTTTAGAGGACACAAATAGTGTATTTCAGTCCAAGGTATAGTCTACAGAAGCGGCAGATTAAATACTCATCAATGCATTGTCTCGTGGAGGTGGAAGTCGCATGAGAGGGGTCACTGTGCTGTGCAGTACAGGTATCGCACTTGACCGCTCTTTGATCGACTCGTGGAGGTCGGTTATAGGCATTAGACACATTAGTCGCTGTTAATTACTCGTTGTTTCATCTTGTTACCAAGTTTCTCCATAAAGGGAAACTTGTTCTGCACAGGGCAGAATGAGAAGTTGACAACAAAATTGCTGTCTTGGTTCCGTCCCTTCCCACAACCGATCAACTGCGTAGATCAGATAGTAATGGCATTTCCTGTAGGAATAATTGCATTATGACTTCAAGGCCTCCATCACTTTACAAGTTTATTTTATCGTTTAAGTGCTTTTCTGTAACTACTCAGGCGCCGGAAGGCGTCAAAATTCATCCGTTCTTCACGCATTTTGAACTCTTGTGTTTTTATCCTAGAATGGCACGACATTGTCCAAAATAATTGTGAATAATTATACCTTTATTAGCGCTACGAATATCATAAACGTAGAATAAGTCATTTCAATTTCTCTTCGGTAATTTTAGTAAGCCTAAGCTTCAGAAGTAACTATAATATGTCATTTTGAGCCTTAACTTAAAGAAGTTAAAGACCAGCAATGAATAACAACTACCAGTGATTTTACAGTTACCTTCATACAATTTATGAATTAATTAAACTAATTTTGAACGTCACTAGTTCAACGATGGAAATTCAGCATCTTCAGTGTCTTTCTGTATTCTGGCCTAAGTAGTCAAAATGCAAACAGGTAGATTGAGCGGTGTGTTGATAATATCCATCGAAACATTACTGATTAAATTTTACTACAGATTCACTAAATTCAAATTGACGAAGCTTACAGAACAGTAGCTGAAAGATTTTCAATGAGCAATACAGCGCGATCAAAAATAATTAGGGCAGTTTTTATTGACTTTGGGCAGAAAAGTACAGTCATCCTTTGACACTGCATCTGATAAACTTCGTAAGACCATTTAATTTCCTAGCTACTATTATTCATTATTATTGGCTTTCTACCAGTTAGGGTTTTGGATGGACACATGTCCTACGTAATAGCACAACGATTTATTTCATTACCTCTCCTAACAAAACAACCTGACATCTGTTACTACAATAACTACATTATTGGTGTATACGTGTGTGAGTGCTTCCGTATAATCGATATATATATATATATATATATATATATATATATATATATATATATATATATATATATATATATATATATATATATATATATGTATGTATATATATATATATATATATATATATATGTATATGTATGTATATATATATATGTATATATATGTATGTGTATATATATGTATATATATGTATATGTATGTATATATATATATGTATATATATGTATGTGTATATATATGTATATATATGTATATGTATGTATATATATATATATATAAATGTATATATATGTATGTGTATATATATGTATATATATGTATATGTATGTATATATATATATATATATATATATATATATATGTATATATATATGTATGTGTATATATATATATGTATGTGTATATATATATATGTATGTATATGTATGTATATATATATATATATGTATATGTATGTATATATATATATATATATGTATATATATGTATGTGTATATATATGTATATATATATGTATATATATATATGTATGTGTATATATATATATGTATGTATATGTATGTATATGTATATGTGTATGTGTATATATATATATATATATATGTGTGTGTATATATATATAGTTGAATCACACGAAATTATTTAGAAGTTTACAAGTAGGGGCAGTGCAAGTACTGTTTTATTCATCAAATTTCAATTTGCGGTATTAAATCTTGAGGAAAAAGTTAAAATCGGAATATAAATTTGAGGAAGCGATCGCTTTAAGGTACAAATAAATGTTTTTTTGCTCTTTTGTCAGATGACCTCGCCTGAAAGTCAAATGACGTGACCAGCTCATACATCTCTCCGTGTCCAATTCTCATAGGGAATTCCTTATCAGACCACAGAGGACAGTAAAAGTTGTTTTATCAGATATGCCCCCTAAGTACTCTCCGATCATCATTATCTCTTGGTCCCTTGATGTTACCAGAGACCCAATGCTAGGGAGAAGCACAAGCCGCTCTCACAGCCGTGTCCCTGTCAAAACCCCCTACGGCTCCCTCTACCCTTTGCCTCCACGCTTCGCCCAACATTTTCTCCTCCCAACGATCCCCACAGCTTCGACCCGGGAGCCTTAGATTATTTTCTGATGACGCTTCATACTCTATTTCACCTACTCCAGCCATTCCGCATCTTATCTTTTCGAGTTATCTGCAATGAGCGCCGCTCCACGCGTGGAACACATTGGTACGCCTAATGCGCCCCCCGTATTATGTCTCTCTTCTCCTCTTCTCTCACCGCTCGCGTTTTTTTTACTTTTTTTGCTTTTCTTTAACCGTGTCCTTAAACGAAAATTATCTACCGTCATGGGAGAAAAATGAGCGTAAACCTCGTTCCGACCGAAATTCTGCTTAGCGCCGAGATAAATCGGTGGAGCAAAAAGTCTCAAGGCTGTGTGTGCAGCAGTGTGTCTAGTCCAGAAAGTCTCGTGGAATGAAGTCGAGCGTGCCTGGCGTCTTGTTCAGCTCAATGAATCTCTTAAAAAGATCGCAATCGAACCAATCGCATAGGCAATGGAATAATCTCTTAAGGCCCTAAAGCGTTTAGTTAAGGGAAGATAATTTTTAAGCAGAAAATTTGAATAACAGAGATGAAACCTATTGCAATTTTCCACTTAATAAAGATTTATTTTCAAATAGTTCCGATGCACTAAATCATTTTTAAATCATTCACCACCGCAAGTATATTCGGTGACTTGAAAATGATATAGTGCATCGGAAGTAGTCGATAGTAAATCTTTATTGAGTGGAAAATTGCACGAGTTTTCGTCTCTGTTATTATGGAACAATTACCCCACATAACGCCTGAATATGCAATTTATAGCAAATATTAATGTTATAATTAACTGTTCACCATTTAATATTACCAAGTGATGATGAATTTAAGTTATTACTCATTTTGATCCATGCAAAAACTTTTCCTGGAGCAAAACTATTTCGTTTGAAAAATAGAAATACTTCGTCAAATGTACTCTATTTCATCAAAACTCTGTCTCAATCATTTATAGGGTTAAATCATCTCAAATGATGCATATTAGTTAAACTAATAATTATTTAGGTTTCTTAGTACAACAGTATTTTAAAGGTAATAATCTTTTATATGAAAACTATTCATGTGCTATGTGTCCACAATAATATTTTCCTATCTGTATAAGGAACTCTGCTATCTATCTTGAAAAGCAGAAGCACACCTTTTAATACTAATTTAAATAAGTAAATTAAATAGGCCCTTCAATTTTATTCTATGAAGCTTTAAAGAGTTGCATTTAAATTAGAATTTCCATGGAGTTAATTTTGCCAACTACACATAAAACATACTATAGAGCTTCTGGACGACTCAGGAGAAGAAATGATGAGCATGTGTTTAGGAAAACCACAAGGGAATAAGGTAAAAAACAAATTGCCTCTTGTCACATCATGAGCTAATACGAAAAATATTTTGTAGGTACATGTGCGAGATCAAAAGTTGGCATTTTAATGGATAGAAATAAAATCTTGTTACTAATTGCTTCTTTAAATCGCTTGAAATACTCTGAGAGATCACGCAACAATAAATTACCCCCTGAGATCTAAAGTGGCTTATGGAAACAGGGTTTTCCTCTCACCATAAGCTTTACTCGAAGAAATTCATACCAAAATATCACTATTATTTATTAACTGAGCATAATTATTTTCCTGAATTTTACCCTTCTCTGCCATATATTTATAGTAAACATAGCCCATTGCATTGTATTTATAAACAAAGTGACTAGAGTGGTCGGGGAACTTTTTCACTTGCATGACATCATTAGTCATACTACGAAGACGCATGCAATGCGATACCTTAATGCAATTCGCTGAGCTGTGGACTTGATTGAGTGCTAAGGGCTCACAGTCAATTCCAAGGCATTTTAATTTAATAGGAAGATTTGAACTTTTGACAACTGGTGATAATAATCGTAGAAGACCTTAATAATGATAAATGTGTGTTAAATGACTTAATAAATATTCAAATTTTGGGACAAAAGGTAGACGCTCGTTGTTATGAAATTTCCGAAGTACATGACAACATTTCATATTCCGAGGAAGGGAAAATTTTCCACCGTTTTTTGAATTCCGTTTAAAAGTTTTTTAGATAGTTCGCATAACAGATCACTTCACATGACTTGAGGAGAAGGAAAATCCAGCGAGGCACGAGAACAATTGACCCAGAAATCCGATCTAAAATTTAGGATTCACTTGAGCGACTGAGCGACATTTAATCCGTCTGGAGAGGGCATACTCCTCTATACACGCTCACGGATCGACTTCATTCGCCATTAATTAAAGCGGAAATTACTTTTTGGCCAAAAAGTCGGTCAATGATTCGAAAATGAAATAACACCTGGATGCAAATTTTTTCGCGAGGAAATTTCGTTTCCCTCTCTAAACGAAATTCAATCATTTTAGCAATAGACATTTGAACGAGAAAAATCCAAATAATTGGAGTATAAATGCGAGACTCGCCGATTTATAAACCAACCATTTAACGATGCATTGACCCTAAAATTAATTTCAGTAAATAGTTCTTAAAATCGGATACTGAATTTCATAATATCATTTAACTTTGAACTCTCTCACTCATAATAGTTTCTCGTACTAGAATTAACATTTAATAATTAAACACCTCAGAGACATAGACAATTGACTTAACTCCCCAACGAAGGTTAAATATTTCCCCGACTTTCGTCTTGGAGTTTTATATTGAAATTCGAATCAAGAAATGCTATTATTGCTGTCATTAGAAGACTCGGGTGTTTTAACAAAGCCGTTTCATTCTATTTTTCCACTGCTTGTCGGTTGTGTCTAACCTTTTGTCTTGAATTTGTCTATGTATTGATACAATTAGTTTCTTCCTGCTCGTTTAACGTGATTGTGCGCACTTCGGGAAGCATAGGAAAATGAAATACTTTACCATGCACACGTATTAGACGCATTAGTGAGGCGAGATGCTGAGGACTACGGAAAGCGTAGACGAGGAGTCGGCAGGTAGAGAGTTGGGGCGAGTGAACTTCATTTTCCTAGGGTGGGAATTATTTTTTACAATGCTTCCTCAAACCTCGCGAATCTCAATTTAGTCTCCGTTTCATTCACTAAGCATGAAACACCTTCACTTTAGGAAATCAAACCACTTGGATCAAATTAGAGTAAGTCTTCTCCGTGGTGTTCAATAAATGACGTCCTTATATCATTGCTTTATGTCTTGTTCCACTTTAGTCGACCCCTGTTACTTTATCGTCAATATTTTAATCATAAAATAATTATTTAAAAAATATTTTTGAATCAAACACTTTTGGTAGTTCTTTCTTCGTTATGTTGGCCATTAACAATGCTGCCACTGAATAATTCTGATTTTCGAA
Organism: Hetaerina americana; assembly: GCF_022747635.1. Classification (NCBI taxonomy): domain Eukaryota; kingdom Metazoa; phylum Arthropoda; class Insecta; order Odonata; family Calopterygidae; genus Hetaerina; species Hetaerina americana. The sequence goes on from NW_027287316.1 coordinate 44,646,632, forward strand.
GACGTAGAACAAGTTTTTAAATCAGAATCAGTAATTGAACATTGGTTGGCTGATGATTTTGGATCAGCAAAGGGTTGGCCTATCCTGCATTTAGCGTGTTTGATGCTAGTACAGATATCTATTTGAGATTGGTGCAATTAAATCAAAAGCAAAATTTAGTACCTAAATAGTACATAGCTGAAATTTCCTGTTTTTGACATTTTCCTTTAACTGGATTTAATGAAGTGTCAACTCACACTTAGGAACATAATTATCATCCTTATCCATTTCTTAGATTTATTGACATGAGCCACCGTTTCTTATGGAATACATATATCAGGCGCAAACTATGCCATCCGTATGTACACGATTTAAATATAGGGTTCGTTTTCTTCGAACATGTCTCAATACGCTTCATTTTTTCACTCTTCCTCGTAATTTAAAAAAATCGCCATAAATTTGTGCATTGACCGCTACTTTGCAAGGTTAGAAATCAATGAATAAGAGTCAGTGTATAAGAATCAATGAATAAGAATCATTGCAGATAATTTTCATCATATCCGAGGAATTACTACTCACCATTCATTTAAAATTCAATTCAAATTCCGAATTTGACGGCTCTGGTTGGCTCTAGAGTGTGAAATTTATTAGAATATCCAGAATTCTGTAGGATACTAAATTTCCCCATTCTATTGAATCGATAGGAGGAAAGACTTCATTATTTCTCTTATTTTCATGGCGTATAAGTTCATACTTGAGTGAAGGTTGAAATTAACGTCCCATAAAGCCAAGCTTACTATCAGGAGGTTCAGCAAATCATAAAAATCGGTAGAATAAGGACGAAGCATTGGTAAAAATGAAATTATAAATTAATTATGACATCGAATTGTTGCTCATTGTACTCCACAATTCAATATTACTAGGTATTTACTTACGACGTCATTTTATTTACGACTACGGTAAGTCCTTTTCATAGGAATGTTTAAGAGCAATTTACTTGTATATAGACCATATGTCACATTGAAATGAATGTATGCCAATAAGAAGTGGAGTAAGTGCATAGTAAGCACCGTGGAAAGTTCTCAGGAATCAGGCACCGGCTCCACGGAAATAAAAATGAAAATGAGTATTCGGAAGATCGTTTTCGGGTGAGGTATCAGGCCTAGCTGGTGAATCATAGCCAAAATTTTGCGGCGTCTGGCACATTACCATATTTAAATATTCAGAAGGGATGGTTGTTCCATCTCCATTAGGTTTCATGATATCGAACCCTTAGCCTGAGAGGAAACTTAAGTCATTTACTTCGTAACCATTTAAATCCCACCACTTAAAAAATCGTTTATAATGACTACATGATAAATAGGGAAACTCATGGGGATTAATTATGGAGTTTTTACTGAAGTACACACAAAACCAGATGATAATAATAATGGATAACGCATACTGATGATGGTAAAACAACGCCATCGGCACATTTACGAACCGCTTTTTGGAGATAGATCGATTAATATTTTAACATATTTTGCATTGGTTCCTACTCAGTAGAGAATAAGTATAAAGAAATAAACGAGATCAAAAGAGATGAAAAGCTGTTTGTGCGTCCGTGATGGAAGGATTAGCGAACGTTTCTAAGGATAAACATCAGAACCAGTGAGAGAGAAGGATTAAGGGAATTAAATGGTAGTCAGTAGAGGATTTGTGGATTCAGTAGCATTATTTTTCACAAGTTTAATTTGTCTGCGTAAACGTATCACAGTATTAAATGTAATGTGCGCAAAATTATGATAACTTCCTGCAGTCGGAGGGAAATATCTAGCGCTTCAATACCACTACGAAAATAAAACATAGCAAAAAGGAAGATCTTAATTGCTAATGAGGTAGGACCAAAAGCAATAAAGCAAGTAAAATGAGAGAGTGCGCAGAAAACAGCAGTCAACTAATCCATTCCTAAAGTAGGAAAAATTAGTGCGGGTTATGCACTAATTTTTAGCTTGGCACGTAATCAACAGCAAAACGAGACTTACGAACTTTAAAATTGATAGAATTGCCCCAAGAGAATGATAAAAATAAATAAACACACCAAGTATATGGCAAAGAATTCCCCAAAGAGTTCCTGAAGGAAGAATATTGTGGAGGAATGTGACAAGAAGAGAAGGTCAACTAATTGAGAAACCAAATTAGAGTAAATTAAAGTAATGAAGTAACTTGCGAGGAAAAATGATTGATCACACAACTGAAATGAATTAATTATAGAAATAAATGATGGAAATAGAAGGTAATAGGGGAATTCCACATACCGATTATTGGAATTTTTACACACCGTAATAATGATACCGATGCCTTCAAAAAGCTATTTCAAACAATTCAGCTTATTTAGATGACCATTTGAATTGCGATGGAATCGGAAATTTTTCAAAATGGAGAGTATATGTGATTGTCAAATAAATGAATTCATTTGAACCAAAATATTGACGTTTTTAAAACCTAAAGGTCGTATATTTGATAATGAGTTTCACTGTAAGTAAAAATTTTATTTAGGTATTTCGATGAGTAAAATCAATTAAACCCTTACACTCTAGTCTTAAGGAAAAAGTCAGGCAGGAAAATTCTGTACTTCCATTCCAGGCTCGAGTTCCTTACGTTCTTTTTCCATTGTTTGTGAATAAGTCGGTCGAATGCCCGAATCGGTTTATTCCTTTATATGCAAATCCATGCACCTTTCGATTGAAATTTTTACGCATGATTCATCTAAGCCTGCTGCGTTCATTTCTGCTGTTTTTTCAAGAATAAATAATTTCATTTTTTATAATACATCAGTATGACAATAGATCCCCACTCCCCAGTATTAACAAGTATTAATAACCAAGGGTGCTAAAATATTATGAACATGTGTAAAGTCACCGAAGCCTTAAATAACGTTATTTTTACAACTCCTGCGTGTTTGTATGCAGAGGAGGGAGCGGGTTAAAAAGTTGATTACGTCACCACTGCGCAACAAAAGGTAACGATCACACACGTCCATGGCAAACTTTTTTACGCCGCCGCCCCACTCCCTCTCTCCCAAACCTCACCCCCCTCCCTACGCCTCCCGCACCCCCTCCTCTCCCTCCTCTACACCCTCCGGTGTGCGTTACCCCGCCCCCAGGATCCCCTCTGCCCTTTCATTTCCCCTACTCGAATGCTGTCCCCCTCTAGCCACACCGCCCAGGCCACGGTTCACTCATTCCTCCCCCCTCCTTCCCAACTCTTGAGCTTCCTACCCGTGGCGTAGGGTCTACCATTTACCCTTTACTGCGCCCCTCCCCTTCCCCAAAATTAAAGAAACTCAATTACCCTTTGTAATTTGCTGTTTATTTGCAATAGCACCGTCGCTGGTGCGTCGAATTGATTTTTACCCCTTAAGTATCATTTGTCAGATGGCCGCAGGGATCTTTGGAATGAACTTTTTTCCGCTAAATAAATTGTGCCGAAAAGGTATTTTGAGTTGATAGGGGTTTGGGTGGGAATAGATGTTTTGCAGTTTGGTGAGTTTCACGCAGCATCCATGAAAGTATAAAAGGTTCGCCGTGTTCCAGGTATAGAAACCCCCCCCTCCTCTCCCCTCGATTCAAAAACATTACTACAAGAACTTGTTCTTGGCAATGTATTCATGCACGGTCATTAGAATTAATGTGATAATTAAGTATATATATATATATATATATATATGTATACATATATGCATATATGTATTAATATATACATATGCATATATGCATTCAAACACGAAATCCCGCCAAACGGCGAATAAATACTCATATATACAGAAACAGATATAAGGAAAAGGGATAGGAACACATATAAAGGACGAACACAATAGAGGTGGGGAAGGCGGAATCGAACGGATCACAAGAGTAAAAATATTTCCTCAACCGGGACTCGAACACCGGATCTTTCCACTTGCCGGGCGGATGCTCTTAACCACTTGAGCTATCGAGGATAGTCATGTATATATATACATATGCATATATGTATAATGTATATATATACATATGCATATATGTATATATATACATATGCATATATGTATATATATATATATACATATGCATATATGCATATATGTATATATATACATATGCATATATGCATATATGTATATATATATACATATACATATTGATTTAAGTACCTGAATATACATATATGTATATATAGTATATATATATATACATATATACATATACACATATGTATGTATATATATATATATATATATATATATGTATAAAGTATATGCACAATTTTAAAAATATATATTTATATAAAAGCCTGTGAGCTCATATATTTATCTTTTAATGAACTCAAATCTGCACTTTTCCCTTGGGCCGCGTAAGATTTCCATCTGGAAGTTTATTTTACAACCCACATCGTGCTGACCCTTCGCAAACTGTCACCGCACCGGTCTCTACAACGGTTTCTGCATTAATCATATCCTTTTAAAATGGGTCACTTGTAGAACAGACTTTTTTTCGTATTAAATAAACTCGAGCTTCGAAATTTGTATCATTTTACACATTTCAATCTCTATATTCTCCAATGCACCAAGCTGCAGCTGTCGGAATTTTCAAAAACATTTTTATTACTATTACGTCGGCCATTTATAACGTCTATTATGGTCCTTAAAATAATTTAAAATTCATTCACTATAATGCCACGCAGACACTAAGTGATAACTGTATTCTTGGGGTAACTGGGAGTAGTGCAAGCATAAATAATAGATTTACATCACCAGGCAACACTTCAGCGTAGGTTGCGTGGGAGGTCAACTTTTTACCAGAAAAAAAAGCTTTCAGTTCACAACTGCGAAGGCAGTAATAATAACACATAAAATACCGGATTGTTTCCTTATCACATTATGAGCAAAAGGGTAGTCATTTGTCGACGGGTTTTCTCTCTCGTCGTCACTATTTATTCAGTCACTTAGAAGAATTTTGTTCATAATATATTGTATTTCATCCCGAACAACGATCTCAGGAATAGTAGTCAGTGAGTAAAATAACAATGTTTTCTCTTTAGTATAGCTCATTAACTTGTCCTTCATGCTTATTTGTAATACCTAATAAACATAGATGTAACGTGTCGTGAAGATTTCGCAATCTGATTTCTTGGATATTTTATATCTTTATGATGTAAGTTTTCTGTTCTCGATCGATCTATCACTGAGTAAAATAAACATTAAAATCTAAAGGACGTTGAAGATGATTTAGAGCATGCATGGGCAATCGGTAGAAATAGTTTGGCTAGTAATTTCTTGGCTTAGATTTACATTCTTTCTGATACCAAAGAATTCCCCTGCTACTGAAATATTATAGCTGCCATTTCATCCATTTCGTGGAACTCATGAAGTTCCACTATACATTCTTGTAAATCACATTAGTGAAAATTTTTTTCCAACACAATCATTTTAGACAATCTTATGTGGTATTCTGTTATTGCAATTCGCTTCAACTTCGGTAAAACTATTGCAGCACACTTCGTCAGGGGTATTTAAAAGGTACAGCCCTAAGAGAAGCCATATAAACTGTCACTTATAGTACTTACCGTCACAGTATGTAACCTTAGAAACTATCTTAATGAGATTGACTTGTACTTAGGTGTATTTTACGGACAAACATATTTTGAAAGACGTTTCATATTGATAGTTAAAATATGAGAGGACACCGATTCTTTACATTTATGTTTGATAATATACAGCGTGAAATGGTTAGTATGCTATAAACAGAACGAATAATAATATAGGTCTACATAAACTGTTGTGCCTGGTGATGAAATTAATATTATCATTTAATTTAGAAATTCTCTGAAATGTTCAAATAAAAAAATCATGCAAAATAATACGTACGGATATAATCCTTTCTCATTTGCTTTAATTTAACCAATTCCTACACGTTCCCTATCCGATTTGTGTGTCTCAATTGATGAGGTTATATCCAATTCCCTCCCTAAGTTTCTATTGGTAAAACTAAGGCAAAGAAGACAAGATTCGCTTCCAACCTATTCCCAAAGTAGGAAACTTGATCGGAAAATTGGAGCCATAATTCATATATAGTGCCGTTTGTGGCATTCTTGCCGCTGTCCTTGAACTGCCTCATCATAAAATAAAAACAACAGGGAAACATTTCACCCCTCTTTATTCGGTTCCTTTCTGAGCACCCCCTACTCCTCGTTTTCACATCCAACCCCTCAATTTTCTTACCCCCTTCTCCTCTCTCCTCTTACCGAAAAATTATCCTTTTTTTTCTTCGTCCACTCGAGCTGAATACCGTACCTTTCCCCACCACATTCCGCCCCGAGCCTCCGCACGAGACGTGGCCTTCCCTCCCCCCTGCCTCCCCTAAGACCTTTTCTCTCCCCTTACCCACTCGATCCACTTCTCTCCCTCCTTTTCGCCGCCATATCGAACCAACAAGTCTCAGGCCAAGCCCCTTCCGTCCACCTTTTATTTATTTTAGCGAAAGTACTGATATCCTTTTTAAGTTCCTTATATCTGCCATCATTTAAATTCTTCATAACTCCCATAGATCTTTTCATCCTATGTTTGAGTGGGCAGATTTTCATGATTTTATAATTTCTGTTAAATTTTACGCTATGCCAAAGTTTAATCCATGGCTTTACTATCAGGAAAATCGTATATCCCTGCCAGCGCCATTGATTTCAAACCTTAAGTAGTGTTTGAACATTCCGCTGAGCCATCATAATATACGATTAATTGTGCCAACATCAAAATTGATTATTATTCCGGATATGATTACTACGCCACGCACATTATAGGTTAGGTAAGCTAGATGAAAGATAGTCAATAGAGTGTCTGAACCTATATGATTAACTGTAAAGGAGTTTGATAGTATTGGAGTACTAACAAAGTATTTGTGTATATTTTAAAACACCACCCCTGGAAGGCTACTAAACCGCGGAATTTAACCCGAAGGCTGGCTTAATAAGTGAGCATAAAAATTACCTCAACCTTAACCTTATGAAGTTTGAAATTCACTCATAATAGGTAGTCCCAGGGGGCCAGTTCCATCCGTTGTACCAACATTGGTTGGCCATTAAGTTATGATATGCCAGTTGGGTAGTACTCGAACTCTCTAAAGGTACCATTTCATCGTAATATGTATCGACTGTCTACTCATAAATATGTGATAGATGTAATATTATTCTAGCTAAACGGAAACTCTACCAGTGGAATGAATAAGTTGTCTGGCAGATGGCGGAAGCGTAGGATGCAAGGCCTCAATGATCGTCGTCACTTGAAATTCTAGCTCTACCCAGTGAACTGCAGCAAAAGCGAAGAAGCAATAAAAGACCAGCACCATCGTAATACGGTCATGGGATTTCAGAACGATCGTAATGACGGGTTATTTCGGTATTATTTAAAAGTGCATTATGGAAAGGAATAGAGAAGTTGTATAAGAAATTATTCGGTATCCACCAAATGAGGAGGAAATTTATGGGAGTGATCCAACCTTACACATTTTACAGAATATATAACGGAGAAGAGAACTTTGACAAGGAAATCAACTTGATCTCGTTCGAGCTGAGGGAAAGTGAAGAATGCAAGCAGAATACAGGCCATTTCCGGGGGGGGGGGTAGTCGTGCTTCACTAAACCAATACAAGAGTCTGAAGACAAGAGTTAGGATAACGGATGGAAATTTTGAATAAGCACTAAAAGCCAGGGGTCAAGTCAGTGCTGAGTTATTTTCCCTTCTATTTAACTTATAGGCCGAGGATATGGAAAGCCTCGGGAATGAAAACAGGCCACAGTTGATCAAGCAATTTTGCTTTCCGAGTGATAGCTAGCGTAATTAGCTAGTCAGCCAATGGATAGCAGTCACTGCAGTTCGCATTAAAAAATCAAAGTGAGAAGTTTAGAATTAAGTAAAAAAAAAGGAGGAAGCATTCAAAGTTCGTCAAGGTGGAAATAAATAATGAGTTTTTCAAGATCCATCAAGGCATTGTAATATATGAACGTTGAAAGATGTAAATTAGAGTCGGTGGCACAGTTAAGCAATCCGGGCTGTGTGTTGGACAACAAGGAGACAGTATAATTGGAAAAGATTTCCTTTAGCAAGACGAGGTCACTGCTGTGACGAATTTAATGCAAAAATGAAAAGAAATAAATAATTGAGGACTTGATATTAAGCTTAAAATAATAGCTTCACGAAAACTAGTATTTCAGGGTTGAAATGTGCGTTTATTGGAGGCTTTTTAGATGTGACCTTAATTTGATGTATGAAGAGAGCTACATAAATAAGAAGACAAAGGAAACTATGTTGGATGCGCTTGGAGCATAGAGGAGAAAGTTTGGGTGAATTTGAGCACGGGTTAGTTCGAAGGCTGTAGAAATAGTTCATTGATGATTGAATTCATTGTGTCGTGTTGTGATTTGAAGGCTATAACACAAGGAGAATGTTGTTCAGCTTGGGAAGAGGGAAGAAAAGAATAAGCATTTTCGATTGGCATGAAAAGCGGTAGAAAGTGTGCGATTATCAGGGAAATATGAACGGGTAGAATTGGTTAGTTTTCTTATCGAATCAGACGTTTACAAGAATTGATAAAAGTCTCACCAAGGCATACTTCTGCCTAAAAATTACTCCAAATTATAATAGTCGAGGAATATTTAAATGCGCCTCTTCCATTGGTTAGTCGATTTCTGATGTTCACTCATATGAACTTTACCAGCAAACGTCTCATGTTGAATCGAACAATGACTTAAACTTTTCAAGTAAATGTTTGAATATCCTGGTATTTTGTTCTTAACCTAACTTCATTTACCTGTGTTTATCCTACACTTCGACACGCTCCTCCAGCATGGCCGGTCTTTAGCCGATACTTCCACCTTACTCAGGATCTTCTTCCAACGCTCTCCTTCCCTCCTTCCACTACCCCGCCAACCTTCCATTCTCAACACAAGTCTTAACACACCCCCCTACTCCGACCATTCCCTCCCCACCCAACCTACGCCTCTCCTCCTCAACCATCTCCTCCCCTACCAAGCAACTACCTCTCACCCTCCACACCCACCCTCTTTAAGGCTTCTCTATGGCACCTCTAAAAGATCTCCATCTTAATCTTTCTGTGCGCACTACCTTGCGTGTTTATGCCTCCCCAAGGTTTGATATTGACCTTTTCGGCCTTCTTTTTGCCCTTGTTTCGGAGATTCCCAAACCATTAATCCCGTCCTGCGGAATAGCGCCTTCACAGTCCACGACGACGTCGTTCCTCCCCCAACCCCAACCTTTCTCTCCACCCCATTCCCGCTACTGCCGCCATAGCGCCTCCTCAGGCCAGGGACAAACTTGAGAGCCCTGTTCTGAATCAAGACGGGGAGGCTGAAACCGCACGTGCCAAATTGAATGAGGTAGGGGGAGATGTTCTGTGTGTCCTTTCTCTTCCCCCCTTTCTCTCCCTCTCTATCGTTCCAATTATTCTCGTAAGTGTGTCATAAAATGAGTGTTAACTGTCATAAAATTAACACTTGAACGCGAAAACCGATAGTTACACTTGCGTATATTTTGGGACGCCTACTGGATGGACGTGGAGCGTAAGCATTTCGTGTGTGGCATTATCTCGAAGCGCGTGACTGAGTTTTCTTCTTGTAAACTCTGCCTTGAACACAAATAGTCATTAACCATTAATAATAATTCAAAATAATAATTGTTTGTAATTAACTTTCATCTGTTGTGTTATCTAAGTGGAAATACATGTGAATACAGATTGAAGAGGTACAAATCCTGATGAAGTAACTAGTTGCCTACTGGGAAATCCAAGATTTTCTGATTACCAGAACCCAGCACAGAAAAAGAAGCTGCCCTCCCTAGTGTTGAATACAGGACTTTCAGAGACCTAAGAGCCTGGTTAAAAATCAGTTCTCTCCCTTTTTAGCGAACTAACTTTTGGGTGGATCATTGGATATCATAATTGTAAAAAGTAGCAATCTGTCGCCGTATCGATTAACAATAGAAGTATCTTTATTAAAAGATATTTAACCGTAATTTAACTTAATTTTCATCAATAAAGCGCACATAAACGGTGAATTAGAGGATGCACTTCTTGAATGTTATTAATTTTATTCTCATTTAAGGAACTTCCATCGTTAAAGTAGAAATGTACTTGATAAAAAAACCGTAATAAAGGAAGTTTTGAAAATAATTACGTGATATCATGCAGTAGCGTATGCACTGCAATCCTGGTTATTTAAGTTAAGGTTACTGAAATGAAGAGCCACAAAATATTGAGCAAAATATTTTGCATTTGAGCGAATTTCACTTGGTATCTTTCTCACTTATCATCATGACTCGAATAATTATTGCAATAAATAGAAATTGGTAGCGAAGTGTGCGGAGCGTCGGTTGCTGGATGGAAGGTAACAGGTTCAAATCCCGGGTTATGCCTTAGGGAAACTCTAAAATTACCAGTCGGTCTTATTTTCACGTTATTAGTACCTTAGGAAACCATTTGATGAGCCAGGTAAAGGTAGCCCCAACCCTGAAAGTGTGAATGTCACACGCATAAAGGTTTAATAAGGCGAGTTCAATTTTCACTCTTCAAAACTAAATTTTGGGCTGATATTATGGATGTCGATATTAATCAAGCACCAATCTTAGAGGTTTTTTTGTCTGATAAAAAGAAATAGTTAAAAGTAGATTTTACCGCTGACCTTAAATGCGCACAAACTTATTTTCGCATGTTACCATAAAAAAATATCTTTATACTGTTTTGATGTTTATCGCGGGATAGTGGCATTTAGTTTTGAAAAATCATGAAGTTGTCGCTAAAGCGCGATCAGTCTTGTTATAAGTACGGCAAGGTCTATTAAAAATATATAATAGTATTCAATTTTTTTGCACGCAATGAGTTTTTTATGCCAAAAGAAAATTAAGTTGTGCAAAAATCATATAATTCCTAAAAATGTACAATCTTCACTATGAAATTCACTATGAAAATCGAATATATTCAAATATGAAAATCTTCATTCCATCATGCGTCGTACAAATACTTAAATGTCAAGCCTTTGGGGCTTTGAGCATCAAATGTAAGATAAGTGAAAATAAAACAATAGCTGGTTTTAGATCACAGAAATAGGAAGTTTAACCTTGCATAGAATATCAAATTTTCAATGTAGATCACACATTTGTAAAATGCTCTCTTGATTCAGTCATTAACGTGTAAAACAATTTCGTCTACAGAGAGATTTCGATGCAGCACCATCCGGAATGAATTTTGGTCCCAATTATCGCTATAGCAACTTGGAACAAAGGACACGTATCAATGCTAGTGCAAATTATTCAGGTTACGATTTGAAGGGACTTTATTACTCAATGAAAATGTGAAAAATGGGGAAGGTTTTCGGATTTATCGCCAAATGAACTTCCAGTCCCTTATGAAATCAAAGTCTCCACTTTTCCAGTTGAGAGCTCATTGTGATGGTGACTGAAATTCAAGATTGTGTTTTTTTCGTTATCATTAGCCTGCTCTATTCTTGGCTAACTTAAAATATTTATGTACACCATTTAAACCTTCATGGTTTAACATATTTTTCATTTACGCACACACATCCCAGAGTTCTGTCCAACGGATAGTAAGCCTGAGTTCTTGGAGAATTTGCTTTTAGTCTGTTCATTGACATTAAAACGGGGGGATAACCCCAAGAGAATTATCCTTCCCCATTATCCTAAGGCCTCGCATGACACGAAAACAAGTACACCCTCTTACTATAAAAAGGCTCGTCGGGCATGACACTAAAAATAACCAAATTATTAGAATTAGTTAAGCTTCACTCCATCAAATCGTGGATTGTCCCTATTTTGATGGATTTGCCTGAAAAATGCCTTTGTAATTTTCCTGAGGAATTAATACTTCATCTACCTTTATTTTTCTCCAATTTTTCAAATAACAGAGTACCTACCATGCACAAAGTACTGTTGTATATGGTTTGTTTATGAACGTGCAGAGTACTGTTTTAAAAATCCATGCAAATGCAAAAATAATTTTCAAAAGATTTTTCAATTCTGTAAAGCTGAGAAACAACGATGCATGTACTTCTTTAATGTAGAATGAAAACTAAAATTCCCTGCTCGTGATAGAGAGGTGGGAGTTATACAACGAAAATGGTAAAGAGAAGGAAGAATGCTTTATGGCACGTAAGGTAATAATCGCATTTAGCGAGACCTAAAGGAAAACTTAGGAAGTGAATATTTGAGGATTAAAATATTTACCGGAAAAGATGATTCTCTCATATTCTGCATTCCAAATCCTTAGAAATTACAGAAGTTTTCGTAGCCTTGATTGACGAGAATCCTATGTGCGCGCATCGGACCAGTTAAGCCAGCAGTTTGTCTGGCTTTTTAGGGTACACCGTAATGGAAGTCATTTGCGGTTATTAAGGCAGAACACAGCGCCTCCCCTCCATTCCAAAGAATAATGAGCCCCTCGCAACGGCTTTATGGACTAAATTTCTTATTGCCACCGCGTTTAGTTTTCATTAAAAAAAAATGGGTCATAGCTGCAACGTACGATATCCGCACTGCGTTTGATTGTTCCATTGAAATTATACGCTTTTACTCTCTCATTTATGAATCTTCGCCTCGCGTGGACGTTTAAAATTAATCCGTAACATCCCCTCAGTGGGTCGTTTGATAAATTATTCCCAAGATTTTGCAGAAAAATATTTATTACTTTATTTACACTCCGACATAGATTTACGGGAGAGGAATTAATAACAAAAAAAAACAAAATTTAAGAAAAGAGCTACAATTCCGAAGTTCATTTAATTTTTATCATTTCAGGTAAGTTCATTTAGGGTGCTCGTAAAACGATGTCAGAATGTAGTCGAGAGAAAAATGAGGTATTCTCATGAAAAGCAGGTATTCCTGACAATGATTACCTGTTTCTTGAAGAAGCATGGTGATCGAAATTTGTAAAAACCCACTCATCAAGTTGGCATAACTCTTATCATAATATTAGAAAACACCTCTTTAAGTATGATGTTATTTCAGTGTTTCCTTGGAGTAATGATCAACGATAAGGTAGATTAATGGCATTGGATGACTCATTTGCAAATTTGGACTGTAATTTAAAAGTAATATGATATTAAATAAATTTAATAAAAAATATAGACATGAAATTTTTATGATGGCTTTATTTTCATGAATAAGTACCAGGAGATATTCCTTCCAAAGTTTCCAATTATTTCCTGATTGCAAAGCTTTTCCCCTTCTTTCTCGAAATCTCTGGTGTATTTTAATATCATTCAAATTATTACTTTTCTTCTGTTATCTCAACTAACTTCTAATTACTTACATCTGTGAAATTAGGAACAGTTTAATTCACAACTTTCCTCAATGCTTTTTTTCTCTTTACATTTAAGTTAAATTCGTAGATGACATGTCTCGTTCATTTCATGGATGTCCTCGATAAGGTTGATGCCGGTTCTTACGTAGGTATAACCTAAATACTCATTTACAGAGTATACAAGCAAGGTTCTTTTTCTAATGAGAATACACATTGATGGAGTTTTACAGCAATTTTTCAAATTCACCGAGTTCTTACCTATTAGAAATTTCATTTGTCTCTCCTTTGCTCTTCAATAATTAACAGTTGCTCCGTTGAGTATAGGAAAACTTTCATAGAGCTTCTTAAAACAAAGGATAAAGAGATGAAAGGGACAGTTGGTAAGATAAAAAAATCACGGAAGCCTCTAACAAAATATTCCAGGAAAAGCTCTATACTTATGATATAAAAAGAATTTCCCAACTTAGTTGCATTTTCGCAGATATTTTTTGCCCAACATTGTTTTCAATATATTTTAGTATTCTAATTAAAGATAGTCGTACAATGATCCACTTTAAACGTTATGTACAGTCTAATAATTCCAGCTATGGATTTTCGTAGAATTTTGTGACTTTTTCGATATGTGCTAAAATTATAAACGACTTATTACGTAGTTTAAATAAGAACGAGCATTTTTGGTATTTTGGACTCTCTGTAAGACAATTTCGACTGATTTAAATCGTTCCTTTCGAGTGACCAGCAGGAAAATATCTCTGTTCACCTGCTTCGAGTGGACTCGCGGGCTTACTACCATGGTATCACACGTAAACTCAACTATTATTAATTATTAGTGCTCTTCAAACGATTTACTAATTATCAGAATTAAACTTTTGAGTATCGACTATATTAGGAGTTAGGAAATTGGCTAGCATTGTTCATGGTTGTTCATCCTTTCGAGCTGTCAAGGTGCCTAGTAGTGTCCGAGATGTCGAGATGAAATTTCGACGTTGTCAAATATCACTGTTTGCGTACCATGTGGAGATCACTGCAAGTGCAGTACTCCATCTGTGGGGTGAGGTATTAATCTGTAAATCCCTCGGTAAATTTCGTTATGAGATTGCTAATTCCAATAGAAACCTTCTCTCCGCCCTCCTTCCTTTGCTAAAAATCCTTCCGCCCACAAATTACCTTCCTTGGCTAATGGTAAGAATGCACTCAGCTGTCGGTAGCCTCCGTTTATATCTACTACCACTTGTTTATCCTTGCCAGATAAATAATGCAGCTTTAGACCAAGGACATCCACCGTGGTGTGTTCATATTATACCGGTAACTCTACTAATTAGCTTTCACACAGGTATTATCGTTGATTATTAACTGAATGAGGGGGAAATAAAAACCTAAGTACTCTGCTTCAATAGCCACTGCGCTGCCTGGTGTCCTTATTTCCGTCCAGTCTACTTACGGTGCCAGCGAGGAATTAGCAATTCCCTAAATAAATCTACTCACGAATCTACCAACCTAATTTTACCGCGAGGATTTCATAATTCCCTAACTCTATTAACTGATGCATCTACCAACGTAATTTTTCGTCTAAATTCAAATTCGGTGATATAACGCACTAATTATAACCAATTTTTGTATATAATTACCTACATTTGTATTAGAAAAACACCAGTTAGGTGAGAAGCTAGACTTGCGTAAGCAACAGTATCAATATTATGTAAAACGAGAAAGGAAGTTCTTTTTAAACTACTGGGCTCGATAACTGATTAAATAAAGTAAAATTATAATAATAGATGGTTAATTTGAAGCAATGAGTACCCTTCAAGGGATTTTTCGACGCATTTAGGTAATGGTCTATGTTTTATAACATTTTGGCAAATAGAGTAAATAGGCGCACATCGACCTGTTGGTTATTTATTGTACAGCAATGTAATATACAACAGGTGTTGCCACGCAGGTCTCAACATCTTTGCTCGTTGTGTGCGTGGTACGTATGTATGTGTGTGTGTTTATGCATATATATATATATATATATATATATATATATATATATATATATATATTATAAGGAGCGTAGCTATGTACGGCGCGGAAACGTGGTCATTGAAGCAGGAGGATAGACGTAGACTGGAGGCTTTTGAAATGTGGGTGTGGAGAAGAATGGAGAAAATAAAATGGACAGAGAAGAAAACAAACGAGGAAGTACTTGGTATGGTGGGCGAAGAGAGGGGTTTGTTGTGAGCAATCCTATGGAGGCAGGAAAAGTGGCTGAAGGGGGTATTGACTGGCAGCGGGATGTTGAAGACTGTAATTGAGGGGAGAATGTTAGGCAGACGAGGAAAGGGAAGGAACAGGATAGGGATGTTGGACGGGATGAAGGGAATAAGAAAGTACTCAGAGCTGCAGAGGGACCTGATGTAGAGTAGGATGTTGTGTTTTGCTAGGGGCAACAAATTATTTAATTAGTAATTATGTCCATCCAAAAACCTACCTTAACCGGTAGATTACCTAATAATAATAATAATATATATATATATATATATATATATATATATATATATATATATATATACTTCCATACATAGCTATTATTAGTTATTAGAATAGTAACATGAAGCGCTAAAATAATTGTCCGTTATTTTTTGCAGAAAGTATTACACTGATAAATACTTCAGAGAGAATAAAATATCTTTATAAATTAACCTGTACATATGAAAATAGAAATGAAGAATTATATAAGACGTGATGGAGAGCAACGTAATGACAAGACATCTATATCAGAACTTTATAATACTGATCTGTTAAGGAACCCTTTTTAGATAAAAGGGAGCTCAATTGGCTGGAGGAATTCTGAAAAGCAGAAAATCTTCTAGAGTACGTATTTCAATAGGCACATAGAGGTTGGTACACAATGAATCTACATTCAGTGACACTAGCAATATGTCTACAGTCTCTGGGGAGAACGGTAAATATATTTAATCCTCCCTTAGAACGACCGTAGAATGGGAATCGTGGGTCATACATGAACGTACTTTTTTCTTTGACTTTAGTTTGCATTATCAACAGCGTAAAAGAGATCGTAATATCTGCATCAAGCGCTAAATTTATCTCCTTGCTTCATAATTCTTTTAACTCAAGTCAAAAATTTAGACCCGTTGCGACCTGGGCTCACTTCGCTTGGCTCCACTACTCGCCATAACCCACCATCTACCTTCCGTTTTTCCTCTCCCACTTCATATTAATCCAGCCACATCCCGCCCTCAACATTCCCTCAAAAACACTTCTCCCTCCCTCCCTCATCTCACTTTCTTCATCACCTTCCTTATCTCACACTCAAAATCTTCAAAACTCTCCGGTCCCTGTCCGCTTTCCCAATTTGCTTTCCCTCCACCCCCCTTCCTACCTCCCCTGTCTTCTCTCTCTCTCTCTCTCTTTCACCAAACACGCTTGCGAAACAGCCCTCGACGAAAAACCCGTCAATCTCCTGACCCCACTCCCGCCCCATTTCTTTCCTTCTAACACTCTTTAAACCTCCACCTCGCGTTCGCGAGAATACTGTCTCAACTCCCCTCTCATTCCTTCCCTCCCTCCCTCTTTCCCTCCTGCATCACAGCCCACCTCACTCATGTCCACTGTCTTTCGATAAATGCAATAAATACTGCGACGGGGAATAACTCCAAACGTTGGATGACATTCATGAGTTGATTACTCCCGCGCCTAATTTTTTGAGCACCACCGCAATGGGTGCGAACACCTAAATCAAAAACATCGTGAGTACTTACCTCGGAGCTAACCTAAATTCACTCTCTCTAAGCAAAAATAAAACGGGATGTGGAATTGGAACAGGAACCCAGAGTTCATTTTATATATCCTCCTTTCACCCCCATTTATACACCTTCCCATTTCCCCCTCAAATGATTCCTTCCCTCTCTCCCTCCGCATCTGTCTTTCTCTAGCTCTCGCCATTCCCCCTTCCCTCATCTCTCCCAACCCATGCCCCCTCCATCTACTCCCTCAACGAGCCCACGACGTGGAGAGGAGAAGAGAGAAGGGAAAAAGGAAAAGCGCGTCCTGAGCCCGTCCAACGAACACAACTTCTATTTCGGGGTTCCGCGAGCCTTCCTCTCCCAGAGTGGTGGTTGGCCGTGCCCGGAGAGTCGGCACTCAACCTCCCTGCCCCCCTCATCCCACGACACTACACGGGGGCACTCAACGCCCTCCCCGTTGGGGCACTACCCCCTCTCCGCACCCACCTCCACTCTTTTTGCTTCCCCTTCGCGGGAAGACGAGGAGGGAGGAGGAAAGGAAGAAGAGGATTACGAGAAGGAGGGACGGGGGGGCCAAGACTGCTGCGTGTGGGGTTAATGGTCTTTATTATGAGGGGGAGCGGGGACACTGGGAAGCATCACCCCTTTCATTATACCGAGAAAGTGAGTGGATTGAGTAGGAGGGAGCTCCGGGAAGTGAGGGGGTGGTTGACGAAGGGGGCGGGGAAGTGCTCTCTGCCGTGTCTTCGCACCCCGTGCCCGTTTTTTGGGCCTCTTTTAATATTGTTATTATTATAGCGATCATTATTTTTTCCGCGTTTATAATTATCTCCCACTGACTTCAAGTCGTGAGACTTAAAGAAACTGGAGGAATCTCGTCGCTGGAGCTGTAAGCTACCTTGAAACTTAACCGTTCACTGCTTGGCGCATTCTCGAAGTTAATTAAGCGCTCAAATAGATGCGGCTTATGAATAACTACAATGGAATATGTATCCTCAAGAAGGTTATTCTTTAGGAAAAGTTGAGTTTATGGCATGTAGCAAAGGAAAGAAGAATCTTCGCCTCTCCAGATTAGATACTCTAACCTCGCACGGTTTGCGAAAAGATTTAAGGATGAGGTTGTAGCGTTAATGCCGGTAGCCTTAGGCGCTTCGTAGCGCAGACCCCGATGAAAATTTTTTCACGGTGTCAATGAATATTTTCATCGCTCATTACACATAATAGAAGTAAAAATAATAATAAGTTAGTAGAAATTGATCGATGCAGAGCATATCACCACGGAAACGAATTGTGATCCGGAAGCCTCAAACTACAGAACGACGACTAACGCAGGATAAAAATAATTATTTACTCATTTTATCAATTAGATCAAGATGTAAGATGCTGAGAAAACGAGGGATACTCGATTTTCATTTTAACTGCTTAAGAAAGAAAAACAAAGAAAGAGTGATCAATATTTTTCTTGGGCTTTTGAAAGGGAGGACGATCAGTCCCTTCCTTCATTCTAGATTATGGTTTTGAAGCAATTTTCCACTTTTTCCTTTCTATTTTCGACAAATTATTACCATTTGGGAATCATCTGCGTTATCTTCCCCGTTACTGTCTGATTCCCAGAACTATTCGGCCTAAAATAAGAATGCCCAAAAAGGAGCAAAAGTAATGCGACGGAAGTGTTTTAATACCAGTCGTATCACGTAATTTAAAAAAAATTAAAATTTCCGTCAACTTGCATGATAGACACCACCGCATTTATTACAGGATCATCTGCATCAACATCGCACCCAGTGAGCCACCAAATAGGAGTGTGACAGGGGGTGATAGGTCATCAGGCTTTAATTGTCATCGCAGAGAACTTGTTTTGTGAAGTGGTCGTGAAAGAAATGGCAGTTTGAAAAAAAAGGTCTCGGCCACAATCATTAAATGACTTCGCGCTGTCTAGGCCTATTTCCTTCTCTCTCTCTCACACACAATTATCGACGGTAATCCACGCTACATCAAGCCACCCTGGTGTTGTTGTACTATTGCTCTCATTCCACCCACTTTTAATATTTCACTCCTGCCCAGTTGTGTATTTGAAATCCACACTATCTTTCAGGAGCGCCTTGCAAAGAAATGCAAAATGAGCCGAAAAAATCCTCAAAGGCTTATATCATCGGTATAGAATATGGCATAAAACACGATAAAACCCAACCCGTTTCAATGTAAAATTTTCAATCACAACAACATATAAACGAAGAAAAGTAATATGTCTTCGCTGTTCATGAAGCCCTATTTCAGAACGGACTTTCGAGTTAATCTGAGCTGACAGAAGCGCAAGGGTTTGACCTGTATCGGAGGGATTTGAATTCAGTTTTTAATTAAATATTTATAAATGTCAATTTTAATCGTCTTACTGTCAAGTAAAACGTATACCTCGCATGCAATAATGAATTCCATACATTGAGCTTACGCTAATTTGCAAGCGCAAGGTTATGCGCACTGCATTTCGATCTTTCAAATGTATATCCTCCATATCGACACCCGGAGCAATACATTCGAGCCTGCGATACCTGTCGATCAAATTAAATAAAAGATTAGGCTCCTTTTAGTGGAATTTCTACAATCACGATATTCCCTTAACAACTCAAATGAGGTATACTACTCAGTCTATTTTCTATGACTACAGTGTAAACTTAAGAAGGTCCGAAGGGGGAATATGTTCTATGTACGAGAACGTGGTACTCCTTCAAAGTGACACTGGGAGTGGCTGCACGTAATTACTCTAAGTCGGTAGTAAATGCATGCTGCCAAAGTGTACGTGAAGGTTGTGCCCGCCTGGGAGGACTCGAATTAATTTTGTCCATTTACACTTTCTCTTGTGTTCTCTCTATCTCCATTCGCATATATCTTCTCACTCGATAGGGAAGAGACATGTAAAGATACCGTGAGGCAAAGACGTTTAAAAAAAATCATGGAGCACATGGAGCACATGGAAAACCAGACGTTTGGCAACGGAACTCCCAGAGAGACGTGTACTCGACGGAGATTTGATGAAGCTAGAATGTGCTCTGCAAGACCAAGGCCCGCACGAGGCAACGTTAGTGGTTCTGAATGGAACGTAAGAGAAAACTGTGTAATTCGATCTCTCTGTAAACTGTAATGTCTTTTTGAAAGGTCTATAATGACTGAGAAAAAGACAATCAACCTTTCGTTTCTTTACTGCTGCTATTGGACCTTAATTAGGTGGCCATTTTTCGAGGAAAAAGCAAGTAGATTTCATTTCAGTATCTTGGTTACAGTTATGAAGAAAGTATCAATTAAAAAATATGTGCTTTTTCAAAGAATCATTGAAAGTCGAGCCTTACTGTACTATACGTAATATGAAATCTGCTTAAATTCGTTTTCTTCCGTGTATACCTTTACAATAACTTGTAACTTTCAGGATAGGATCGCAATGACATTCAGCGTTAGTATCATTATAAGAAATACGGACACTCAGAGGGAAAGAAAAAGGACTAATCACAAGTTGGCTTGGAATTCGGACCAATATCGAATCCATCAGCTAAACAGGGGCCTAGATTAGCTTTAATTCAGCGTCTGTGGCTTATGCCCATAGTCTCTACCTACCATTTTACGCCCTATTTTAGATTATAATAGCAAAAGTTCAGTTATTCTCTAATTTTCGACTGCACGAAAACGTATTCAAAACTATCTACAAATGAATGAAAATGCTCTTCTTGTATATTGTCATGCAAAATATTCCTGCTTGTAGGTATAATTTCTTCGCGCGCATCAGTGAACTAATCAGGTTGATGTACAAAGGATAAAATGTTTTAAAATTTTATCAATAGAGCGTCTCTGAATTTTACAAATTGCTACAACGGTCAAGGAGTCAGGATCTACATTTGGGGAGTCAGTATCCATCTTCATGACCCAATGAATGGCAATCGAGAATATTTGTTTCTTGGAAACAAACCTCGAAAAAACTATGTAAAAGGCAAGAAAGTCGTAATGCGTCCCAGTTGAGGGGAAGGAGTGATTGGGAATTAAAGACGATACAGCAGTACGCTAAAGGAGATTGATGACTTTATGCCGTTTGGCGTCATTTATCAGTTACGGAGACGTAAATTTGGAGGGTTGGAAAGAAAATTTCTAATTTTTGGCCTCGTAAATAAAAATGGAAAGATGCTTTCACGCCCATATGTTTATACTGGACCGAAATATCTACTTTCCTTCTTAGTGAACAATTTTATTTTTACCGAAGAAGAGACAGAAAGTGGCTGAGAGCCAACGCGACAAATTATTAGTCACGTCTTATCCATTAAGATGATTAACGGACAGGTGATTTTTTTATCGACTAGAACAATCATAAATAAATAATAAATGGCCGTAAAATTTGTCTTTCGTAAAATTATAAATTAAAACAAAAAAGCCAAGGACTGTAAAATCGTATTCCTAATGAAATTTAACCTTATTGCGATATCATATTTTCAAGTTTTCCAACTGTTTCATTGGCACTCCTTTTGAAGTGTTGTAAACCACCTGAATCGTGAAAGGAATATAACGAAATAAAAACCTATGAAATCCTATCTGGGATTTCAACGAATTACAGAAGTGAACTATCCAATTCCTGTTGCCAATATTTCAACCAAAAAGGAATTAAAATTACTACTAAACAATTAATACACTTTTGAATTTAAACAACCACTAAACTGTTAATTGCATCTTGGATAACGGAAAACTGGCATAATTCCTGCTCAATTACAGCAACGGCGATGACTAGCCGATCAGCCGAGCTATTATTCATAAAGGCTGATGCTACATGATGGAAAACACATGGGAATCTATTGGAGCGGATAAATCCTTCGAAGTATGCATGAAATTCATCAGGGGCCTAAAATCCGACTACAATGTATATTATTAGAGGATGATGCGCAGATCTAAAGTAAAATTTTGAGAAAAAAATTTTTTAGTGACCAGAAACTGACAAAAGTAACAGGTGTATCATTTAAAAGATCCTTGGGTATGTGAGGGAAATTCTGGATTTCCGCGTTCAGTTTTAATTCAAAAATGGGCGAGGAGTTTTTTTTCTTACCGTGAGACCTAGGAAGAGGGACGGTCTTGGTCACACTTTCGTTAATGAGTCCGTGTCCACGTTGGAACGATGATTATATCCGTGTCGAAGACCTCCATACTCAGGGAAACGAGTAAAAACCGAAGAGCTACTTCGCCCGTTGCAATAACATCCGGCTACCAGGGACTGTTTTATCTCATCCCAGGAAGGAGAGCACTTGCAGGTACCCTCCTGTGACTCCGCGCTCTCCACTTTAAAACTCGTCTCCCGACTAACTTTCGTAGATCAAAGACTCAACTCTCTTGAGCGGCTCCACGCTCACGGCATCATCCTCCCTAAAGCCTTCCTCCCCATTTGTTTAGACTCCCGGGGGCGAGCGAAAGACATTTTCTGTGTGGAAGATTTGTGTTGGTAAAATGGGCGGGTGGGTGTTTCCCGGAGTTGGCTGAACGGCAGGTTATCGCGACAAACATACTACCTTGATCAAAAAGTTCCCGGAATAACCACCGTGTGGCGCTCCCATCGTTCCGATTTGAGTTCTGTTTTTTTTGTTAAATTGGTACATCTGTTGTTGATATTCCCTTTAAATCTTAGTGTCATAACTTGACATTTGCAAAAGTTACGTAGCCAAGAGTACATCTATCTCTGTGTGTGTTGGCGATTTTTTACAATTGCAGAAATGGATTTAAATTTGCAACAACGAACTTGTGTTAAATTTTGCGTAAAAAACGGATTTAGTGGCGCACGGACGTTGGAAATGTTGGAAAAGTGTTTCGGCAACGATTCTCTATAAAAAACGGTCGTTTACCAGTGGCACGAGCGGTTCAGAAGTGGTCGTGAGTCAATCGAAGATGATGAACGCAGTGGCAGACCATCGACATCGAAAGTCGGTGAAAAAATTGATAAAGTAAAAGAAATGTTGGTCAATAACCGCAAATTAACCATCAGAGAAATAGCGGAGGACTTGAACATTGCCTGTGGATCCGCCCAAGACATTGTGGTTAATGATTTGGGTTTCCGTCGTGTAGCAGCAAAGTTGGTGCCAAAAGACCTCAATTTCATGCAAAAAAGAGACCGTGTTGACGTCGCAAAAGACATGATTTGCGAGGCTGAATCCGATCCCACATTCATCAAAAGGATCATTACTGGAGACGAGACGTGGGTTTATTAGTACGACACGCAATCCAGACATCAGGCAAGAGAATGGCGTTCACCAAATGAGCCGAGACCAAAAAAACCACGTCGTTTTCAGTCAAAAAAGAAGGCAATGCTGACGGTTTTCATGGATTACAACGGTGTAGTGCATCATGAATTTTTGCCAGAAGGCCAGACAGTAAACAAAGAGTATTATTTGGGCGTTATGAGACGTTTGCGTGAAGCAATTCGCCGAAAGAGACCAGAAATGTGGGCAGAAAACTCGTGGATTTTGCACCATGATAACGCACCGTCGCACAGTGCTATCATTATTCGTAATTTTTTGACGAAAAATGCAACAAATACCATCCAACAGCCACCGAATTCACCTGATTTGGCTCCCTGTGACTTCTTTCTGTTCAATCGAGTTAAAAAACCATTACGGGGAACGCGTTTTAGCAGCCGAGGGGAAGTAATGGAAAAATCGCAGGAAGCACTGATGGACATACCGAAAACCGACCGTAACTTTTGCAAATGTCAAGTTATGACACTAAGATTTAAAGGGAATATCAACAACAGATGTACCAATTTAACAAAAAAAACAGAACTCAAATCGGAACGATGGGAGCGCCACACGGTGGTTATTCCGGGAACTTTTTGATCAAGGTAGTATAAGAGGATTTGGTACTGGCGCTGGAGAGGGAAAGCATATCATAAAGTTTTAAGGTTATATTAAGTGAGCTAATTTACAAGAATATAAGAATAATGTTCTCGAATATCTACACTTCATTAGGTATCGCATTTAATACCAGGGATTACATGTTTATCGGGATACATGGGCTGCTTGCCGGTGTTTATTTATAATCTAATACCGCACCTCAATTTCCGGACAATCCCCTCTGTAGCACCCATATCAACTGCTCTCATGGAATATTCATAAAGCCGCAAGAATTACAAAACATAGCGCTAGTCAATTTTTTCAGCAGCCGAACCGAGATATATTTGGTAGCAATCTTTCTGTGTCAAAGTTGTGACTCTGTTGCGTCCAAAATCTACTGGAAAAAGAAAGAAAATGAAAATTGCTTTGAATGAGTGAAATCGCTCCAGATTTATATTTTCAAAAGACCTTTAAAAGTTAGGTTCTATGTGGGCAGTAACTCTCATACTTCTTACCCATACGAAGTTTGCGAATTATTTACGTAATTTGTCGAGGTTCCTAGACCGTTATTCTTGGTCTTATCCATGGGCGTCATTGTTATCAGTACCCACAGCACGATTTTCCTCGGTAGAACATTTAGCGATCTTGAGAACCAGCCCAAATGCCTCCATTATAGCGCCAGAAATCTCATAACACTGTTATTTCCTTGGGATAAAATTTGAAAAATGGCAATGGCTTTATGAAGGTCCACAATTGCGACCCTTGTGGAAGCTCAATAGGTGCATAAATAAAACTCTTCATTTTGCATTTTACTATGTTAAAAAACCTTTAACCTACAGAAGCTTCCCCTTGAAATCTCTGATTGTGAATATAAATTACGAGAACGGAGGAAGAAACTCCATTAAGGGCGTGATGTTCTTTACTGAATTCTTAATTGCCTCATATACGAGTATGTATCACCCCATTCACGTCCTTGACTGTTTAACCCCTCGACAAATTTCTTCCTGGCACACTTCTTATTGTTTCTCACCATACATTTTGCTTATATGGTTGGAAAACAGTTCGTCGTAAGGATACAAAAATAGCTACATTAAAATTATAGGTCTCATATCTTACTTTCACCAAAATGCGTTAAATAGGAAAAATAAGGAGTTACTCATTCTTTATCAGTATCTTAGTTTACTTACTAAAGCACTCAAATAATATTACAGCACAACTTGTTGCTATGTGAGCAAACTATTCGCAGAAAGCCACTCTTCGATAAAGAAGCGGCTTTGAAGTCAATGTTATCTCGCCTTTGATCGGTATGAGTGTTCCTTTCAACTCATGTGTTTATGTAAACAGTGCGTTTCACTAAAACGAATTATAAACTGCTTATATCAGTGTATTCGCCTACTTATACGCCTTTGCAGGACAAAAGATAATAGTACTGAAACATTTTACGTTTCTCGGAAATGCATTGCAATCATTATAAACCCTTGCAACGAGAAAGAATAGAAACTATCATTGATTATCTGCCTTCAAATACGAAAATGTTCCTTCCAGTTTTACGTTATTATTACAAACTGCTGAAGTTAGTTAAATGTATTGCTTTGCTCAAGCTATTGAATAAAATATCGTTTTTCACAATATTATGATGGCTTCGTGTTGCCTATATTTGATCTCTCATTTCCACCACTATCATTCCTAAATTCCGGATTTTCAGAGCACTTACTACTACTGGCAGGAGGTTACTAGCTGTTCTCATTCGTTTATTTAAAAACAAATCACAAATTCCTTGAAATTTTGCCATTAATGAGAGTAAAGAAAGCGCTTTGCTGTTTCAAAGCCCTCAGGACCCAAATTTGTGGAATTATTTCCCCTTTGAAATTAATCGAATTTTGTCATATTCCACGCACTTGAGTGGACTAATACATACAATGTTATATTAATTTGATAATCACTTTGCAGTCAAAGTAATGCCACCGTGCCTAAACGTCATTTCGTTTAGACGCAACGGATATCTCTTTACCCATCAAAACCGTTAAATTGGTCAAGCGTAAGTTTCCATACCATAGAAGTTTCAGAAATCCTTTTTAGGCTCCTGAACGTGTTGTCCCTCCGTTATGAAAAATTGAATAATGAAATTGAATAATTTATTCTTTCCTCTTACTTCAGAAGAAATCACAGTCACCGTATTTTTCGTAGAAAAGATTCTCTCCTATCTTTTATTAAGATGCCTGATTCTGTTTTCTTCGTCTAATCTATGTGATAATGATCCCCCACGATGGTCGGCTCGATGAGAGAATCGGAGACCAGTGAGAAAGCAAAAATGCGAAAGATCATACGTGTATTCGTACGTTTTCTTATGTTGATATATATATTCCCCTAAATACGGTTCAGTGTACACGTTTTGCGACCGTCACTATATTATTGTTACTTGCAATAATTCCCCATCTTAAATAATTTTGCTAACCAATTATTACACCTACGAGTTCGTTCTTTTAAAGATACCAATGATTTCAAAATTAATGATCAATTTTTAATAAATCATACCTATGGCTATATCTTTCCATTCTGACCTGCGAGTAAGCCCCACTAAACAACACGTATGGTAGGTATTATTGTATGGCAATGAAGTAATATATAGTCTATACCATGATCTCGGTCAATACATTTTGCCTTTCAGTGAATGAATAGCATAAATTGGCTCATGAAAGTAATACACATTTGAAATTAGTTCTTAAGATATTATTTTCCGAAGTTTTAAAATATATTATTTAAAAATTTCAAAGTGATTATTCTTGAGATTCAACGAGGCTACTGCATTTTCCAGTGATGAAAGAAAAAAAGCTAGAAGTTTCATGGTTCTTGCCATATTTCAACGCTAATTAGGCGTATCATTATCCCCTTAGAGCGTTTACCCATTCCGGCATTTCATTAAGAGTGTCGTGAGGAGAAATTCATGCGAGCTGGAGAAAATCATGAAAAAATATTTCTAAAAGAAAAGTGAGTGCATGTCTTCCATGCATCCTTCTCCGTATAATCTCATTTTTTTCCTTAGCTCGCTAACTTGGAATTCCTGCTTTAATATCATGAAGATGTCTGGCGTACATCGTATTCCGCGTGTTCAGCAGCACCCCTCACATTCCTGTCATCCTCATTCTGGAATGTTGTTTTTTTTGGCATCATAATTCATTTTTCTTTACTTAATTATTGTGATGACACCTTCCGACGAAGGAAACCATTCGTGGTGATTTGATTTATCCAAAAGGTTTGGCACACTTTGACTTAACCTTGTAGGAAGCTTGACATTGGCATGCATGTGCCAAGCGGATAAAGTAAAATCTCTTAAGTGATCTAGGTCGTATGCTTCTCTGGGACTTCTAAGAACGTTTTGCCTATTACCTCCCATCGTATTTAATCCATAGGTCAGAGATTCGTAATGGCATGCGCGATGCCTTTCTAACAATTTGCAGGCCTCCCTCGGTTACGTGCTTTCTCATTCTTTACTACTCCGATTGAAAAATAAAACACTTAATGCTGGCAGTCCAAATATATGATATACAGTTCGCTCATTACAACCTGAGCTGGGTGACAAATTGGTCACCCGTCAATCAGCAATGAGCTTCCACGATGGCTAAAAGACGCAGACGGGGGCAGCTGTTCTATTTTATTTTATTTTATTTACACAATTACGTTGCAATTAGGCAAATTTCCTGGTGGCAACGGTCAGGTTAGGTCACAGATAACTACTAACAACGAAAATTACATACGAACACATAAAAACAGATAAGAGACAAAATATTTTTACATAATGACACTTCCACATCACATACAAACAAACTTCCACATCACATATAAAAACGAAGCCCTCAAATGGATTATAATTTTAGACGATTTTCAGTCCTGTTCTCGTACTTCTGAAATTATCTTACTTGCGATTTTATTAAAATTTAAACTTAAGCTCATATGAATTCAACATCAGTTAAAATGAATTTTAGATGAAGTGATATTTTAATGAATCTTTAGGGACAATGACATATCAAATTAAAAAAATAAAAATTTCCAATATAAGGTGGTCGATGAAACCAAGGAATAATATACACAAAATATATGCAGCAATTTGAACAAGTGATAAGTCACAAACCTTGGAGATTTTCACTATGGTTTCCATCGAAAACGTTTTTTTTTATCCTTGAGAATACAAGTAACGTGCTAACAGTTATATTATCAATGGGAGTAAACTTCCCTGAAATTTGCGTGTCCTGTTACTAACGCGAATGTCTAAGGAATAATTCTCTGATATCAAATAACAAAATCGACAAGGGACTACAATGGTGTATACTTCTTATATGAATAACATGCCTACAAGTAGGTTAAATCGTCAAGATCATACTAAGCACTTCTTTATTTAACACATCATTTGTAACAAAAATTCTTCTATAACTCTTCTCCCTTTCTGTATTACCTATTATATTATAAAAATGATACAGCAACCACTACTACGACATTTGTACGCTACGTGATAGATAAAACATCGAGATTGTCAATTAGAAATTAGATCAGTTAACAAAGTCATAATCTACTGCATATATTCTTTTCTTTGTTATTCTATCTTGGCGAGCTACCGTTTTTTGAAACTTATTCCCTGAGACACAAGAAATGGGAAATGAATATTTGCGGTATGGCACATTAACTAAAAATGATAGACACAATATACAAACCGCATATATATGATTCTGGGAAAATTTTCCCCAGGGTAATAGAGATAAAGTGTTCTGTGCCGAATTTAATTATTTGATAATCATTAGTATGTACGTAGCAGGCAATCAACCCGGCGGTTGTTTTATTATTCTTCGGCTATTCCGTTCCATACCATTTCCGTTTTGGGTGAAGGAATCACTAAACCAGCACTAAATCATCTGTCATTCGGGATGTCGATTTGTTATCACCCATGGGAATCTTTCTTCCATAATGGCTGACTAATGCTGCGTGTTTCTATCCAGAAACAATTTCTTCCCCCTCGTCACGAAATGACATGTGCGCGAGGGGAGAATCTAGAATGTGACCCTGACTTCTAAGAGTGATGCAAATATCACCGCAGATACTTAAAGAGCTGAAGCTACGGCTTTGAATTTCGTGGTGCGTGTCTGCTCGGAATAAAATATTTCTTTCCACCATTACAATTCGTGAGGAAGAAGGTTTCGTGGGTGGGGAGCGGGGTTTTCGTAGGGCCCTGTTCGTCGCACGACATGGCGAAGTCCGTTCGATTTTAATCTTTTTTTCACACACTCTCTCTCTCTCTCTACCCACTCTCACCAGCGTCCCCATATCCACCTTCCCCTCCGTCCTCACATCTACCCCTACAACCATGCGAGCACAAATATTTATGAATTCCTGCAACGATAGCTCAGCGTCGGCCCTTAACTCTTTCAACCCTGCGCGGATTAAACCCCACCACCCATACCGCTCCTCCCCCAATCCCCCGACGGATCCGGCGGGAGCGTTTAAGCACTCCCGTCGAATAAACAATGCTTTAATGCCGTAATAAATGAATCGACCCGCTGCTTGGAAGTTTTAAATTCGTTCAATAAAAACCGGTCCATTAAAACGCTTGCAGAAAGCTAAAGGAGTTGTTTGATTTCTGACAGTTCTCTGTGAGAACTTTTCGGAGCTTCAGAGCTTAAATGCGAGAATCGTGAGTAACATATTTTAAGTATCTAGAATCATTAAAACCTCAAAGACCATTTTTTATGTTATCATTTATTGTAAAGCCATTTGTTGCGAAAGTATTTCAGCCTTGATTTAATTTCACAGAAAACGTCTTAAATACACCTAATAATGTAGGACGCAGAACTGATAGCGTAGCTTTCTCGTATCATTTTCCGATGCGTGAAACAAACTTCTATATTTTGAGGTATTTGGCGGATATGATATCAACACGAATTTAGGTATGGTTTTCCACTTAAATTCTGCCAAAAAAAACATTACCTACGCCAAAAAAAAATATCAAGAAATATTTAGGGAATGTATTTATATTTCATTTTTAAGAAATAATAAACTAACCTAAATTAAACATTTTCTAATCGAGTAGCTGTAAAAGATGAATTTTTTTCGGTACCTTATAATTTAAATCATTCCAACCATTCAAGTGAAGTTTATTGCTCCATTTTACAGCCATAATCACAACAGAACAAAACAAAAAGAAGATTTAATTAACCCCAAAGGTAATTTGTTGTGGGGTCACCATCAAGTACACTATACATTACCATTCCATGAAACATTAAACAATAAATAGTATCGCGAATTAAAAAACGCAAAATGCATAGAAGCTTTCCCTTTCTGATGTAAATGTAATATTTTAATGCATATCAATCATATAAAAAGTCTCGTAGCATCATAATTCAGATATAACCCGATGCAGATTGACTGGTTGTAGTGAAATGTGAAACCAACTACACATGGATGCGAAAAGTTACGCTGGGAACTTGAGTGGTAGACTCCAGTTGATATTGGAGCGGAGAGAATCAATCCCAATTATTAGATTTCCAAGAATGTCCGTTCATAAAAAATAAAAGTTTGACTAACATGCTTCGAGCTGATGAACCACGAGAAAGTAGAATGTTCCACCAAACTGCAGCGTACTCGTATTGCAGTGGTTATCGCTGTCCTTAAGCCATGGGAATTAGGTCGTTCATCCGTTCAGCGTAGCCTTTCAATCGAGGGAAGTCATTGTTATCAGCAGAACGGCATGTTTCTGAAGAAATTTTTATGGATCTCAATCGTCAAAAATGCAAACGAGTTTGAGAACATTGGAAGCCTAATTGAAAACTTTTTTTATCAAGAATGAAATTGAGTTTCAAGGTGCAATATTAACCCTAAAACATTTTTTGTCCTAGGAGTGACATGAGAACACGACGGATTGCGAATAATTATGTTTACAAACCAATTAAGAAATCACGAATGATTCATGTGAATTTTCCACATACTATACATGAGTCTATCTATTTCCTCTCATTATTACAGCAATGTATATTGAAACTACCCGAAGATGAATGGGTGATACATACTTTATGATTTTATTCCCAGACGATTAGCACTTCAATTGCACCCCGAAAACGCAAACTAATCTCCATCCCGGAACAATATGCAATAGGGTCTCGATGTTTTTTTTCTTCCTCCCGTTCGCAGCCAAGAGTCGTGCATGACTGAGTTTTTTACGGCTGTTTCGGGTCGAATCGTCAAAAATAAAAAATACGCGAAGAATATGCAGACCCGAGCGTGCCCGGAGCCATGTGTAACCCGGTTAAATAGCACGGGCGATATCGCACTGTGTCCGGCAACGTTTGCCGACTCGCTTCGCTTAGCTCGGCGGAACTCGGCGTGCACGAGCAAGCTGAAATATTCATACGCAAAACAAACAAAGAAATTGCAAGCCGCGGGCGCATGCGCTAAATTTCTCGGGGAGAAGTTTAGGACCATCGAACGTATCCCGATGGAAAGGGGAGAGCGGAGAGAAAAGTACGGCGGAAGAGGAGGCTGCGGACAGAGACGGGTGGAACCTGGTGGGGTAGCGGTAGCAGAGGGTCGTGTGTGCAGGTGTGTTTTTAACGGATAAATAACAGGAAAACTGTAAACGACTTTAATGTTCTGGAGCAATAAGTCCGCTGGCCATGGCACAAGCATTCTTATTGCAAACGTGTCTTCAGCATTAAACAGTTCTTCGTAAAACATATATCTCACGACCACTGTGTGATACAGCCTCGTCATAGGCATTGATTGATTTCTGTCAATAATTGATGAAATTTAAAAAAATCTATAATAACAGAAGTTTGAAATGCCATGTTAATATGTAAAGAAGAACAAAAAGAGAGTTAGCTGAAAATATTGAAGATAAATGGGATTTTACTAATTTTAGTTGGTAGCCAGGTAGGTAGAGGGCTGGGTTCGCTTCAAACATGATTGATACTCCTGGACAATCCCATCTAAGCGGTGAGGATTTATGGATGCAAGAACTTCTTGAGAAACATTTAAATGATGACACAGAGAAAGTAACTGGCTTCTCTTATCCAAATACGTGAAGTGTAGGGTTTAAAATGGCGAGAGCTCAACCTTCACCTTTCCAAACCAATAAACAGGTTTACGAAGCCCCAAATATATGTATGATGCAATTAAATGTGAGGCGATTAATAAACGCGCAATGCAATAAATTTGATTGTTTTAAATCTAAATAAATATATAGATATATGTACGAGTCATTTAATATTTTAAGATTTTATCCTTTAGTTAGCCTGAGTTTTTAGAATATTAAAAATTAGAATGCACACAATTGAAATTAAATGCACGAAAGGTAAAGTTTATACTCCATAGAGAGGTTGGAATATATGTATGATAGTGCAGTAGTCTAAATAGAAAAAGAATAGTAGCTTTTAAAAACTTTTGCCGTTGAAATGTTAGCATAAGATATCTGTTAGTTTCAAGTTGATATCATGTTCTACTGACATAAGGCACGATTCGGATGTTTTCAGTATTTGTAGGGTATAGCATACTTTAAGGGTAAATGACGTAAAACCTGAAAAAACTCCCAAAGTCCCAACAAACAGTTCTCATGAATCCGCGTGAATGGGAATGCATCATAGACAGAGGCTCAATTCTCCGATCTCCATCGTCACCAAAGGGTGGTAAATTTAGGAAAAATTCTAATACGCCAACATGTTCGTTAAATCAAGGTGAGCCGAGCATGAGAACATTTCCTTTAAGTCAAAACTGCTTCCAAGTAAAGATCCAGATTTATTTGAGACGAAATTTCGAATTTCCGACAGTGCTCACAAAATCGCGGAACGTAGTGGAGCACACACCTCCTCCCCTTATATAGCATCGGAGGTGGCCTGCTCTTATCGTGTGCACACGAGTGAACGCGACTCGCCTGTAAATAATTCGGAATTTTACCACTTGGGCGAATTTCTTCCATCGTGAGTTTCTCGACATTTTTTGA
The DNA here is from genome assembly GCF_022747635.1 of Hetaerina americana. Classification (NCBI taxonomy): domain Eukaryota; kingdom Metazoa; phylum Arthropoda; class Insecta; order Odonata; family Calopterygidae; genus Hetaerina; species Hetaerina americana. The sequence continues at coordinate 44,679,519 of NW_027287316.1, forward strand.
AGAGAAGGAGAAGGAAATTGAATTCTTCTCTCACCTCTCCCTTTTCTCGAGGGGAAAGAAGTGTAAAACGATAACTGCATGCGATATTCCGTGTTTCGAAGCATTCGAGGTGGTGTGGAACCAGGTTTTAAAAAATAAAACAACTCCTTGGAGTTTATAATCGCAGCACCACTTGAAATTAAAGTAACTCGGCAAAATGTGGCAATACACTTTTTTTTCTGCAAGGAGATAAAGAGATAGCCAACAAGTATTTCACCGTCACTTGTGTAGCATGACACCAAACACAGAATGGAAGTGGGCACTGGTTGGAGCGAGATCGTGGAAAGACAAAAGAAACGCTTTAGACCAGGGGTATAAGGATGTGGTCGCGACTGAATTTCACGAAGAGACCCTTTAAAAATATATAACTAATGTTTTGCCTTGAATTAGAGATTTAAACCCTAATTTTCTGTTCTTTCTCTTGAATCCAAGTCTGCTGCATTCTGACGGGAAAATATTCGGCCTTCACGGGAAACTAGGTCATAAGAATGCAAAGGCTCTAACAATGAAATTTATATAAAAGGACTTTTATTTTAAACTGATAAAAATTTAAGAAGGTCATACGTGTAACAAAGAGATAAGTGAGAGAGAAAGAAGAGGAAAAAAGGAGATCCGTGGGAGTTAAAAAATGTAAAATGTTTTTGATGTCATTTAATAGTATAGAAATATAATCTTTTTGAATTATTCCCTAGCTATTAAATGCATCACGTTTATTATATTTCAAGAAATTCCTTAAATAATATGTGTGAATTACAATTCGAAAAAGAAAAATTGTTTGCGTAGCAACACGTGGAAAATAGTGTCTTTTCCCGGGGAGAGTAAAATGTGCCATTAAAATAGGCCTCTTTATCGAAATTAGCCTCAAATAAGCGTGGACGCTATTGAAAAGTATTATGTAAATACACATACATATATGACTTATGTGAAAGTCTCACGGATGAGAATAATGGTGTGTATCAAATTAGCACAAGCGAAAAAAAACAAAAACACAGAAACACACAAAAAAGAAAAGAAACGTTCATGTTTTCGCATTTTCGTTGGTCAATCCATCTTTCTCAAGGAAGAAACATGTGACATTTATAATGAATATATATATATATTATATAGTATATAATGTACTATTTATATTATGTGTACAGTATATATAATGGAGGAACGCTGGTGATTAAATTTTAGAACCATTTAAGTCAAATACTTATTAACGATCTATTTATCTATCTCTCCCCTATTGTCATACCCAGATCTTTAGAACTAAGTTCAAATATCCTTATGTTCAACTTAGTCCAATACGGAAACTGCAACTATCAGGTCCCTTAGATTTTATTTATGACTTTTATTTATAAAATATGAAATAACTTTCTTGCATTGATAAGAAGATTCACTTTTTATGACGTTTTTTCTTAAGTTTAATGAATATATTGTTTCATGGCAAAATATTTGCGATGGTATAGGCTCCGAAAATTGAAAAATTATGTATAATTTCTTATTCTCACCACTGAGAACCGTAAGAACGAATGAAATAAGACGCTCAATCATAATATACGTATTAGATAAATAAGCCGTGACGAGGAGCTACGAATTCAAATTCCGATTATCGAATCATATAGAGTATTCTTTAAAAGGGGCCTATTCAATAATGAATGAATAGGGATTTGGTACCCGAATCATTAACTGTGCAAAAATTTAAAATTTATATTATATTGTTTTAGTATGAGTACCGTATGTTTGGTCCAGTACCATTGAATTGACTACAGTAATTCGCCAGCGGGAGCAGTTGAAAGTTGAAACATCTTCAGTCCAGACTTCTGGTACGATACTCCTGCATAAACTGTGGGATAACATAGATAAATCCGGATGTGATCGAACTATTTCCCAAACTATAGTTACCTTGAACGGTTAGTAAGTTAAACTCATGGATGGAGAAAGTTAAAGAGTTGAAAGTTGAACTATCTCCGGACACCTTCTTCTTGTTCCAAATAGAATAGGAATCTGTTGATCTTCAGATTATAATTAATTTTATTTCATGTAATATTTTATGTGGTATTTCACGTCCCAAAAATGGATTAAACAACATTTCACATAGCCTAAATCGCAATGTATTTCGATGGAAAAACAGAATGCAGAGATTCATAAAATGAAGTTAAGACGTTGAAATATCGAAACAAGGATCGCTTTTTAAGAAATATATCGTCAAATTTGCGCCTGCTTATGATGATGAAAATGCTTTCCACGAGGGTTTTTTCTTCACATTGAGGAACAAAAAAGGTCACACGGCGCTATATCTGGACGATGGGAAGGATGAACAAGACACACTATCTCTTGTTTAACGAGATAATCGCGACTTCGCGGCCGGTTTCGTGGAACCCCTTCCCTCGCGCAAACACTTCTCATGGGCTTTTTTTTGGTACCAACGTGAAGATTGTACTTTCTAAAATGTCAAATACTTCTGATACCATTGTTAACGTCATCCGACGATTTCTCTCGCAAAAGCAGCAGTGTTGTTATCGTTCTTCCACGTGAGCAGTTGGTCACTGAAGTTGCGGGTTCGCTTTCTTTTAAAATTGAATTGCTACCCTGTGTTTTAGAGGAGAACTCCACAAGCCGCCTCTTTATATCGACCTTAGCTAATGATTTGTTCACGCAAAAGGCTAATTTTAATATAGTCTCGGGTTTTAAATCCACCGTTGCTGTATACGAACCCAACATTTTTCAACTTGAAGCGGATGCCTCAGACACAAAGACATCAACATGTACCGAATATATGTGACAAATGAAGCTTGAATGAACACGAAAACAATATAAAGTTATTGCACAGTAATGAGTGATAAAAAATTATCCTCACTCTTTATTGAATATCCCTGGTATACAATAACAGGAGAACACCTTAACACGTTCATTCATCCATCTACTGCAGTCAGCTGCCCACTTAGAAGTAAGCAGTTTTATATTAGGCCATGTTAAGGTAATCCCTTACCACCGATGATGCTTCATTTCATTTTATAGAATTCTCCGATGACCACACTCCACATTAAAAATTAATTTTCCAGGGTTCACCCGGCCAAGCTCTCACGCATCGCCCCTGCCCCCCCCCCCCCAATCCCCGCACGAGACCCTTTACCCCTCGATACTAATGGCGAATGCAAAGGAGACGTGCTGAGTTGTGATCGACCGGCTTTGCGTCCCCTGCAGCGCACGGCAATCACACGTACCAAAACGCTCCCCAGCATTTAAGTCAGACCTCTCTGCTAGAACCCCAGTGACATTTTGGATCGGTCAAGCCGTCAGAATGGGGCGTGTTGTGAGGAAACTACTTACCCCTCCCCAAACACACATACAAGCACACACACACGCACGCAAACCCTTCACTCTTGAGTCCCCTACTCCATTCCCTCTAGGGGAGGGTGGTTGCGGAAGTGACCAATTGGGAGAGATCGCCTTGGACCACTGAGCCGTGGAAAGCGTCGTTGTCCTAGTGAAGGATGACGCGGCATATGGCAAAAGGGGGTGGCTTTGTGAGGGTTTCTCGATCGACGAATACGCATTCCGATAGGAGGCGCTGCGTGCGGCAGATTCGGTGCGTGCACGGAACGCTGCCTAAAGATTTTTTTTTTTATATTTTTAATTTTGCCGCAAGAGCTGCCGGTGGCCCATAAATTGCGCGGCCCGAGATTATGAGCGACGAAAAATAACGATAACGATGAAATATATAATGAGCGACCGACGGAAAGTAAAAGTCCAGCCATTTTCTTTCCGTCGTTTCTTTTGCCCGTCAACATAATTACAGTGTGCCCCAACCCCCATATCTCCGGGTCCTTACATGCTAAAAAGTACAGCTACGGGGAATTTTGAAGTTAATAGTAGAACTGCCATTGATCCGCACGACAGTTTCCCTTTTTATCGCACTAAATTAAAAATTTTTCGAACTATCAACTGAATTTTCCAGGCTCAGAAGAAATATTTCTTCTCATGCCTGTGTTATCGCGTGTTATCTTTCCGAACATGTATTTGGCAGAATATATTAACTTTACGAGATACTAATGCTAACACACGGTAAAAGGCAAGAGGACACAGACATTCCTCAATGTAGTAAATTGCGATTGTATGAAAAGATTTGTATTGGTACATTGTAAGTGTATTTTATTAATAATGATTAGAATTTAGGTAAACTCTGACACCCCTGGAACAAACAGTCTTTTGAATTTAGGCCAGTTAAGAAATGAATTTTCAATTATATGCGAAATTTTTTTCAGTGACCATGGGTTGCTCGCATAATCTTGTGAGTAAATCATTCGCCCACAGACCGATTGAAAATCCCAGCAAGGGCATGCATGTTATGCAGTAAATGTTCCCATGACTAAGTATTAGGTGGCATGTAACAAGATCTTAGCCATCGGGAACATTACTACTTTTATGTACCTATGAAGAAAATAATACACATGTGATGGGTTTCAAGGTGACTTTCAGGCGTGGCAGACACGTCTCCGCAAGTGTACTGATGCAGGGGGAGAGTATTTAGAAGAATTTAAAGCATTTGAACAAATCCGATCAATAAATCTATTTTTCCCAGAAAATACGCATTACTTTAATAGTGGACCCTGTATTCCTCTGGTTTTATTTAACCTGAACTTAATATGCATAGAAACTTCATCGTTATTTGTGACCAGAAGTTCATAGTAATAAATGACAAGTTAATAAATTACAATTGTTCGATAAAATGGAAATGGTGGAGATTGGTTGGCAAACAAAACGCAGAAATTGAGAATGCGTGAAAAGTTTGCGATTTATCAGATATGCGATTCAAATTAACCTTCCGATTTTTATCAAACCCTATCCTGATTAATTTTCTTTGGTCGGCACTAGATAACCTTGTATCGGACATCAAAGAACAGTTTTTAGTGCCTGACCAAGAAAAATTGGATGTGCTATCTTAGTTAGAAGGTGCAAAGCATGACACATGCTCATAAAATAATGCCCGTTTAATAGACATAACATTTTTATGTGAAATAAGATTAAATAGGAGGGATTCCTCTTGCCTGCGTAATGCTACGAGTCAAAAGTAAGGTGCTCGGTCATTAACCTCCATTGGTCATCGGGTGAATTTACTGCAAGAGGAACGCTTGAACGTCTAATTTACGCTCACCGAGTTAGGAAACTTTAAAGAAACGTTACCGTTCGGTATAACAATACATCATATTGCGAGATGCCTCTGATGATTCTCGTGACCTAGAGAATCAGGTATCTCTCCGCTCTCCCTCAGTTTTCCCTGGGTCCAGAGTTCAAACAACAGTCACTTCCGAAGAGGAACTCGGGACTAGCGATCTATGTTTTAGAAGATTGTCGTCATCACCTTGTTATCCTTTTAACAAGATTATACATTGTAAAATTAAAGTCATAAATAATTTTTCCTTTCTGATAAACGATCGATGAAATAGTGCAACAATAAACCTTAAACGAGACCCTTTTTGGACTCCCCCTGCCCATGTAAGGAAATACAATGAAATGTTACATCTTCATCTCCATCAAAAGGCTTACGTAATTGAAGGACATCGTCTCAAAGTAATTTTAAAGTGATATGGAATCGGTCGCCGGAATTCCAAGAAAAATAAATCCGAGTAATGGTTGACATTGTCAAGAATGACCTCTTCTGATAAAAGATGAAGAAATAGGGAGGAGGGATAGTTCGGAGACCATACGAAACGGTAACACAAAAAGAGAGTGGGAACAACAGCGAGGTAGTAGAGGAGAGTAGAGTAGAGGAGACAGATGGAATGCCCTACGACAGGTAAGGAGGACGTCACGTACGCAAGATAATGTAGTCAAGGTCGTACACTGCTCCCAAGAAGAATTGCCTAATAATGATTCAATTAATCAGTCAAGGTATTCTATTTAAAGTTAGGTTTTGGACCGTCCGAAACGATAATTATCTTCTACGTATCGCGAGAACTTTCTTTAGTTTGTCCTGCATCATTTCCTTCATTTATTTGTTACTTCTATCTCCTTTCATTTGGTCTTAAAAGTTTATTCTCTTACTTTCTCTAACTCGCTTACCCTAAAAGACCCTTCCCCTTCTATCACTACCTTCACCATATCTTTCAAATGTGTCCTCCACCCATTATTTTCTCCCTTCTTCGGAGTTCCCCGGCAACTTCCCCTTTTTGGTCATCGCATTTAAAACTTAGTCGCCTGTCTTTCTCTCCGTCCATCTTATTTTACCATTCTTCTCCTCGCCCACATTTCACCAACCTCCTCTTGCTTCAAATACCAGATTTCACATCCACGTGAGACTTTTATGGGGAAACACTTACTCCCTTCGATCTTTTATTTGATGCCTTGGTATCCGACATCCTCGCCTTTCGCCCAAGAAACGAGCGAACTTTATGCTTCGTCATTTCTGACGAGGAGTGAAAGTAAACGCTCATGCTTTGTGTGTAAGTCTTGCATGCAAGTCCAAAAAGGAATGTCGCATGAGGTGTGCGCAGGACACCCATCCCTCCTTCCCCCACGTGATGCAATGCGACTTTAGGACAGGCCTCCCCCTCTACTCCTCCCGCCACAACCCCCCTCACACCGAGTCAGTGCGATCGCGCGATTAATGGATGCTCCCCCAAGGTCAAAATAAAGAGCGCTCAGGGAACACAGGCTGCCGATTGCCCGCCACCGTTAAACAGACGGAGCTGCCGTCATGCGGAGGGAGAGTTCGGAATGGGGAAGAATGAGCCTTGTGTTGATGGAGGACGTCAGGTTAGGAGGGATTGTGTGAGGAAGGGGAGGGCGGCGGCGGAAGGTGGCAACGGAATGACGCGATCGCCGGATTCGATACACAAATAAAGGGCCTGGAAGAAAACCAATCTCCTGGGAGGCTGACATTATAAGGGCCCCTCCCTCACACACTCCCCAACACACAAACACTCGGTAAAGTGACCTTTGTGGGTCACGGGTAGAGGTCTGAATGGTCGGAGGAACATTTAGGTCTTCGGAAGGCAGTCTCTCGAGAAGAAAGGATTATGGGTAGAAGGGAATTGGGATGGAAGGGAAGTGAGAGAGAGAGAGAGAGATGGTGAGGGTGTGAGGAAAACACGGGGGTAGAGAGGAAGAGAGAGAGAGAGAGAGTGAGCTAGCGAGGATGGAATTTAGAGGAAGTGGGAGTGACAGTTGGAAGTGGCGAGTAGATGTGAGAATAAGAGATAAGGGGAGAAGCGGAATCATTCTCAGAAAAGAGGATAACGTAGTATCTCTGAAACATCCCTCCCTTCGCATTAACTTGCGTGCACGCTTGTACGGAAACGTAAGTAGTACAATTAGTAGGGCCAGCAGTAAGAAATGTATACTGTAGGTAAGTCAAACACGTGAAAAAATACAAATTTAGTAATATGTGTGTGTGTATATATATATATATATATATATATATATATATATATATATATATATGTGTGTGTGTGTGTACGTGTGTGTGTGTGTGTGGTTTTAAACACACGTTCTCTTGTAAGCGGATCTTAACGGTAAAAAATGTTAACGCTGCATTTTGTGGAATACTATTACTATCACAAAGTAATTCTATGAAAGAATAAAGATTGGCGGTAATTTAAATTCCTAAAACATTATCCACATAAGCATATAAATATTGTACTTTGCACTGGCGTTTAATAAACGAGAGAAAATAACTTATATATTGCACCTCATCGCGAAGAAACTCCATACGATTCTACCCTAAATTTGTTTCATCAAACCGCTTAATTCATTAATTCTCTCATATTTAACATTACAATTTACTACGAGAAGTTAATTTCTTTGTAGCACGTGAAATTCGTCATTTTTCTCGTTATATTTTTTGGGACGAGATTTTAAAGTAACTTTAAAAGAAGTGAATGAAAGAAATCAACACGTGTTTTTACTCGATTTATTTCATTATCTTTCATATATATATATATATATATATATATATATATATATATATATATATATATATATATATATATATATATATATATAGTATAATCTAGAAGTGAGAAAAAATATTATTTATGTTCTTTATAACATATACGACCTATTCCTTTTTATCCATACAATGTTTTTCATTCCTCAGAGAATAAGTGTAAGTTTAAAAAGAAAATTCCTCGCTCTCTCTCAGGAATACGCCCTTTATGTAGGACGTCTGAGCCTGAAAGAGATTTCAGATGAAAAGCAGACTGAAATTTAAAAACGTGGAAAGATGCAGTGCCTGAAAGTAAGCAATAATCCATTCTTTTGCAAAAAATGCAAGGATGCAAAATAAGTATTCTACTTCTTTCCGTTGGGTGAATCCAGCAATTAGGATGAATTTGAACACACCCCTGGGCATATTTTCTGCAACGGTTTTCGATTCACCACCATCTAAAACCCTGCTATATTCTTTTTGAATATCGTTCTTCTTTGCGGGAACGTACGTAGACTTCTGAGATATTAAGTCCCTGGTATTCAAGAAAAACCCGCCAACCATGCTTCCCGCTCTGGCTCGCAGAGTCACAAAGGGATAAAGAAATAGTATGATAAGAGCTTGGCCACTTAGTTGGGGAGAAGAGGGAAGAGTGAGAGGAGCATTAGGATATCGTTTTATCAAGCCAAGCCTGTATACCATTCGTTACGATACGCTTTCCGAAAACTACAATGAAGTAGAATTTTAGTGGGGAAGATTTGTGCTACTGCTAATCGTAATTATTGCGATGGAAAGAACTCTCAGTGAAATAAATCTTGTATATCAAACTTGAGTTTCGAAATAAAAAAATTAGAATGGAAAATCCTGGAAGTCATTGATAATACCGTGCAGAAATCAGAGGCTTATTGTAGTGGACTCATAAGAATTCACGATAAAGGAGTATCAGAGATACTTTAGTCACCTAGTTAAGTCTTTCCGGAAATGAGTAACAGAAGTCTCCCAACCAAATTCACTGGCCTTTATTCCGCTTGAGTGGATGAAGTGAAATTAATTCTCAGTCAATCTATGGAGTCCGCTAACAAATTTTCCGAAGGAACTTCCCCGAGTTCACAAGGTTTTCTAGGGATTATCATCAGTTTATGAGGGTATTCCACATTCCCAAACAAGTGTGTATAATGGACAAATATAGGTCGTGTAAGATATGTAAAATAGCTGATAAAAACTGAATGAGGTCCAGGTCACTCACTCGTCCTACTCGTACCCGTATTGTGAAGTATCCTGAACTATTATAATTTAATACAAGTTAATCGAAGTTAATAAAATGGTGAAGAAATATGACCAAGCCTACGTTGTATAGTCTTGTTTTTTAGAGACCATATAACCTATTGCCTGGAAGCTTGGTAAATGATACATGATAAAGATGCAAGAAATTTGGCTGTTAGAGCAGATATTGCTGTTCCGTCAATTCCCTACGAGTATAAAAAAAACTTCTGAGCATTGCCAGTAATCACGTACTGTCGGTGAAAAGAGTCAAAGAGTAGATAATTCATTTGATCTTAAGCACATTTCAAGTAACTCTGATTAGCGAGCTATACTTTTCAAAAGCATCTGAATTGTTTATCATAAAATTTGAAGACATAATCCTTCTCCCTTAATCTTTATCGAGTCTTATATTGATTCTATTTCCAACTGTCCTTGTTGATGCATTATTATGGCGCAGATTTACTTAAGCGCCCTTATTCCAGGTGAGCTCATCTTACGAGTTTATACTTAAACCGCATATGCTGCCTCTGCAAAGCTCCACGTATGTATGTACGTTGATGTAGGTCACAAGAGAGCCGCCGGAGTGTGGGTTAATGATCGATTGTGCCAGGGCTTTCGATCGAGTGTATGGAATCTATCTCTGGGATAAGGGTACCCCACTGCAGTAGATGAGAAGTTCTGCAGGTATTCCGAGATTCATAAATAAGCCATCCGTAATCGGAGGTAGTACAGCCGCTCGCATTTATTACAGAATGGTTGCCTGAAGTTTCCGTACGATCAGCAACACATCCTGGGCAACAGAATCTTTGAACAATTCTCATATCCGACCGATGCATCACAGTTTCCCCCTCAAAGTCTATCGTATCACTCCCGACTGAGTTTCTTGGGGGTCCATGTATTCTCCTCTTGGTCATGATCAATAACGCCAATCGAAGGTGCAGTGCAGTTTCCAGTGTTATTCTTACATTTATTCCGTGACTTTTTCATTTTTTGGAAAGGCAATATTATCCGCCTTTACATAAAATTCTGATTATTCCCGTTGCTGGCAGGCTGAGTCAGCGGCATCTTTTACCAGTGAAGTTACAATCAAGGCATTCAGTTTCTATATTTCTATGCTAAATGCTAACTTTATATTGGAGAAAATATTGAAAAACGGAACATCTCATCAGCTGAATAAAGGATAAGATGTAAGTAAGCTGGAAAGGATGATGTCGGTTACTCATTTTAGAGAATCCTCAACTCTAAGTAGCTGGTTAAAGGACGGTTACCTGCTTATCTGATATACTAATATACACTTGCAATTGACAAAATTTCCGTATATTGGACGGTTAGGAACTTTTCTAGAATTCATGAAATCTCATTTGAATTTTCTAAATATCAGTCTTATATTCTGTTTGAAAAGTAATTTCCTAACGATGAAAGAGCATACTTTGACCCTTACTTTTGAAAACGAATATATGTTATTTGTACAAAACCCATAGACACTGATATGAAATTATCATGGTTAAAAATTTGAAATCTCCTAATAATCTGTTTTGTAATTAACTCCGCCCCTTGATAGGTATAGGTTATAACTACGCCCCTCGTATAGGTATACATTTTATCGTTAAATAGCATTTATTAAGTTAATTCCATAATTACCTTTATAATTAACCCAACGATTCATTTCCTAGTTTTGTAGTCTGCAAACACTCCAATGACCTACAAAAATATTTTTTTCGCTCAACATATTGCATTAGTAACAGTTCCTAACAATATAGTTTAAACCTCGGAGAGTGACTAAGTGATCTACGAGTGAGAAATAACTTTACTTATCGAGTGCATATCACGAAAGAAATGCTACTCATTCCTCCCTGCCCTCAATGAACTATTTCATGAACATAAAACCTTATGTAACTGTCATATCATTTATCTGATATCTCCGTCTGTAATAACCATAGCTTTTACTTGTATCAATCATTCAATTTAACAATAAATTTGAAATAAACTCTTGGATTTGCTAATTAGGCATAATTCCCGCAAGGTGACACAACTAAGTACATTTCTATCACTGCTCAAAGCACGAATTATATGAGGTAGCGAGATGAAACTAGTGCAGATTGATTCCGGAAGATGTTATGCCAATGACTCTCCCTCCCGACTCCAGTCAGTAGCGATTGCCCCACCCTTAACTGTGCGCAGTCCCTTTTCAGTAAAATAAACGCACCGCGTATTCCACGCACATGAGTTTCGTGTTTGCATCCTCGTATGATAACGTTTGGCGATTGGAAGTGTAAAAGCAATTTTTTTTGCGTGTGCGGATTCCCAGCCGGTCCAGGCCGACTAGTGCGGATGACGGGGTCACGAGGAGAGAGGCAGCCGGTGTGGCGGTTGCCGGGGGGGGGGAGAGGAGGGGGAGCGAGCGAGCGGCGAGGCCTCCCGCCATCATGGCCACTTCTCCCCGTTCCGTTTGCGGCACGGAATGCAGGGCAGCGTGCGCACGCACGGGAGCCCCAGCGCTATTGGCGATTGGGGATTCGGCACGGCCGTGGGGCAGCTGAGGCGGCGACCAAACAGGCCGACCCAAACCATCCAGCTTCACGTCGGGCTGGCCTGTGAGATTTAGGCTCACGTCCGAATCGATACGGTGGCTTCCGTGTCATTCGAGTACTAGAAATTCAACGTAGACCACATGTTACAGCTATCTATATACGTCAATTACCCTAGAAGAGCAGAGCATTCGATAAATGAACTACACATTCGTAGTCTTGAGCAGAGAGAAATAGTTGATACTACCACCATTGGCATTTTTCACCACGGAGGAAACAACCATGTCAACAGAATCTCGAATGGATGCGCGATTGTTGTTTTCCCTAAATTATTGCAGTTCACCCAAAGGTCGTCCAATATTTTATACTCATACAATATCAAACAGCCATTGGGACTGTAGTTAAGTTTTCATAAAAACCTCAATCAGTGCATGGAGATGATAAAAAATACGATAGCAGTGAAAAAAAATGAGGAATAGAAAAACTGAAGGCGTTCGCATATTGAGGGTTGGAAACCTCCCGGCGGATAGGCCGGAGGAACTATTCGATGCTCTTGGCAGCGTTTTTATCGCTCGAGAAAATCTCTATTCTCGTTTCTTGGTTTCTGTTGCCACGATCGTGATGGTTGGCTTCAGTTTGGGCAGAAATTTCTCCTCATGGGAGGAAGAAGACATTATGAGTCGGAAATATCGAGGGTTAGGGGAGGTGGCCCAACTCGATCCAAAATTTTTGAACCCGTTATAGGTTCCTTGAATTGCTGAAGGAGGTGAGCGAAACCTTCCTGAATGCCCACCCAGGACCTGTGCATACATTCCCAAAAATGAATATTTTTTTATCTAAACCCGATTTCATTTTCTACTGCGCTTCACGAAAACGAAAACTCCTAACTAATTCCTAATCTCATTCTCATATATTCATTGTCAAAGAAAAAAAATCTGCGATTCCTTTTCGAAGTTATGAATATATTTCTCTTCTGATGCACAGAAATTCAAATTTGCTAAGGAACGTATCTTAGACATTCAATGAAAATCTTCGACTACTCAGCTATCCACATGAATCTATCCAATCATGATTTGAGAATTGTCTATGACTCGATTGGGATGCAGTTGACGTAGTAACTTGCAGAACAAATACTCCGACGTAATTATGCGACACAATAACTGTCTCCTTTCAAATGAAAATTTTCCCATCGGTCAGGCTTCCCATTCATATCTCAGCTGATGAAACTTTCCGGAAAGTTTGCTGTAAGTTCTACCCTTGAAAGTTTTTTTTCACTCGATGCGTCACACTCAGATAAGAATAGCGAGCGTGGAGACGAGCACACCCTAACCCTTTTCCAAGAGGGATATCGACTTCGTTTTTCGATTAAGGTGGATAAAATACGTAATCTCTTTTATTTAAACTAATATTTAAGGACAGTAGTAAGTGCAAGTACTAAAATTGTAGTTTTCGTACTTACGATTCAGTACAATACAGTCGAAATCATTCCAATCCGCGGTCTCAATTAATATACTACCTTGATCAAAAATTTCCCGGAATTTATTCAGAAAATTAAAAATACAAGTTTATTCATCTAAATCTATATTGTCCCCTTCAAAGTAATCCCCATCGACTGCAACACACTTATGCCAGCGCTTGATCCAATCCTCGAAACATTTTTTATATTCGGTTTTCGGTATGTCCATCAGTGCTTCCTGCGATTTTTCCATTATTTCCTCTCGGCTGCTAAAACGCGTTCCCCGTAATGGTTTTTTAACTCGATTGAACAGAAAGAAGTCACAGGGAGCCAAATCAGGTGAATTCGGTGGCTGTTGGATGGTATTTGTTGCATTTTTCGTCAAAAATTACGAATAATGATAGCACTGTGCGACGGTGCGTTATCATGGTGCAAAATCCACGAGTTTTCTGCCCACATTTCTGGTCTCTTTCGGCGAATTGCTTCACGCAAACGTCTCATAACGCCCAAATAATACTCTTTGTTTACTGTCTGGCCTTCTGGCAAAAATTCATGATGCACTACACCGTTGTAATCCATGAAAACCGTCAGCATTGCCTTCTTTTTTGACTGAAAACGACGTGGTTTTTTTGGTCTCGGCTCATTTGGTGAACGCCATTCACTTGCCTGATGTCTGGATTGCGTGTCGTACTCATAAACCCACGTCTCGTCTCCAGTAATGATCCTTTTGATGAATGTGGGATCGGATTCAGCCTCGCAAATCATGTCTTTTGCGACGTCAACACGGTCTCTTTTTTGCATGAAATTGAGGTCTTTTGGCACCAACTTTGCTGCTACACGACGGAAACCCAAATCATTAACCACAATGTCTTGGGCGGATCCATAGGCAATGTTCAAGTCCTCCGCTATTTCTCTGATGGTTAATTTGCGGTTATTGACCAACATTTCTTTTACTTTATCAATTTTTTCACCGACTTTCGATGTCGATGGTCTGCCACTGCGTTCATCATCTTCGATTGACTCACGACCACTTCTGAACCGCTCGTGCCACTGGTAAACGACCGTTTTTTTTAGAGAATCGTTGCCGAAACACTTTTCCAACATTTCCAACGTCCGTGCGCCACTAAATCCGTTTTTTACGCAAAATTTAATACAAGTTCGTTGTTGCAAATTTAAATCCATTTCTGAAATTGTAAAAAATCGCCAACACACACAGAGATAGATGTACTCTTGGCTACGTAACTTTTGCAAATGTCAAGTTATGACACTAAGATTTAAAGGGAATATCAACAACAGATGTACCAATTTAACAAAAAAAAACAGAACTCAAATCGGAACGATGGGAGCGCCACACGGTGGTTATTCCGGGAACTTTTTGATCAAGGTAGTACATTTTCAGATTAAAGCAATTTTTATTCCTGTATAACTTTCCCACATACAGTTAAACGAAATAATTTCCAATATAACGGCATTTACTGCTTCACTCAAATGCATTCGGTAGTGACAGTAACCGTAGTTGCCGAGATGGCATTATTTCATAAGTCCTACCATGTCATGATATTTGATTAAGTTCCTATTTAAATATTTACTCTTAATTTATAAGAACCACCATCAAAACTCTTAATCGAATTAGAGGCTTTGATGAGAATGTAAGTGCTTATAAAGATTATGTAAAATACACTGGTATTAGTGACTACTCTCCACCTGTGTATTTCTTGCAAAACTTAAACTTCCAAAAAGGATTAGAAATTAGCTACCACTGTTATAAGCTTAGATTTGGATTCAATAATTTTCCAACCCCTGCATCATGTTACTCGAGTAAAAATTCATTTTGAATAGAGTAACTGGGAACTTGGATATATACTCTGTCAAATTATTTGAGACGATAGTTCCCAATCAAATATAGTATACAGATCGGATGTATGGGATGGCCGCGTTGTTACTTGGCAAATGCGATCGAAAGAAATCTAGGTTTGCTATGTTTACCAGTGCGAATGACAATATCTCATGAGTTCAAGCATGTCCAAATCAGTGGAGGCAATTTAAAAACCATGCCGACCCGGCCACCTGGAGCGCGAATGGTTCTTTGCCCTTTCCCGGAAAAGGTTCAACGGTCGTGGAAGCAACGATCTCAGTTCGATTCACCACCGCGACCCACTTACGCGACGCTGAAATCCCTACGCCAGGCATCTCGGCACCTCACGTCCCCGGATAGAAAAGAACCTACCCCTCCCCAACTCTTATATGGCGGACTTATCAAAGAAATCGCCGGGTTTCCCTTTCCACACACTCACCCACTTACTCTCTCACCCCGTCAACGACGCTTTTATTCCTCGCCATGCTAAAGACTCCCTCCATCCCTCTCCAACTGTTGACGCGATCCTCGGCCGGCTCGGTGCGCCGGTCTCGGGTGGCGATGAGATCTCGAGACCGCCGCCGCGCCGGAGGCGGAAAACATCCGTTTTTGAGCGTCCGTAATGAGGAATGTCCAGCGGGGAGGTGGTGGGCGTTTCGGCCTCGGACCCACAGAGAGAGGAGCGGAGAGGAACCGGAGAAGGAGATCATGTGAAGAGCGGGGGGGTAAGGGGAAGGGGGGCGAGTGACTGGTGTGAAAGCAAAAAAGAAATGCAAGCGGAGCGAGAACCAACTCCGGTCCATCTGCATTTCTTTCTTTACCCTCTTCTGTCTTTTCTCTTCTCTTTCTTTCCCCGTTCCTTTGGAGACCCGTTCGAGCATACCACTGACGTACACACACACACACACACAAGCCTCTTTCCCCCCCCCCGACCCTCTTTCCCGGTGTACCCTCGCTCATAGCCCGCCTCTTTATCTCTCTCTTCCTCTCTCCGAGACTCGAAAGAGAGGGAAGTAAGGAACTCAACCGCGCGGCGACGAGAAGCGAGATGAGAGAGAACTCCCGTCTCTCCGTGACCCTTGACCTTTTCCTCGAACGGTGTATTGATCCGGCCGCGCCCGCCACGTTCTCCCTCTCTCTCCCTCGCCTCCCACCCCCTTCGCCCCTCTCTCCCTGTCTCTTTCTCTCTCCTTCCTCCACATTCATTCTTCATTCCTCCCTCCCACTTTCGTCTTCCCCCTTCGTTTCTTACATCTATCCATCTTTTCCCAGCACTCCCCCCCGCGCCTCTAACTTCCTCCCGTCCTCCGGTGTGTGTGACACCAGCAGTCCCGCTATCCTCCGTGGGCTACGCAGGCTTCGCACCCACCCACCTGCCGTCCTTTCCTTCGTGCGAGGGTGTTTTCCTTGGCACTGATTAATATTTACGTAAAATCCTCGGATTTTTCCAGCACGACTGTCCCTGCGTGTGTTTCGCACTTCGCTTGTCCGGCAGTATTTGTACATATATATTTATGCTTTTGCATTTATTTTCGTTGTGCGAGTTTTTAGTGAGTGGGCATATTAAACAATATGCTTCTACCCGTAAACCGCAAGTAAAGGATAATTTGTATTTCTGTAATCTGTATTTCAGAAATGTATCGAACAAAAATTTTTAACGGTTCGCACGGGTACATTTGATGGAAAGAGCTCACTGATTACAATCTCAACTTTACAATTCCTATATTTTGCCAATGAAGCACATCATCCCCAAAAAAACTTGTCATTTAAGCTCTAGCTTACGTCGACAATAGTAATTATGTCCATCGTTTGATGGAGTATATGATATTTTCATGCATTTCAATGCCTAATAACGGATATATTAACATGATCCATATCTTGGCATTTAGTTCTTTATTGCAAGGAGAAGAACTGTGGCCGGTAACTTCACTTCACAATGTGTATATGTTCAGCTTCCTTCACAAAAAATTATTCCCAGAAGTGTATAAATTCCATCCACATTCGTTTTATATGAACATAGATTCCTATATTTTTATTGTTAATTAACATGTGGTTTGGTTAGAAGCATGGCGTCCCGAAATATCAATCACGCCAATAATTTTATTATTTTAGAGTCAACGTATTAATGACCTTCAGTCTCAGTGTTTCCTTAAAAGGATTCCGATTTGAAAATTAATACAGTAGCAAAAACGTATAAGACTACAACACATGCTGTAGTCTGATAAATTCCTTCATAAACCCTCATTCACCATAGGTATAGATAGGGGTTTCCCGGTCATAAGGTCATAAACAATCAATCAAATTCCACTCTGTCCGGCATGACATCCTCTATTATAAATCACATTTAAACGCCCAAAGTCTGTTTTCGTCGAAAATGGTGCATTTCCTGATTATCTTTCGAAGTAATTTTGTTTGCATGACTGATAAAAATATTTTTACACGACTATCGTAGCGTTAGATCCCTACGTCTTTGCTTTCATTTCCAGCATTCATTCTAATTCACCCGTCCTCCATCTCTTATCCCAGACATTCGTCACATTTCATCAAATTCACTTGATTCCCTGTACACTTATTTACCTTCCGTACCGCCTTCCCATCCGAATTCACTCCCACTCCATCGGCCAATTCCCCCCACCTTCATATCTCCATCAACCCTTCCCTCTTTATTCTCTTATCTCTTCTATCAACATTGTCCATTTTTATTTTTTTTATGCATTACGCACGAGTTTTCCCTCGACTTATTTTTATTTTCTTTTTCATGTATCATTATCTCCGTCCACTTTTGCTATCGTAATGGTGAGGAGAATTAATGATCCCAATTCCGCTCCAAATAAAGACTTTTACTTTCTTCTCGCTCTCTTTTCCTCCCATGACCTTTTTTTTCGGCAATTATTAAACTGGTTGGACGGCTCGCATTCACCGCAAGACGTTAATTGATGTCTTTTTAATGCTGAGCATACATTACTCCTGTTGCCGAACTGTGAACTCTACGTTGTTCAAATTAATTGGACCAGTTTTGGGTAAAGGGCACTTCCTAAGTTGCTATAAGAATTTTAGAAAATTATTTTATGAAATTATAATGATAAAGTGGAACATTTTGATCTATTTGAATTGCAATGCATTATACATAGTGTCAGAATTTTCAGAAAAGCACGCTGAAAAACATTTAATTGCTCGTTTTCTCCTTTTGTTTTTGTCTCAATTATTTTCTAACCATTTTATCTGTTCCGTTGACTTATATTTTATTTATCCTATTTATCAATATTTATTTATCAATTGCTCTCTTTTCCGCTCATCACCTTCCCTACAACTTCATTTCCGTATTTCAGAGACACTGCAGCAGAATTTATTGCATTATACAAGAAGGGGAAGTTTTACAGTTTCTCTCAACGGCGAATTTCTTATTGACGAAATTTTTTTTGAGAGAGTTCTCCCTTTTAACATTCTCCTCTTTGTATCCCTTGGCATGATTTTCCACTATTAATTGGAGGTATTAATAACCTTAAATATCGTCTATCGTCGTGCGTAGTCAAAATATACGTATTATTTATTAATAATATTTCTTTTTTTCTTGATTTCCAGATATAATTCGGTGTTTCTTTTCAGTGCGATCCTTAAAAGCGTGAAAATCAAAATTCTTCGATAAGGTTCATTGTCTAAGATCATAAGTTCATAAGATACGAATATCATAGGAAGAAGAGGTTTCTGATTATCAACATTTTTACACTTTATTGTGGTAGCTTTCCATTTTACTGTGTTCTCCCCTTCATCCTCTCACTCTGTTGCCAAGGGAAAGTCACTCTGCTTTTTTCTCTAATTCTTCACATCCATTTCTACAAATTAACTTTTCGTAAACTTTGTTACATTGGAATATCATATAGTTTCCTAAATGGATTCCTTAGTCTCAGAATATTTCTTCGCTCAGGCTTCGTAGAATTTTATTTATTGAACTGCTGAATAGCATGCGGTGCCTATGTGTATAGAATGTGCAGACTCTTTGAGGATGCTCGTCAATTTCCTGATGAAAACCGAACATTATTTGGAGTAGGTTTCTCTCGAAAAAGGCATTCAATCTCTCTATTTAATTGTCCTTTTCGACGATTCTTCTTGATCATACTCTTGATGTTAATTTTCCAGGGCCTCATTTTCCTTCAGGCTCTCAAGACTTTCTTCTCTCGGTTTTACACTACGTGTGCAGTGAGTGCAAAGGAGTTATCACCAAAAAAAATCTTTTAAACCACATATCAGACACATTTACCCGTGTTTTTGTCATTATCATATGCACACACACTAGCTCCAACAAATTAATTGCCATCATTGCCAGATGAGAATGCTTTGTTGAAACCTGGTTATGAAATTTAAAGATATTGATGGAAATACATCACCATTTTTGCGTAATGTTATTCTTTATACCATTTAAGCTATTCAGTGGCCATCTTGACTATCGTTCAAATTGAAATTTGATCGATTGAGCCATTCTGATCCGATGTATTGACGGATTCAAAGAGGGGCTGCGAACTATTTCAGTTTGACCAATATCAAGACGGCATAGAAGTTGAAAACGGAGAAATCCATATAAACTTGACGTCTACAAAGCTCTGAATTTTAAAAAAATCAAGATTTTTTGCGGTTTTTTCATTCCACATACGCGTATCAGGCGTCTATGGTCTGAAACATATTGACGTGAAACTTGTGGTACGGTTTACTGAAGTTTTCTTATTTTTATCCGAATTTCTGCAGCTGTAGTAACGATGTAATCGCAATTCCCAATTGCGAGAGAAAATATAATAAAAAATTTTGATGCAAACTGATCGAAAATACAGTCTCCGCACACGTTAACTCTTACTGAGGTTTTCAAATATTACATGACTGCAATAAATAAATTAAAATGTTGTACGTCACAATTCCGCGACATCGTTCTCTGACAGATTGCTTTCTTCCGGTTCCACCCACTGTAATTGACTCTACTTTGCTTCGATCTCATTCCATCCCGAGGCAATTTTTCACACAAATTTTCCTCCTATACTATCAATCATAATAGTCGTTCTTCTTTCAGCTTTCCTTACCCCTCTCTCTCTCTCTCTCTCTCTCTCTCTCTCTCTCTCTTATCTCCCCGTTACACTTAAATTCCTGAAACTTTTTCCTGGCTTATTTTTCCTCCTCTGACCGCTTCACACATTCAGCAACGCTTCAACATCAGTTCTCCACTTCATCAAAATTACCAGGAGAGGGAATTTGAGAGTAGTAACACGCGGTGAGCACGCGTGAGAGACTCGAAGGATTACTCGCGCGGATGTAAGATTCCTTCACATAAAACAGAATGTGAAAAAAAAGTCTAATTGAACCCACGAGTAACTTACATAAACGAGTTGCTTTTTCGCATCTTGGACATTTATCCCTAATACTCTCTCTTCAATGCATTCATTGATACTCACTATTTATAGCAAACACCGTGGAAACAAATTTCATTTCATCTGAAATTTTTAAACTAATAGAAAATTAATCATACAACTGTGATACTATATTTACTTGTATTTTTCTTTTACTCAGAACTGCAACAAAAAATATTTTCCGTCTGAGGCCGTCGACTTCATTAATAATCGCCTGCTTGAAAATGAATGACCCTTCCGTGAATATTTCTGTGCACAAATTATTTTTTCCCCACAGATGTCGCAAGGCTATGCGCTCCCATTTTAATCCGCTCCTAGCCATTCGCATGTCTAGGCGCGCGGGTGGGTTTGGTTTGGCGACCTTTTTGGATCGCCGAAGAGAACTCATCTTTCTACTGCACGTTCTTCCCATCTCCTTCGTGAAAGATGAAACGCTAACCAACGACGGGACCCAAAAAGTCCGTTCCCGGGGTGACACCTTCGCTCAACGGACGGAATGCGAGTTGGTTAGTTTTTCAGCGTTCTACTGCTTCGCCCCCCCCCCCCCCATTCGCCGTTTTTCCCTCTCCATCCCACGAATCCTGAGGTCCTCCGATTGCGGTAAACGATACTTTTGACCTTTTAATCTCGCATTCCCTATCACCCTACCGCGGAAATGGTGTTTCGTCATCACCTGTTTGTGCGGGAGAGCTACCTTGGACGGCACACGAAAGGGTCCAGCGTTCCATTCGCTGGAATGGAGGTCAAACGTCTCTGACCCACGGTATGTTTCGCCAGAGCGGAATAATTTTGTTGCGGGGCCCTCTTATGCTCCCCAACGAAAAAAAAATTGAGCATTAGGGACGTCCAAAAACTGTGGTTAGCAAAATGTTACTGGGTCGCAGCGTTTAGTGAGGCGTCTCGCTGTAAGAGCGCAAAACCTGTAATAACCCCTCATCCCATCAAATTAAGCATCATTAAACGCATTACTTGTTTGCTTTGATTCGCTCTGATTTGGAAATGGATTCACGGGCGACAGACAGGAACCTATTCTTTGAATGACTTGATGGTGTAGTCGGCTACCGCAGTCAGTTCTATCAAATCAATAACCACCGTCAATTTCCGATTATAATACGCATGGGTTTTCTATTTTGTCATTATCATGCTCAATATAAACCTAATATTTGGATGAATATCACATTCCAGTATCATGATTGCTTCTCTGCAAATTAATGATGCTCGTATAATGTAAAACATAATAGATGTTTATTTTTATCATTTTCCAGACAATCGGTGATGAAAACATTACTAAAATTTGTGTAGTTCAATTTGAGTCATGCCCCTTTAACTTGAGAGGTAAAAGATTGATACGAGTATCAATGAGAATGTATTGCATTGAAACCTGAAAATTATACTTGGCTACGTTTCGATAAAAATAAGTACCCTATCGTCTTAGGCGCAACAAGGAAAATTTAATGAAAAGGGACCACCTGCAAAAGGCTCCCAGAAATAATGTCGTGATTTGACGAAGTCTTAGGATTATAAGACTATACCAATGTTTACGTGATTTTTCATAATCACTCGAAAATTCACCTATTTATTCCGATAAAAATTACTCACGACATGAATAATTTAAGAATCCGTAAGCCACCAAGCAAAAAAAAACGCTTACCCGCGATTTTCCTTCCCAGAAATTCCTTTTTTTTTTTTGAATCCCAAGATTATCATGCATCCCTCAACTCAAATTCTCTCGAAAGTATTTCCAGACGATATTTCACCGTTTAATGCTAAAAATTGAATGGAAATAAATTCTTACTCAGCAAAACGCCAGGCATCTCACGTTCACTGAATATTCTGGATGAAATTTATGAATCAAAATATATGCCTGACATAAACATTGGAACTCGGATTAGCTCTCCGGATTGATATTTAATATGAACGTCCAATGTCAGCTATACTATAAAGAATTGCGCGCGGTTTCAAAATAAAAGCATAGTCATGAAACCCATAGAATTCACTGCAGAAGTAACTAATTTATATTCACATTTAAAATTAAGACCCCTTCAATCATTTCTTTCTGCATGCACATAGAGTTTGGTATTATACAGAAAAAGTATTCATTTCCTGTTGGAACGAAATCCTTTATTGGTGCACTTGCGATCGCCACTATTCATCTCCTCCCCATTCTTTTGTCTCTATCTCCATTATTGTTCTTCCATTTTTATTCTTCCGTTCTTGTATTTCCAATTAGTTCATCGTCTTATTCCACATTCATTAAGACTGCTTTAAACTTTCTTTCTCTTACCAATGATACCTTACATTTTTCCCTTTTTCAATTTACTATGCCTTCGTCCATCTCTTACAACCACTCTCGCGTGTGCATAAATGACAGCTGGGAGATATCTGCGGTAGTTTCCGTCGTCCCTCCGAGTATGCTTCCACAGTATACGATGATTAGCTGAAACTGAACTCAACGTTTTTCTACAATACTTGATAATGACATAAACCGGTGGTGGATTCACAATGAGTAAAAGGGTAACTTTTTCCCTCCTTCATGGTCCTACACGGCTTCGAGCAATATTTGAGCAACTTCTTTTTTAATAACAAACAACTTTTGTCAACTTCTTAAGTAGCTTTATAACATATTTCCAGCTTTTCCGTTGCAAAACGACTGTTTCCATCTTTAAGGGTTAGTTTTCAACCCATGTGTATGTATGACGGTAATAAATTTCCTGTTGGCACGTGAAAATATAAATCCACATTAGCCCTTTAGAAAAACTAAGAATTAAATTTAGGTGTACGTTAAAATACCACCACAAATTGGGTATTTTGGCCTCGAGGACTGTTCCATGGATCCTCCCGTTTAAAGTTAAGTACGCTTAAACAATCACAACATAATATGATCATGATATATAGCCTCCCTTTCGAATCCGTATTATTTGCTAATATAAGATAAATGTAACTTTAGCATGTTCATAGTAATTGAGCTCCATTTATCGTGCAATAATATCATATAGCAAATACAATAGCGGTACAACAGCGTTTATACAATATTGTGTTTTTAATGTTCATTTTATTATACGGATTATATTTATGCAGGAATTTTATCTTTGCTGTAATAGCTCTTAAATCGTTTTACTCTCGCTGTCCAAGAACGACTTAAATCAATAATTGGCTGTATTCCAAAAACTATGAAGGATCTTACCGCGTAAGTTTCGACTTTTTAAGTCCACTTTTCCATTCCCTCCGCGGAGTTACTCACGTCCATAATTTAAATTCAATAGGAAATAACAATAGCGGAAAAATGAAAAATAAAGACGTAATTGAGGGAAATAATAGTATGAAAATTTAACCTATAATATTTCGGGGGCTCTTATTTTGTGTCATTAATCAAATTTTCATAAACTTTAGTGAAGTCTTTCAAGCTATTATAATCAATAGCATTTGTACTTTGTATTTACTAATGATATATGAAGCGTTTTAGCGAATGAAATAGTTTAACATATCGCTACGACAAGCTCACAGAGAATTGTTTTCGAAGTATATATGTGTGGTCGTCGCTCTGATGGATGCGAAGATGAGCATCCCCAATGACGAAATTATGAGATCGCAACACAACATCAGTGGGAAACAGAAAAATTAGGCCTACTTTTCTCTAGAATCCTTCTGAACCCGGAGTGATTCCGAGGTTTGGCGACACATCATGCCCAAAGCCCCTTGGGAAACGTCTCAAGTCCCGCGATCCGACGCCGTTGGGATTTCCAAGTCCCACAAGCGACTCCAAATGTGACCATGATTTGCCGAAACCTAATCCCGAGGCATTTCAATCGATGTTGTCCAAAATTCGAGTCGCGCTGATGACGCACCAGGGACCATCTATTGCCCCACCAAACGCCCGGAAGTTACGCCGTGGCACGCCACATCTCCGACCCCAAGGGGGAATACTTCGTCTTGAGTGTAGAAATTTCAGCTATGGGTTTTCCTCATTACGTTCCACGAGTGCTTCCCTTGCGTCTACGAGGCCACAGTAAAACTCTTGGACAGGGGAGGTTGTGGAGTAAGGGGGGCGATAGCATTCCAAAAGTTTAGAGGAAGCAGTGATTTAAGGGGGAAAGGAGTGTAGTAGTAGAAGTTGAGAGAACGGTTCACGGTTTGTTCAGATGATTCTGTTCAAATTAATGCGTTCAATTGTCTTTGTTATAAGGTTGTAACCTTAGATACCTTTTTAAAGACTAAATAACACTTAAACTTTTCTGAACAGCTTTGACCCTCTGGACCATGCCAAGCATTTTATTTCTGTTGGAGAAGATTACTTCCTAGGGCGCGGTTAGCACGATCTCGTTTAACTATTGAACATCTTGAAATATTCCTACATTGATATTGAAAAAATTATTTTTTGCGGAATAATATTGTTACGATAACGTAAAATAGAGATTTTGTCTGTGAAAAAAACTAAAGGAAAAAATATCCTCATATCGGTTTCTGAGTGGATTTCCACTCACGCTTAAATCATATGCTTAACTATTATATTTCGGTTCTCTAAAATGATGAATGTATTGAAAAATATGACCGAACTCGTTCTTGCTTTATTTTCCAATTCAGTAAAAGACCCTCTCATTGAATACAAATTTAACGCCAGCCGACACGAGAGAGCTAGATGTGGGATTTTGAATC
Organism: Hetaerina americana; assembly: GCF_022747635.1. Lineage (NCBI taxonomy): Eukaryota > Metazoa > Arthropoda > Insecta > Odonata > Calopterygidae > Hetaerina > Hetaerina americana. The sequence goes on from NW_027287316.1 coordinate 44,704,615, forward strand.
ACTAGGTTTTAATGGTGTGATTATGGGTAAATGTGAAACGTTTATAAAATAAAAGGCAGTTTATTAAGAAAGTTTGGCAACATTTTCTGGATTAATAAACCTTTATTTTGTTGCGAATTGCCCAAGTATTCGAATCCAGTAAAGCTCTCCCTGCTGCGGTCTATTTTGCCTTAATTTATTTGGGTCTTTAATACCCGATGTAATTTTGGGCACAAAATTTTCCCGTGAAAGCAGTAAAGCGTATTTGTTTTAGGTTAAAGCATTGATTAATCTCATCGTGGTTAAGGCGGAATTTATAAAGAATTTTTCCGATGACTTTTTTAATTTTTAGCTCTTTCTCGGAACAATTTTCCACTGTGCTTCCGGATATTCTCTGAATGTCATACAATTCTAAAATTAGAACATTCTCTGATAAATCCCTAATTCTTCCTGAATATTCTTAATATCTCCACATTAATATAAAAGGGCAACTTTAATTTCCTTTTTATTATATTTACCCTCAACTGAACTAATTAGTCCAAGTCTCCTTAAGCCGGTCTCGCATATTCATCTAATGCGTGAATTCTATGATATTGAAGGTAAGAACAACTCCCAGGCACTCGATTGTGACGAGGTACTTTATTTAATGCCATTTAATTTCTTTGCGATACGATATTTCCCATTTCTGTATTCTTGTATTCCATACCTTCGTCTTAGTGTAAAAAGTTGTGAAATTTTCCAGCAGTCAACCCATTGATGATGGTGAAATTGTTAGCATTTCATTTCAATCCACATTCTTTAAACCTCTCAGAAATATCTACTACTTTTAAAAAAAATTATCCTGCCTTCAGGTGGGCTCGCTAGTTACGGCTACATTATAGTGTCATCCGCAATTAATCTAATGCAGCTGCTTACACGAGAAGATCATTATGACGATGGGTTCCTTGGAGTTGACACTAAGGTAGAAGAGATGAATAAATAGACTTAGATAGCATTGCAGCCGTCGTCTATAGTTGTCACATCACAAAAAATTCAGCATTTATAACTATGGTAACATAAATACGTTTCCACCTTCATTTGGTCCAACATCATCGCTCACAGTAAATTAATGAATTAATGAAGGCAAGGCATTCCGAGAATATACGCTAGTTTATCAAATGATATGTTATTTAGCACTTTACATTCACTACTCTGTACTTCGAAACATTTCGTGTATTATATAATACTCGCATAGTACATAAAAGATTGTTTTGAATTAATATGCCCTCTATTCTAATTCGAATCAATAACCACTCCCAATATAAACAAAATGTTTCATAAATGCGAAAGCTATTTAGTAAGTAATTTCCTAATCCTTCATTCCTTTTTTTAAGCACTAAGTCATGACAGTTTTATAGACAATTCCTACAACATTATAATTCCGATATCCTCTAAAGAGGAGAGTGGCATTTTTCAGAGAGTAGAGACAGGGATAAACTGGTATGACTGGTGGCTTGGGTTTGATTCCGGATTCCGAGAAACTTGAGCTTGACACCCAAACTATCATTTTTTGGTTACCAGCTCCTCCTGGGAAACGACGGACGGCGCAGGGTTTTTTTAAGTTTAGACCTTCCATCCTGATGTGCTAAATCCATTCCCTGTGAAGCTTAGTATTAGAAGATCTCCACCTAAAAAACAGCCTTCGTGTTGAATAATGTATTTTTATCTAAATTGGAAAACATGCTGACGCAGAGTCACTTCTAGTTAGCCTATGTCATTCCAAAACACGAATTTCATTGAAATTAATATTTTCCTTCTCTTGAGGCAGTTCTCAATTAATTCATTTAACGCTAGTGCCTTCTTTGGACCTTCATTAATATATTCCTCCAGGTGACATTTCCTCTCCTCAGAGCTCAGGAGAAGCATTAAAACGTACCCCTTTCCTGTAATAATTCACATTCCTTGAAGTTATGCTACTAAAAACATAGGATGGAATGTAACCATCGCGTGTGAATGCTTCATCCAATATTTAGGTCAATAGCAAAATTTCCGTCACATATAGACGGTGGCTTTAAAGGAGGCGTTCAAATATAGATGGCAATCGTGATTAATGCGGTTGGTTTTATGTTGGAATTTAAGACCCACCGAGGTCATATTTCAAAATCAAACTTCTTTTTCAACTTTCCTCATGATGAGTATTGGCTTTTACGGAACAAAAAATACATCACTCATTGTTCCATTTATTTCGTTAGCAATTAGTAATGTGATTTTAAACTGCATGAAGCAGTGGATTATACGCCATTATCATACCTCCGTACATTTATTAAGCACGTCGACACCGGTGGACATGCCTCGGTGTACTTTAAAGGGGCTGGCCATCTTATCAGATGCGCCCAGGTTGCCGCCGTGGTGGAACCGCAAGCGGCAGGGAGAAATTGCTTTTCAAGAAGTGTGAGAAGAATGAGAAATGGACTGCGGGGTGGCACTGCGAGGAAGGGGAGGTGAAGGACGGCACAGTGGAGGGAGAAATTGAGAGCCCAGCGGGTTTATTGGGAGGGGGGCCTAGAGAATTATGGGTCGAAGGTCTCCACCTTCGCAGAGTCAAGCTCCCCAACGGAAGGGGGAGCGTGTGGATCGGAGAATGGGAAAGCTTAAAGGACTCCGATCCGCCTGGGACCCTGGTTCAGGAGTCGTGGAAAACCCCATGTAATAATCTTTCGTCACTCGGTGTGGCGCAGGATAAGGGGGCTAGAGAATATCAAAAATATTCTCTATGGAACAATAATGCATGTTCGCGTGATGACAACCTCGTCGGCAGTGGCTATATACTAATGAAGCGGATGACATTCTTCGACTCCTTCGATCGCCTTTTAGGGGATCATTCCCCAGTGACCTATCACGTGACACTCTCGGCCTAGATAGACAAGAGGTGGTTTTAATTAACAACATCATTTCATGAATTTAGCACGGGTATTATAACCCATTTTTTGTTGCACAATTTCCTTCGAGTGTATTATCGCTAAATGTCTATGTGACTGAGGAGTTACGGGGCAGCTATGGTTTCGCACGATTATGGTCAACTACCAATGAATAGAGAGAAAAATAATTGAATCATACACCACGTAACTCAATACTGTTAGTCTTTCAATGCAACAATTTCAGAGTGTAAAAATCATTCGCCTTGACTGGGACTCGCACCCAGATCCCTCGATATCCGGTCGAGTGCTTTAGCCACTTAAGCTACCGAGGCGTCCTCTTAAACTCTGAAATTTTGGGGCTTTTAAAGGAACTAGATGTTGTGACGAAATACCGTACAGTTACTGTTGCGGCATCTCCCGCAGTTTCTTTGGAACTGTTAGTCTTATTTACAGATTGTGATAAATGAACTCTTCGAGCGGTTGGTTTAAGCTGGAATTTAGACTCACCGAGACTATATTTCAAAAATCAAATTTTTTTTCAATTTTTCTCATGAAGAGAATTTGCTTCTATGACAAAAAATATGACTCATTGCTCAATGTCTTTCGTAGCCAGTTATTAACGTGTTTGTAAACGCATCGATGCAATGGTATTACTTTAATTTCGTCGATTATACAGACCATTCCAACATAATTTAAACCAATTTGATTGTATTGCCTTTCTTCATTAGAGGTTCAAACTAATAATTTCCAGTATTTTAATTTCTGTTTTTTCTATAAAAGACGATTACACTTCTATAAGAGTCCTCATAAATTTTTATTCGCATAATTTACATTTTAAGAGATATAACAAACACTATAAAACGCCTATAAATAAACGTATTTAATAATAATTTCAGAATACTATTACTTGATTATCAAATATTAGGAAACCTCAAAACTTCCGAATGCTCGATGTAAACTATTACTGGAAATTTCTATCTATTTTTTTTTATTTCCAGTTGATTTCATTATTATAGTAAATCGTAAAATGAAGTTTCCTTACTCTCTCCACTCTCTATGAATTATACAGATATCATCTTAAAATAAGAAATCTCTTCCTCAAAGCATAACGTATACCTTAAGAGAAAGCCTTAAATGAGCTCTAAATTACAAATAAAGATTTAATTCATTAAGGCCTATAGAAATATTTTTAATTGACTTTGAATTTATCAACCCCGGAATATTCTAACACTATGCAAGACTGATTCTTCTTTTAATTTAAAGCCAGATATGAACATTGGCATGGATACTGTATGTAGTGCTAGCATTATTTCAAACTGGGTACTGTGCGAGGCTGTTTTGATTGATTTTCAAGCATAATGTCGCACTTTTTAATGCTTATGGGCTCCGCTGAATATCCTAATGAGTAGCAAATAAAGGCGTGGGTTGACTCAGTTTGGTTGACTGTGGGTTTTCCAGTTGATCCAAATTTCAATTTGGTTCGAATGCCTAAAGTTTGAGGACGCCATTTATCACAGAGGATTTCATAAAAATCAGTTTCAACACTGCAAAATTGTCCTTTTGCCCGTCCAATCAAATAAAATATTATTGAGCTTTTGAATCGGCCTCTACTGCATACCATACAAGGCTCCACGGGACTGACAGATAACGGATATGGTCCACTTGTCATCGACGCATTTTTTGGATCTCTTCCCATAACTCACCGCACCTGGCTATTCTACAGAAGAGATATAAATATATAGAAATGTCACTCCTCTATTGACAGGTATTACAGTGGCACTCAAGTAAATATACGTATGTGCCATTTTAAGTGTCGTTGTCATGCTCCCTCCTAAATTTCTGACGGGCGACAGGCAAGTAAACCAATGAAACCTGACGGACATGTCCCATCGTATATTTGCCATTTTCCAAGACTCCTTCAAGTACCGGTGAACCCTACGTATTGTCGTAGGCAAACATGTTGGATAGTAAAATATTTGCTAGGATTTTGCTTTTCATTCTAAATCTATAATTTCTTGAAACTTATTGTAACTTCGTTTTAAGGCTCCCTTCGGAGTAAGTGAACGCTTTTAAGCACTTTCCGTAATTGTTTGACATCTTAACGAATATGAAACAACAGAAACTCTAGTGTATCCATTTCTACTGTAACATCACAGCTGAATCATTTATTATACTCGTTTGAATGATAGCACATGTATGTAATTTCAATATCCCCATGTGCACAAGTACTTACACAAGCAACAGCATAATTAATCATTACTTTTTATTCCAAAAAGTTGAAAAATACAAATAACAGATACGTAAGATAAAGAAGGGTGTCATGTGAAGGGTGTTTTAATAACTTATATATATATTAACGGCTATAACTAATATTTTCATTCCTGATCGTCTTAATTACCACTTTATTACGGCTATACAATGCATGATATATTACCAAATTTCCTTAAGTTTTAATTTTAGTATACTTAGAGATGAATACGGTCCCACAATTGTTACTACATGCTACCATTTTTACCAATTTAGTGATTATAAGAGAAGAATGAATCGACAATGTTTAGCACATTAATGATAACAATAGCACTGTAATCGGAATTATTTTTCTTCTTTTTGAAAGCGTATTTTTTTTGCTTTTCTGCACTTGATACCGAAAATTCAAACATCGCTATAAGGTAGTGAACGGAGATGAATACGGAAGCTATTGACCATTTTATTACTTTTTCACATGAATATCTGGGCTCAATTCCAGGATACGGTCCAGTGGTAATTTGCTCTTTAATGTGGAGCTTTGAGTAGAGCCATTCAACTCTCCTCCCACCCCAATCCCCGATTAGGGTGTTTCCAGATATATTGTGCTCTTTCCGACACCTTATCTTTAGGTTAATTGCAACTCTTAAGTAACAATCCAGCCTTCTCTAGCTAAACTACCAAATAAATAGATGCGAGCCCTAATTACTTCGCACGTCACAAATTTAGCTAATGATCGCACACCTCCAATGTTCACATCATACAAATTACACCATCAGTAAGTAGTATTATAATTCGGCTTGAGATGCTCAAACGGCTCAGGTTTTAAACTAACCGACTAGCCCAAGTGGCTAATCTTAGGTATCATGGGCACGCAACATCTATGCCTGGGGTGGGATTCCAACCAGCGCTCTTTGGATTACCAAGCCTCACAGTCCTCACCACAGCATTCGGCTGGATATAAATAAATCAAAGTAAGTCCTACCAATATGACAATGCCTCAAAGCGGGGTAGCACAAGAAAAATATTTTATTTTCAATTCCGGCGAAATGACAACTGGAATTAAATTCACGCCGGCAAGCAAAACAACGATGTAAACTAAAGGGAGAGACCGGAAGAAAACCCGCGTGACGGAAATGTCTGCAGGATTGTGATGAATTTGCTAGGGAGACAAGAGCAAGCCAATCCGAGGGGGAATCCCAACACGCGGTGGGGAACCTGAATCGGGCTCGGATGGGAGGATGAAGTCATAGTGGTTTGGGTGGGTGGAAAAGCGGTCGGATTGGTGTGAGGTTAGTGTTGGCTCCGCGCTAAGAAGTTTTGAATGCCGTCGCGAGTTTTAAGGATTCGCATTCGAATCGTGTCCGCTTGGCCAATCGATCGCGTGGTGGGGTGGCTGAGGGAGGAAAGGGGGTGTTGTGGCTCGTCTCCCCTTCCACCCACACTCCCTCTGCACCCAACCCCACCTCTCTCTCTCTCTCGCTCTCTGGGCGCGGTGACCGCGAGCTGTGAAGGACACTCCGCAGCCAGTTCACGCAACGGCAATACTGGAGTGGACTTTGGCGTGTCGCACGAAAATGGAGGACGAAGAGAGTTGGGAAGGGTGAGGCAGGAGACAGGGTTCGAAGGTATTGAGAGAGGGGGGAAGGGTTAGGGGAGAGGGATCTGGTAGAGGACGGAGGAGTGGTGGGATGCAAGTTTTCCCTCATATTTTTTTACATTTTTTTCGGAAAGGACGACGGGTACGTGGGAAGGCCACGGTTGGGCGATAGGGGACTACTCTTTCTTAAGGTTCGGTGAGTGGGAGGAAATGGGAGGTCTCTCTCTCTTGGTGGACGGGCGAGGGACCGGGGTGATGTGGTTTCGTGGACTGGACCTTAGAGGGGGTCGGCACGCGGGGAACAAAGCTACGGAAGCCTCCGGGGTGATGTATGGATGCGCCACGTGCCCTACCCCCCCCCCCGCTTCTCTCCATCCCCGATATTTATGAGAGCGTGGGCGGGGGCGTATGAGGGAAAGGAGTCGAGCCAGGGTATGGGGAGGGGGGTCACGGACGGGAAACCGGGAGGCAGGGTGAGCAGTGTAGTCGATAAAGCATTCGGTTTCCCCTCCTCCTGACGCGGGGGTGGAGCTGCCTTGCCTAAACTTCCCCACCCCCCGCCTTCCTCCCTCCTCCTTCTCTTCTCGGAGCAAGTCCATGCCCTCGTTCCGTGACGTCACCCCCGTAATAAGTTGGGCACGGGAACAGCAAGAGTTTTTGAGCGATGCCACGGCAGATAAGCCGACTCTCAAACGGTCAGGCAGGAAACAGTAGACGAGAACTGAGGCCACCACGGCGTTCGATCCGAGGGAATAGCGGGACGAATAGCCTGTTCGAATATATTTATATTTTTTAACATGGGAAATAAAAGTAGGAAGGTAGGTCAGGTATTTTGGTCATTATCGGGTTCTGCAATAAAAAGGGTTGGTCTTTCCGACGCGATGACCGGCTAAAGAGTTTTGCCCTGTGGAAATTTCGCAGTCGAGTAGGTTTTTTGGCAAGTTGTGTGAGAAAGGTAGGTGGGAGCAAGCACTTGGGTACTTAAAACTGTGAATTGCGGTTAAATTAAATGCAATTGGGGGATAAAGGTTGCTTCCTGATGAGTTTTTTCTAACACAAGCTCGGATAATATTTGATTTGGATTACGTAATTTTTGTCGAACTATCTTTTCCTGTTTGGTTTATTTTCCAATGATCACAGCAAATCCATACTGAATCACCTTTCCGTATACCTTATCCTCTTTTTACATTGTCACAATATTTGATTTCCTTAATGCACTTCTCCTAAACGGTCTTACTTTAAATTTTCTACTTTTTGAAAAGTTACATTTTCACACTTCTGGTCTGAAATAATAGAATGAAAAATAAGAGTAAGTAACAAATAATACCAGAACCCCACAAGTAGACAATTTGACGCAGAACGTCCCTACTCTTACCTAATTGTTCTTCGACTCACTAAAGTTAGTCGCTGCCGTCAAATATATTTTTTATTTTTCTCATCTACATTAATTGCGTTGCCATATTACACCCGCGCCATTTTTTGCCAACTTTTTTCTTATTTTTTTCTTTTTGAATAGTTCTCTCGGCACCTGATCGTAAGGTAGTCTCATTTAAAAATGTTATCGATCCCAATAATTTCAATCCATTCATAAAATGTTACTGATTAACACATACTTAGATCTTACCCTTTAATTATTATGAACGTTCAAAGAAAAATACTGTTATGTGCAAGCCTTTCTCAAATTACAGTTTCAATTATTACACTCCCATCAATGAGCTGAACAGTTTGATTACTTTTTATATTTTTCATTCACGTTTGTAGCACTTCCGGATCACATCGAATTAATTAATTCACTCCCCATGATTTCCAATTTGGACGCATCCGGTGCAAATTTCCGATGCAAGATTTTTTTTTTGAATTAAGACAAAAACCATTACTCTGCAGCTGAGAATAAACGAGCTATATGTAGTGACATGCAAATAGGAGTTTTTTTCAGGGCGCAGTCGGAGTGAGCTTGCACGGGGAAAGCGTGATGCGTGTTGAAAAATACGCAATTTCTTCTCCCTTGTTCCGACACAGTCGCGATAATGTGATATGGGCGTCATCGCTGCCACGCTTGAGTTATGAAAATTACCGACTTTCAGTGCGAGGGCACGCAAACAACTAATTTTTAGCTCCTTATTTATGTAGATTGCGATGAGTCTAATTAAATTCTCTGAATTCCTTCGCGACACATCTTAAAAATTCGGCAAAATTGCATGTTATTCACAAAGGGGCAGTGAATTCCGTCATACAACTCTTACGAAGAGACGACGATCTCCTTTCCTTGTCATATCATCCGGACGATATTAGAAGAAAATTTATGTGCTTTCGCTGATACTCACATTAAGCTGTTCAGCTTAGCGACGAGTGACACATTGATATTACCATCAAAAATGTAGGCAATGGAAAATAGCACTTTGTGTAACACAATGATGGCAGCTACACATTGCAAATTTTTACGCTGAAAAAGACGCTCCCTCCTATAAATACTTTCATCTGTTTCCATAAGTTCAAGAAGAGGACTTTTGCAGTCATTCCTATTCGTGATAAGTGTAGTTTTAAAAACACTCAATAATAGGAAAACCAATTATAACCATACTTTTATAATCACTAAAATATTGGCGTATTTAAAAATTGAATGAGTATTTTTTTATTTCGAAAAAGACCTATTGATTGTTTTCTAATTAAAAAATGTTCAAAGTTTGATTTTCCCAAATTTATTTAAAAGACAGCGTTTCAGAAGTTTAATAACATCGATTTATACTAATGAAACAGTTATTACTAAATGGCCGTATATTAAAGATTATATACAGTGGAAAGGGTCCGATGCGGTAATAAAGAAGTTTAGTTTTCTCAGCGACGAGTTTTTCAAACTATGTTATAATATAAGCGAATTATAATAAATAATTATTACATGTGACTTAGATAAATAGAAATAACGCTTGCCAATATAGAAAATAAAACAATAATATTACTTCAATAGCACTAAAATGCGTACCACCATTAACCATGTGTGTAATGAGGTGTCTCATCATTCGTTCTTCCGAATCATTTAAAGTTCTGCCTTGCACGACAGTTAGGCTGTACATTCATTTGGGTTTAAAGCCACTTACGAAGTATTGAACACCTTACATCAGTTAAAAGCATCCTATATTTATGAAAACATCGTACTTACATGATGAAATCGGATTATTGATAGTCACTAACAATTGAAATATCACCTGTAGAGAAAAACCGTTCTCTTATTAATTTAATTCTCTGACATTACTTGTTCTGCATATACGATGCCACAATGACTTCATCGAAGGAATGAGAGTGATGAAATAACGATTAAATCACTAGCAGTCTGTTTCGTAAATATCGTTTCCAGTTTTGTAAAAATACCACTCGTAACTTACGATTCTGATTGTCTCTCAACAAAAAACAGAGGAAGGTGTTATGGGATGATTTGATAATATGCCCTTGCATTACTTAAGGCACTACCATCGCAATTGTTTTTTTGGTGGAGCAATCAAATGTAGATAGTAAAGTTAGAATTTATCCTTGATGCAAACGAGGGAACCATTTGTTTTTTTCTTCCTTAGTAAACATAAAAGTAGCCTGGTGAAATTAATGTTAATAGGGCACTAAATATTGTGAAAACTTAAAAAAGGTTTGTTATAAGTATTGAAGATTAACTACTTTAAAATCTCAAGCTAATTTTCTGCATGAGACATTCATTCAAGTTAAAACGTTAAGTAGATTTTTCAGACATAACGCTTGTAATTTACTATTGCTTGAGAAAGTATAGGCTAGCGTTTTTTATGAGTCTATTACATTTTCCAGAGACATGTTAGCAAAGGTTCAAGTATTAAGAAATTGTGTGAAATGCCAACTTCGGCTATATGAAATACGGATGCGTCAAACCTCATTAAAATCTAATCATGGTTGCTGCCATCATTATCCTACCGATAGAGCTTTTGTATGGAAAATACGCAGTCAAATCTGACCTTTAGAATGAAAAAATCTCCTTTCATTAATTTTACAAAAATGAATTCGCAGTAAAAAGGTTCCTACAACGCTTCCCATTGATATTTAATACTGGTACATATTTTTATGCATAAATTGACTAGGCTTCACGACAAAAATAAACAAAGAAACAACATATTCCATTCAGGCAGCCATTCATACCCTATATTAGATCCAACTAGGTGGGAAAGGAATAGAAGAGTGGGTTACTCCGCTAAGGGAGGGACGCAGGGGAAGGGATTCTGAAACTCGCGTTTGCGCAACGTGATACGGGGGCCGCTCTCTTATTGGAAATCTTTCCCGTCGTCGCAAAAATTCTGAACCGTCAATATGACGTCACTTTTACCCCCACCTTTAAAGGTCACCAGCCGATTCAACGCTACTTTCTTCTTCCTATCCTAGTCAACTGGGACAGATTCGTGCCGCTAGGAATCTGCTCGCAGCTTTCCGAAGTATTCCGTTAAAAAAAAATAAGAACCGAATCCTTTCTCCCCTAACTCCCGCGCACTCGCCCATACCTCCGTAAAGCCCGTCATAACCTCCCCCCACCACCCTAATCTCTCTCTTTCTCTCTCCCTCGAGAGGTTGAGGGGAGACCCCTGACGGCGGCGCGAGCGAAATAGTGCGCGGGAAGCGACAATTGCGAAGCGGCACTGAGAGCGACGCTACCAGTGTGGATATGGCTTGGCGAGGGGAGCGACGGGGGTTGGCGAAGAGGGGAGATGCAGATTCCCCGCTCGGGCGAGAGTTTGCGGGGGCGGACCGTCCGAATTGGGTTAATGAAGGGGCGCGAGGCGAGCTGGGAGTGGAGGGAGGGAAGGGGGCTGGGAGTGGGATTTTTAGCCAAAAAATTTTCCCCGGGATTTTCCGGAGTCGTCCGGTCCGTCGTGCGATTGGACCCGATGGCGGCGGCCTGACCCTTTGGCACCTGCTGCCGGCTGGGGGAGGGGAGAGAAGGGGCGGAGGGCCACTTTCGGCCGTTAACGCGCCAATGCATCAAATGTGCACCGCACGAGGTATTTGGCGTGGAACATGCTCAAATGAGCTCCATTGCTCTACATGTGAGAAATACTTTTCTCATAATCAATATTTTTTTATGTTTTTTGAATGAAATTCAATGTTTCGAATAGGCATAGCGGATCAAAGTGAATATTTTTTAAAGGCATTTATTTTATCCTGGATTAGATTCAAACACCGTTCTTAATTGTAATTTTTTAAATGTTTGAAAATATAAATCATTATCAAACCTATACACTGTTCCTTATTGGTCTCAAATAAAGCGGATTCAATTTATTTTAGTTGTGAATCAGTCTACGCTCCAGTGAAGTAAATTGTTTGCACCATTCATTTCAGTCATACCTTAGGTGAATTTTTATAATCGGACTTCCATGCGATTCCATTATCCTGCAAATACATCAGTCTCGCCCATGTTAACACAACAATTGAACGCAATGTCTTCGCCAATATGCCTCTTTAAAAGAAATTAACTTAGCCGTGACTTCAATCACGATTCGAATTCGTAGCGCGTATTTCCACTGCAATCTTTATAGCTTAGTTTTGCAGCTGCTGGTTACATTTCACTGAGAATGGTTCGTTTTCCATGAGGATAGCACAATTTTCAAATTTTTAATGCAAGCCACTTAATCGAGCAGCGGTATATTCTGCGCTGTAATAACATCGTCAGCGGCATTCATTGATAATATCTTCAGTGACTTTGAAATCGTGAGCCAACTCTATTTAAAGTTTAAAAAGCTGTTGCATTTTATCACAATTATGGTGTCGGTAATTCTTTCATTATCTACAAAGAGTAGCAACAGGTGGATCAAGAGTGGAGTAACCGTTTACTTGTGAGCTAAGTTAGTGGCAATAAAGCTGGCATTACAGCGGAGCGCATTGATTCGTCGTTTATTTACAGAATAACCTGTTTTTGTTGCCATATTCGTTGTACCCACAATAAGAACTAGAGACATGGAATCTAAAAGTATTTATTGTCAAAACCTTTTTATTGTTGAATATTCTGAGAAAGAGATTAATTAATAAAAGACTCGGGAGATTTATACCTTACTTATTCCTTACTACTTGCTTAAAAACATTTTACCTTTACTTGTAATTTTGAAATACCTCTTTTTCTCATAATACCTCTAGAGAAAATATACTTTGGCAACTGATTATCACATAAATTTGTAGATTCATTTTTTTCTAAACCTGTCTGATATCATAATAGGTTTATACATAAGAGGGGAAACAAGGTAAGGGACGTAAATAGGCATTTAAATAAGGACTTCTATAATTAATGGTTTCTGGCGTAACTTTATGGAACCGATTCATTATAAATAAATGAAAGGACTAACTTTGTAGTTCCACACGAAAACGATTTATTCACATGACCCGGGTTTCGAAGTAAAACTTCATCATCAGGTGAGCCAGAGTGAGTAAGGACTTCTACTTTCTTATTTTTAAGATAGCTTGGATAGTGTTAGCAAGCATATCATTTCTATTATTTCTATATGAATTCAATTGCATACAGATATCCCACTTGCTATAAGCCTTGCCATGAAATCCTAAGCGTTACATTTATGTCCGCCACTTTAAATTGACTTGGCTTCCGCCCTTGAGTTAGGCAACTAACACAACATAAAAGGTTGTCTACGTTGCAGGAAAATAATTGACTATAATGTCTGCCCCAAAAACTTCACGTTCACATGCACTTGTATTAATAATTATCAATTATCTATCTCCTTTTATCAGCAATTGCAATTTTTAATTTTTAAAAAGCCAAGTTAAAAATTAAAAGCTTGGAAGTGACTTACTTCTATGGGGTTTTTCACTCATTAAAGACAGTAAAAGACTTGTTTCCACATTTTCAAGGCTTTTTCCTACGGTTCTCCAGTGAAAAGAGAGAGAAATGAGGAGCGTGACATATTGGTGTAGCCTTTTGACAGGCCTTTCCGCGTAACAGGTATTTCCGCAAAAACGAATTTCTAGCAAACAGGCGTATTCGGCGTTCGCTCGACCATTCTCGTTTCCACGAAAACTGACATACCTCGATTGATCAAAATTTCCCGTATTGGATATATGTGCCATTGATTTCATTATATATATATATATATATATATATATATATATATATATATATATATATATATATAATATGTATATATATATAATATGTATATATATTATATACATAATATGTATATATATATATATAATTAATGGATATTATATGCATTTCTCAATCCAATCTACCAAAAATATGGTTGTATAAGAACTCTGTACTTGGACATATGCTTACCCTGCATTAAATGAGGCGGTATCAAACCGAATAACCATAATTTTAACTCAGTTGGAGTGTTTTGAAATAAGTTAATTTTATCTTATATTATTGGTTAATATGTAATGTAAATGTAACTCTAGTAGCATTCATTTGACGATATTATGCCAGCAGCAGCCGCCGTAAGTTGAATCATGCTCAGTTCGCCTACGCCTGCTTCTGATTATGAAAAACTTTCCACGAAGGTGCTTCTTTGGATTGGGGGAATGAGAAAAATAACACTGGAGTGAGAGACATAGGGAGTAGGGAGAGAGTCGGAGAGTAGGATGAGAAAAACACTTCATATTGATTTGGACGAGATAATCTTGATTTTGCGATGAATTTCGCGGAACCCATGGGCAATATTGTCATGTGTAATTTTCTGTCACCAACTTTGGGATGATACCAAATCAAATTTTCAATATTTTATTGATTGTGCTGTTAACGTTATTCAACGATATTCTCGCGTAATAGCAGCAGTGGTATTAATGGTTAACGCTGTTAGAGCAATAAAAGGAGCTCTGGGCCAACGACCCTATACAATTGATTGTATTCTTTCTTTAAACATCTTAAACTACCTTGTGGGTATTCAATAGAGAATAACAGACTCTTCATAGGACACATATATCCTTAAAAAGGCATCTGCTGGCGTTTCTTTTTCAGTTAAAAGTTGAATTTAAATCAGGCGTTACGTATCTCCATCGTTTCTGCTGGCGAACTGAATATGTTACAAATTGCAACGGCTTCCACTGATGCAATTCTGTATTTAAATAATGAATATTTTGCCACACAATTGAAAAAAATGAGCTAAAAATTTTTAAAACTAAATTTTTTCACGATAAATTATGCGATTTATTTATTTATGATCAGTCTTATTGAACAGCCCGTATTATATCTTTAGATAAGTCTTCAAAACGCAGCTTAATGTCCTCTAGTCTGCATATGTATTCTAACTCGAGTAATATTTATTTATACAACGCTGGTTATATGCTCACTAACGTCTAGAATGACATATTTGTACTTCCATGCATTTTATGTTTGATTTATTCAAAAAAACTCAAAATATTTTATTTTAATTGAATGAGCAGGAAGATGCTCAGATTCGAAATACGTTAAACTTGAGCCGCAGCCCTTGAAACTACTTCCCATTTCTGTGGAAGCGGAAGAAAATAAAGTAGCTGATGACTAAAATAGTTGCTGAGTCTTTGACCAGGAACCTACGATGTAACAAGAAGGAATAAATTTAAAAATTTTCTGCGCCTATCCAGGGAAAAGTTACTTTCCATGTACCTCTAAAAGAGTACTTAAAAATGAGACGTGTTGATGAATTGACTAACTTGGTATCAGGAGTGGAGTCAAAACAACCAAGATAGATTGTAGACATGAATAATGCCCAGAAGGCGTTCCTACCTTTTCCTTAATAGATAAAATAAAAATAAAAAATTGTTGCATGCATAGTTACAAACCTACTCCATAAATTCCTCTTTACCAAAAATCTTTGACGGTTTCCTTTCAAACTAGGTTTTTACATATTCTGACCGAAAGGACGCATTTTACATTATTTGTAGTTCACTAAAACGCCTTTGAATTTAACTTGAATGAATTATCTCAAATATCCCTACTAAATACTACTACTACTTTTAACTTCGAGCACGATTTATTCCTGTTCAATAAAAATATAATCGGATGAATTTAGATCATTATTTGTTTAGTTTTGATTTTAGATAGTTTTTTAATTATATCTTACGCATAATAAATTAGATAAACATCGACTTAGTTTTTAATATAAGCCGACACACGCTATGCAATGTTTAATTTGATCTTCACCAGTCAAATTCGAATATATTACACGACTCATACAAAAAACGAACAGCTGGTTTGTTGGGTTTTCATTACTTGTTATAATAATGATTAAATCCTTAAATTAGGAAAAATTCTGCGCGCCCACTCCACTGTCAATGGGAAGGAAAGGAAAACTTTCTCTGGAAAATCCTCACCTGCTTCCGCGCTGGTGAGTGTGTAATAGGGAGAATTACATATTTACTAAGAAATGTCGAGTTATTTGTTATTTTATGACTGCTTAATAATGTCTCTATGATTTTTTGTTAACAATTTTCTCACTTTCGAAGTATTTATTTAAAAAAGTAAGTGAAATTTATTGAGCTTTTTCAGAAAGAACGGTTGCCAATATTCATCGGCTCATAAAAGTTAGTGGTTGAGTTCCGATCAAGGGAGAGTTTCGGTAGTGGTAAGGTTTTATTATGAAAAGCACAAAAACACTATTTCTTCCCCCACCTCAATCTGTCTGTCACTTTGTTATTTATTCCAAAAGCAATATCGTTTTGTTGCGACTGCGACTAATTTACAGAGTACAGAGTAGTCACCGGAGTGGATCCCTAATTTGTTTGAATTTATGTGATATCTAGTTTAAAGGATGGGCGACTTTAGAGGTATTATACCTATTTTATCTAGTGATATAATGGCTCAAGGAGGATACAAACCTTGGCACTTGAATTTACTATTTTCAAAGAAAAGGGGAACTCATTAGGATCCCACACTGTTTCAGTAGATTGAGAGCGCCGATACAGCATGAGATATGTGCTTACCAGCAGATAAATTTGAATATCTACTTACTCAACTATCTTCCAATTCACTACTACAACAAACTAAGGCCAAAATATTTTCCTAAGTATTATTGCCCTCCGCCATTTCTTGAATGAAAATTTCCAAAAAATATTCAAAGTTTTCCGCATTTAATCGAGTCAAAGGCTGATGCTCTAACAACCTCCTAATGCACTTCCACACGGTGGAGAGGTGACTATGATGAGTAAATAGATGAACCTTCGAGAGTATGCATCAAATGGAAACAACATTGGTCGGTATCGTATAAAACTGTAATTGGCAAACGTACTCAACCATCCGAGGAAATTGCTCGCCAGTGAAAATAGTCGAGTCTTGCGTCCGCCGAACCGATTATATTTTTAGCTCTCACTACTCTAGCTTACGGCTTTTTCAAAGGACCCGCTCCATAATAACCATTCCCCTCTCTTTCTCTCTCCTCCCCCGCACAGATGAGGCCGTCCTGCGTGTCCCCTGAGCCGCGATGGTGGCGCTTCCGTGCGGCCGGGGGATGAGGTAAACCCAAACCAAGAGGGACGTAGACACGTGGGCCGCCGGCAGATGCTTTGCGAGCCCCGGGACGAAGACGCTCCGCACGACACAGGCGTCGGCGGCCGCGCCACCGGGGATGGCGCCGGCGGGGGCGGCCAGCCCTCCTCCTCTGTTTCGGGGGCCGGCGGCGGCGTCCGGTGGGACATCGGCGGGAGCGGCATGGGCCCCCGGGAGCCTCCTCTCAGCGGTGTCCGCTGGGAGCCCGGCATCCCGGACATCGCCTACGACCCGGAGACCGCCGCCGGCGCCGTGGCCGCCGCCTACCGCCAGCACCATCTCCGGTTCGCGACGGACCCCAACTCTGCCGTGGCCGCGCCTCTCACCCCTTACCCCGTGCAGCCCCCCAACGTCCCCCCGCAGCTCCCTCTCCCGCTCGCCCTGCCGATCGCCGCCGCCCTGCCGCCTCCGGCCGGGTCCACGGCGCTCGCGGGGCCCCTCCGCTCCAACCAGCCCCACCACAGGTCGGCCTCGTCTCTCCCGCCGCCCCCTCCGCCCCCGGAACCGTTCGCCATCATGCGGAGCAAGGCGTCCAGCAGGAGGGTCCGAATCAACGTGGGAGGGGTTCGACACGAGGTGAGTGTTCGCCGCCCCCCTTCCCCCCGGTCTTCGACCCCACGCCTGACCCTCGGGGGCGATCGAACCGGGAACGGTGAATCTAGTGGGGCGACGTCCTGATCCAAAGTATCAGGCTTGGTGGTGATGAATGAATGAATAAAGGTCCGATTTTGTTTTCAAGATGAATGCCGGAGGGGATTGTATAAGTACCGTGTATTAAATGTCAACGTTGAGACTCTGGGTTCGATTCCCGGCATTAGGATGTCACCCCCTAAATTTCTCTCCACGCTCGGTCCACTCCAAAATCCCTACCTGCTACTAATTATCCAAGTATTTCATTGCTACATCTTCAGTATTATCTCGCCTTTCCTATAAACTGCTAGAATATGAGAGTAAATGTTCATAATTATTTATCAACCGAATAAATTATCAAAAGGTATGATATTATTCAATTTCCTGGACAAGTCAGAAACTTAATGGCGCACAACACCGAAGGATGAAATATCTATCTAAATATGAGATCTCATTTTTCTTTTCATCCATCTAGAAATAGATTATTTTCTTCTCGAGATTTTATGTCCTCATACCTTGAGTCTGAATTTTAGACCCTAAAACTCCCATACTATTGCCAATATCTTATGCAGAATATTCTATATTATAAAGCTATAAAAATACATTTAGAAATACATAGAACACAACGGAGTTCCAACAAAAATGATTTAGAAATGGTCATCAACTTACTACGTTCTATAATATAGCAGTTTTCGAGCAATTACATCTTGCCTCGTATCTTGTGAGATGGGTTAAATAATAGCATATAAAAATCGAGTCAATATAGTAGACATTTTCATGATAACGTTCAGCCTATACCGCTGAATGCCTAGACCAGGAGAGCCGAGTGACACCGCCCACGTCGCAAATCAATTTTGTAGGCTTATTCATCCAGTCCATCCTCAAAAGAGTTCTAGAGTGTGAGTAGCTGGGAAACCCCACGGTTATCCTAGAGTTAATAATGTCCCAATATGACATTTCAATACTTAACATGCAAAAGGTCCGCTTTTTATCATAGTGACTAGCCGTATTGCCACAAAACTTCTTTACGTTGGAATATTCTAAACTATTTTCGTATTTATTTAATTTTAATGTAGTAATTTAATGATTATCCTTACACGTGGGCCAAATTTCATAAATCGTAACCTATGTAGCCTTTGAACACAAAAAATATAAAAAGTATACAATTGACGAATTGCTCTTCAGCCGTATATTGCATTTCAAATCACATTGTATCGACTAAGTATTTTTACAGATAAAATTACGCTTCAAAACAGGGCCTTCAAAGCGCTTTAAAATTCTAAAAGGTCTTATAATCGTTATAACAACCTGATTTTAAATACATCAAACCAGTACACCAGAGATTTTCAGAGGGGTGAGCTAAAAAGCCTCTCCAACCATTTGGCTCCTAGTTAAAATATAAAGAAAAGTATGGTATTACCTAACAAATGTTTCTAGCGGAGAACAAATTGAGGAGATAATATTGAAAAGAGTGACTTTCACCACGGTCGGGACATTCATAACAGAAGGGGCACAAAGCGAAGGTTCTCCGGCAGAGCTGTCAAACGTATAATACCGCAGATCAAGTTTAACGAGTCGGACGAGTAGCCCGGAGTGTAGCGCAGTTGTCAATCAACCTAAGGGTAGAAACAATATGCTGGAATCCCTCCAGGAGAAAGCGTGTTGTGTTGTTTGATATCGTTTTATCGGATTTTTTTATTTGGCTTACAAATGAAAATATGTATTGTTAACCTAAATACTAATTTTCCATTGCTCGATATCAAAGGGGTGAGTCTAGAATTATCAACATATTTTTTTTTCGCTTCTGCTATTTTGTGCGGGGTCTAAGCAGTCCATAGGTCTCCATCTAAACGCAACTTTTCAGCAACGCAAACTCTTATACTTTTTGGTGTTTAATCCCTCATGTAAGCTAACCACATAATCTCAAATACATACGTATCCTCTGCCTACCTATCCCTGTTTTATCGTTGATTTCTGATCCTTGTTTTATCGCTTTCTGGCATGAATGGCTATCCCTAAATAACTTCCTAAGTAACATTTTTTTCATCCATATTCTTCCACCTTCACTCTGACACATTTAAAGTGATTTGTTCTTATTCAAAACTGTCCCTCAAACTTGGAAGCCTACAAATGAGGAACTTATTTTTAATCTGATGTCTCTAACCATACACTCGATTCGAAAAAAATAGCAATGGAATTGCATTTCACACACACGCAGGCCTACGTACACACATCAGACACATTGGGTAATTTATTGATATCTTCCCCTCGTTCGTCTTTTTCCCGTAAAATGTTGATCTTGCTGATACCTCCTGAATTAAGCAAATGTCCACACAAATATTAGTCACTTCACTTGACAAAATGTCATCTGATATGTTTCTTTTTAGGTTGCGGAATAAAAGAAATTATTTTTGAAACGAAAATAGGCAGTGTACAATCCCATAAAGGACAAATTATTCACTTGAAAAACTCATGCTACGGAAAATTTCTGTACACGATAAATCTCTCATCATTAAAAAAAAAGTAACTCTGGGATTGGGGAATTCCACGAAATAATTTGGGGAAGTGCACCCGATGACTGACGTCGTTGTATTCTAGACCACATCATTATAAAACAGACTTAAGATTCCCACTTTTCAATATCACTCGCAATGATGCGGGTCTTGGTGGCGTTATTTAAGTATGCGGAAATTGTGGATGCGAAGTGCATAAAGAGAGACATAAATCATTGGGCGAGGGAGAGGCTGTCGAAGTCGAGATTGGTTTAAGAGAGGAGACTCGACATGAGATGTTGTTTCATGTGCAGTAAGTTCGGCAATCAGGTCAGCGTTGGGGTAGGTAATTGGAGGAGAGAATTCCTTTCAGAGCTGAAGAGAACGGAAGAAAAAGCTTGGTTATTTAATTTAATTCGTATCTCTGATTCCAATTTTAATATTTCATTGCTTAAAAGAAAGTACGAACTTTTACATTTTTTCCGTGTAGTATACAAATCCTATTAGGAATGCTTCAGACAAAAAGTAACTTAAATTCTCTCCTCAATGCGGATATTTTTACGAATTTCGAAAAGACATCTTAGTTTATACGCTAATAATATGTGCGTATTTGAATAATGATCTGGTAGTATCTTCCAAGCCACTTTATTCTGCAAATTGCATCCGAAAGGAGAACTTACATTTAAGCTGGTATGCGCGATTTTTTTCCACTAGGTTAAAATAGTCCTCGGCGTTTGATGGATTTTTCCGATATTTATCATGCTTTTATATTTCATTGCGTAATATACCTAAACACAACCCCAGAAGAAATAGTTTTAAACTCCAAATCAACATGCAAGGAACTAAAAACGCCCGAATAACCTTAGCAGATTTCACCGGAGAGAGATTAACCATATCATTGCTTAAAGGCCGTTCAACGTGCTTCATAATTCATGATAAAAATGGATGGGCGGTAAGATATCGGTTAAGCCCGTTGACAGCTATGAACGCAATAAAACTACAAATGCTGGTAAATGGCCAACCAGCTGAGCCTTGCTGACACTGGCCTAGTTCTTAAAGGAAGACATGGATTAATGGTTAAATCATGATTGTGACAGGATATTAAGTGTTTGAGGAAGGTCATCTTGGCGACGGAACCGAAATGAGGATTTCAGACGCTTAGAAAATGATTTCATGCTACCCACTGACAATCGTAATCATTAATTTACAATGTCTGCCTTTATCTAGCATTTATTCAATTGGAAATCACACAAAATTTCTAATTTGAGGTTTTGCTCAATAATATATAATATTTATGAATTTAAGTTAATTGTGTAATGACGTCAAATTGCCATTGTAACCAAATGGTAGGGACGGGATAACAAAAGAATTACCATATGAAATAAAAATATTTGATAAAAAATGTTAACCTTCTTCATAAAATGGCTATGTATCGTAAGTTAACCCACATTTTCACTAGTCCCGCTAATTATTAGCTGAGATATAAAAATCTTTAATATTTTGCATTTAGTCAAGATTTTTACTTTCTAATTGTCAACGATTACTCATTGAGATGTAATTTCATCATTTTAATTCTCTTGATTGTGAGTCATTGCATCACATGAGTTTAAACTTGAACAAAAGCAATCATAGCAATATCTGAGGCCCTAAGTCACGATGATATGAAATCACAATTGATGGAAATTAAAACAATCAATAAAAAGCACATCTTGTGTTTTAGTTAACAAATAAACTATTTGCAAGACTATTTTAAGAATCAATTTACGACTTCTGGTATTTATGATCTCATTGCCTTTCATTTCTATGCTTAGAAGACCCGGAGCTATTCCAAGAACTATTTTTTTAAATTTATTATGGATGCCACGTCACAGTGGCCAGAAGGTTTTATTCACCCTGGATTATAGCAAACAAAAAGGAGGTAGTTCGTTACTTTCCTTTGGAAGAGTAAAACTGGACTTGGCACTGAATTAAATGAGGTGCTGAAAAGTCCCAAAGACCGAAATGACAAGTAAAAAAACAATTGCCTGCACGCGAGAAAAAGTAAAACTCAACGAAAAAGGGCATATAGTAATTAAAACATAGGCATAAAAAGAAGAAGAACGTAAACGTCGGGGAAGTTTCAGCCAGAGTTTCACTAAATAAAAAAAAATGGAAACCACAGCTTCGTTTGGGATGTTGAACCCGTGCCAGATGCCAGCAACGTAGTTTTCCAAGGCGATTGGTGGACGGAACGACAAAAGAAAGCCTTCGAAATGCGACCGCGATGCAATTGAATAGCCGGTAGACGAAGAGATGCGCCCGTAAAAAGTCTCAGTCATGACTTTCAGGTTACAGTTTCGAAGGGATCAGACGTCATACTTAATTTTGGCCACGAAATTCACGTCCGCGGACATTTCTAGAATAGTATAATTCAAGGAGGAGTTGCTCATCGAGACAGAACGAAACGACCTAAACTTGGAAGAGGAAATGGTTGACGAGGGTAAATATTTGATTAATATCAGTTTACAATTTGGCATTGCTAACCTCGAGTAATAATAAATCAGTAAGTTTGAGCGTGGTAAGTATCCATTCGAAAATTCAACCAAGGAGAGTTTTTAAAGAAGTTAGTTTTTTTTAATAGTATGTGGGGGCTCTCATTATTCAGAATAATTCCATTAAGGGAATTGATAGTGCCACAAAACATGCTGAATGCAGTTTTCGTTCAAATTGAATTTTAAAAATGTCCCTTAAAGCTATGTTCCTGTTCTACATTTTTGTGGATCTTACGAGGACGTTTTCCACTGTGCGTTTATCTAATATTTTATTTCGTGATTGCAAGACCCCTAGTTATTTGTACTTAGCTATGTTCAGTAGCCGAAAAGGTGTCCCTGAAGTACACAAATCAGGCGTGCGACGAGTTTAGAATTGCGTTCAGGATGAATTAATTGTTTGGCTCAGATTGAATAGTGAACTTAATTACAAAGGAAATACTAGGTAAAAGTTTAATTTAATTCACTAGAAACTGAAAAAAGTACACTTTTTGGCGCGTTTTGAAATTGGCGTGAACATTGAAACACGTTTCGCAGTGAAAAACGATTAGGAATCCAAATTTGACGAAAAACATTTCAAAATATTTTTTTCATGTCCCAAAAGTTTTCCCGAAATTATAACCAAATGAAACTCTTGAGGACTAAATATTTCACAAGCGCACATTGGATTGGTAGCACTAGAATGTTTATATTTTCACAAAAAGAAAGAAACTGTGGTCATGACCATCTTTGAAGGAAAGTATTTATTTCCTTTCCTTCAACAAAAATATATGCGCTAGAGAAAACACATTTTTGGAGATTGAAGCAATAATGCAAAAGTTCTAGAAAAATTATTTCTTATCTAGATGTTTAGAGCTGGAAGACAAATATCGCCAAAATACAAATCGAAACAAGTTTAATTTTTTTAATACTTTGGTACTCAGCTCAATTTCTCCGTAAGGCTGTTCGACGGAACCAGTAATTTTAATAAATTTCAGTGGAACTTACAAAGTTCTACTTTCTGATTTCTTTTATTCTCATGACGAAGTAATTAATGATGATTTCAAGTAATTCTTTGGGAGAAATTAAAATTTATTTCGAAGCTAAACACAAAATTAAAGTTATTAAAACCTAAATAATACGTTTAAAAAGCTTCGGAGGGAGTGTAAGTGAAATAAAAGTAAAAAGAATAATGGCCGTCGGTGACAGGGTCCTGAATAAGACGAAAATCAGATTTTTTTCTCTTTTGAATAATATGTGAATCTGTTTTCCGTCCTTCAAGACAGCTGCGTGGTGGGAATATTTATGCATTGGCAGTCGCTGATTCCCGTCCAACGAGAAAGGATTCTTCATTAAATTTGTATTGATAGTAAAAGACATTTCCTTTCCAAGGTATTTCGACGGTGTGAATCGAAAATCACGAAAGTTCTGTCTATTCGTTTTATTTATTAATGTATTATTAGCTAACCTATATGTTCCTTGTTCAGTCCATCCTTTTCACAATACTATTTATTACTCATAAAATCACGATACAGTTCCATCTATATATCCTACGAATATCGAGTTTTAGCAAACAGAACGGTGTTATGACATAGCTAAAACAGCAAATAAATCAAATGTAGGATTTATGGCATAAACTTTAATTTTTAAAGGGGAAAGTTTTGTTTTGCAGGATTTTATTTGAATGATAAATGTACATATGCGACGGTATTAGAAGTTTTCTGACCATCATGTGCATTGTAATAGCCTCACGGCTTTGGTATTTAATTTAATGGTGATTGTAATTTACGAGGGTCATCCGGAAAGTAGTACCCGTTCTGCCGCATGAAGTGCTGACGACGCGAGTAGCCGCTGGACGAGGTCAGATAGCTTCAGTGGCTTGTCTGCCTTCTCTGAGCCAAGTTGCGTGACGCTAGCATTGCCTGTGTTGTTTCTGTGATTGTTTACAATGTTTAAAAAAATTGAGAACGCCGCCAGTTGTGAAGTGAGGGCAGTGATTAAATTCCTCAATGCAAGAAACGTTCGCCCATGTGATATTCATCGCCAATTAAAGGAGGTGTATGGAGACAGTGTAATGGACGAGTCGTCTGTTCGGCGGTGGTGTCGCAACTTCAACATGGGGAGGGGGAACACACACGACGATGAGCGTTCGGAGAGACCGTCTGTCATTACAGACCAACTGGTGAGCTCAGTTGACGAATTCGTGAGGAACGATCGGCGCGTCACAATTGATGACATCTGTGAGCATTTTCCCAATGTTTCTCGAACAATTGTTCATGAAATTGTTAAACACCATCTGCATTATGCAAAAATTTGTGCAAGATGGGTCCCTCGCGTATCTCAATGAGCTGGCGGCGAAGGACTATGCAGCAGGAATACAGAAACTTGTCACACGTTATGACAAATGCCTTAATTTGCTTGGAGATTATGTTGAGAAGTAGTTTAAAGTATCCTCTTTCAAATAAAATTTTTTATGTTTGTTAATATTTACTTTTGTGTCTTTATTTCACGAACGGGTACTACTTTCCGGATGACCCTCGTAGTTTTTTTAATAAAATGCCTGGATAGATTACGCCCAATCAATAGAATGGAATTCGGAACGAACTATGTAAACTGTTGTTGATGTAATTAAGTTTTCATTTTGATTAGAAGAGAGTTTTAACATGCGTCTACGTATTTGTCAATATGGAAGGGGCATGATTAAAAGTTTTGGTAAATAGTAGTCATTCTAAATGCTGTTTGTAAGAGTAAAAGCCAACACTGGAAGTCTTAGTGTAATTTCTCTTTGAACCTAATGATATTATTGGCATCCTTTGCGGTTGGATAGAAGAATTCAGCTCATACGAGGGTCATCCGGAAAGTAGTACCCGTTCGTGAATTAAAGACACAAAAGTAAATATTAACAAACATAAAAAATTTTATTTGAAAGAGGATACTTTAAACTACTTCTCAACATAATCTCCAAGCAAATTAAGGCATTTGTCATAACGTGTGACAAGTTTCTGTATTCCTGCTGCATAGTCCTTCGCCGCCAGCTCATTGAGATACGCGAGGGACCCATCTTGCACAAATTTTTGCATAATGCAGATGGTGTTTAACAATTTCATGAACAATTGTTCGAGAAACATTGGGAAAATGCTCACAGATGTCATCAATTGTGACGCGCCGATCGTTCCTCACGAATTCGTCAACTGAGCTCACCAGTTGGTCTGTAATGACAGACGGTCTCTCCGAACGCTCATCGTCGTGTGTGTTCCCCCTCCCCATGTTGAAGTTGCGACACCACCGCCGAACAGACGACTCGTCCATTACACTGTCTCCATACACCTCCTTTAATTGGCGATGAATATCACATGGGCGAACGTTTCTTGCATTGAGGAATTTAATCACTGCCCTCACTTCACAACTGGCGGCGTTCTCAATTTTTTTAAACATTGTAAACAATCACAGAAACAACACAGGCAATGCTAGCGTCACGCAACTTGGCTCAGAGAAGGCAGACAAGCCACTGAAGCTATCTGACCTCGTCCAGCGGCTACTCGCGTCGTCAGCACTTCATGCGGCACGAACGGGTACTACTTTCCGGATGACCCTCGTATATATACGACGATTCCATAATCGGTAAAGGTCTAGGTAAAATAGTCTGTTTCAACTTCCTATTTCGCCTCTTTCATAATTATTTCTCATCGGTAAAATCCATTGCGTATGATTATAAACGCATTCAAAGAATAATAGTAATAACTTAATCCAGTGCAATATCGTTCAGGAAAGTAAAACACTAGACCTTAATCATTACATTCGACTGTTTTTTTGTGGCTTGGACAAAATTGAGCAAATTTTTGATGATAAATGAAATGGTTCGAAATGAAATAAATTTAATAGTTCGAAAAAGATTTGAAAAGAAAATGAAAATATCATTTCTTTTCATTAAATGGAGAACACAAAGTTGAGCCAGAAACAATCGAATTCATCATTTCTTTTGCTAAAATTTTACATCACTGTTAGTCTCGGAGTGCTTAATTCAAAAAAATTCCAGCAAAAGCATGAACTCAAATAATATTCCAGCCGTAACTACAGGGTCTATCCCAAAAATAAGTGTTCCTATGCTCATAGTCTTTTTTGACTGAAAAGGTCTTATCCCCAAAAAGCTTGTGCCTCGGGGACAGACAGCGAACAGTAAATTTTACATGGAAGTCCTCAAAAGGCTGTGGAAAAGTGTACAATGTGTCAGGAATGAGATCTTTGCAAACTGGAGGCTGCACCACGACCACGCACCATTCCGTACCGGCTTCCTCATGACCAAATACCTGGCCAAGCACAAGGTGGAAACGCTGCTCCTGCCGCCGTACAGCCCCGACGTGGCCCTGCCGGGCCTCTTTCGTTCCCAAATATAAACAGGAGCTTCTGAGACAGCCATTTGTGAACCCGAGATAACTTCAAAGAGGCCGTTACGAGGTACCTGAACGAGGTTCCCGTCGACGCCTTCCAGGAAGCGTAGCGTGACTGGAAGGCGTCGACGGCCTTGTGCCGATGCATAAGGTTGCTATTTTGAAGAATTTTAGTAATTTGTACTATACCAACCATCATTTTTGTTCCAGATTAATTCTACTTATTTTTGAGACAGGTCCCGTATATCTATCGCTGTAAAAGGCATCATTTGAGATACTCTAATTCCAGAACCATTCAATCCTCTGACACTAAGAGGGTAATTTGGCGAGATTAGTAGGGAAACGGCAGTCAAATGAGGATAAAATATAGCTGAACTACTGAACTGAACCCGTTCTACAATTCACTCACCCCATTGATGAAAGTGACGTGCTCCCTATTCACCCACTCAAATGGGATGGGATGCCCTTGGAGGATCCAGGAATTTCCGGAAATACGTAGAACCATAATCCTGCAAAAGTAGAAAAAAATGCTTATTATTATAGTTAATAAAGGATTTTTACATATAGATAACGTACCGTTTAAGGTAGGTTTTGGATGGACACAGATCTAACATTGTTAATTTCGTATCTTCGTCTGGCAAGAGACTTGACACCTCACACTACATTAAATTGTTCCTAAATCCCGCATACATGTACTTTCTACCTCCTTTCACTCCATCCAGCGTTCCCATAGATCCGTTTCCTCCACCTACCTTGCCTGCCTAACGAACTCCCCTCTATCACAGTCTTCAACATTCCAACTCCAAATTAAAGCGCCCTACATCCACCTTTCCTGCCATCTTTGGATTTCTTCCAACAATCCTATCTCCTCCCCCAACATGCCCAGTAATTCATCGACTGTTTTCCTTTCTGTCCATTTTACCTTTCCCATCCTTCTCCCTACTAACGAGTCTTTTCTTAACATCCTTACTCAACGTCTCTGCCATCAATTCCCTCCTCTTAGTGTGAAGCCTTCTTTGCCGAATGCCCTCTTTTACATCCTTCCTGCTTATACCATCTTGGTTAAAAACACTGCCAAGAGAGGCGAACTGTTCTATCAGCTCTTATTTTTGACTTCCTGTCTTAACGTTTAACACAGCCTTCCTGATCTTTCAAAGACCTCATATCCTTAAAATCAGCATAAATGCCTGCCTTTAAAAAAATACAATTACTATAAGGTTTAATAACATAGTTTCCTCAAATGAATTCGTCTATCACAATACTATAGGTCAGAACCATTTATGCAAGGAGTTTCAAACCGTAAGGTTAAACGTAGCAGAGCCCATTGAAAATATAATTAGTTCCAAACTTAAAACGGATTCGTTAAATAATATCAAGTGAGTATTGTCACCTTAGGTTTTCAGAATTCGGTTGAAAATTATTGCAGAGCAGAATGGTTACCGATGTATAAAAGCTAATGAAAAATCCTCAGCGAGTGAGCTCATATTTGAATAGTTCCATCAATCTTTAAGTATATACGTACGACCTTTTACTTGCACTAAGAAAGGAAACTTACTATTTAAACTTATTTGTGTGTATACATTCCTATCTATACATGCTTCTTTCACCTCTAAGACATTCATACATGGTTTTACCCGCACCTTTCTACTCGTGAGACTCCTAATATTCCTTTTCTTGGCTGTCTTTTCAACCACGATTAACCATGACTTTCTCGGTCTATGCCTTCCTCACCAGCCATTTACTCTTCTCTCTTAAGTAGGGTTAGGTGGAAGAAAGGACTATAAGTCTCAACCTCGCCCAATAAGTCGATTAATAGGTTAATTAAGTACGCAAATTGGTTAGGTGATTCGATTCTCATCTCTTTATTTCTTATGGGGCAAATGCGTAATAGGGGCAACTGTGCAAGCATGTTCTTCCCTGCGAACAATACTCGATTGCACAACTTTTCTATTCTCAACCCTTTCCATGACAAATTACCCCCCCCCCCTAGCCATACCATGCTTATATGGTTGACCATTTAAGGTATACATATACTAGTGGATGACAATTTTTATCACTCTGCAACGGTGGAAGTTCAAGGTGCATTTTTGTAGCTGGTAAGGAGAAGGATCAAGAACAGGGTGTTTGTTGGTACTTCCGTGGAGCGGAGGCAAATGTCTTCCGCAGATCAAGCTAAAACGAGCTGATCATGGAGACCTCAAGTACCTCTATTCAGTACCAACAGTTAAAAGGATAAGGGTTTGTTAAGCATATTGGTGTGCCAACATTTTTTAGGTCTCTATGTTAAAATAATCTGAAAATCCCCGTCACTCTAGTTTAGCGATTAGTATTTATCACATATTTTACGAAAGTTAACGCAATTTAATGACAGTATATTCCGAAGTACCAAGCAAATTACCGATATTCTAAAATAATATTTTGACATCATGCGTATCATATAATCCACAAAAGAATCCTTGCTTAAGGATCTTGAGAATGATTTTAATTACACCTCTATGGGAAATAAAAATTCAAGTAAATATTACATTCATTTAAAGTCCATTTATTTAATCTATTTCAAATTTTTCCTTTCTCTTACTCTCATGTCTTTTGCCACCTCTCCTTCTGTCTTTTTCTATTTCCGGGTATACTATTCGCCATTTGTTGCTGTTCCTTTAAATTTTCATGGGAAAATAATTGAGACTGTTTTCCAAAGTTATTTCTGAAGTAGAGGAAGGCAGAAAGAGCGGGTGGGGGATATTTCGAGGTGTAGCGTGATCCACGACGGCCATAGTTCAGAATATTGGGTTACTAAGGAGAGAGAAGAAGGGTACGTTTTGGGGGAGCCTATATGTTTGTATGCATACAGGTATATTTATGAAGTAAAGTCAAAATTATAAATAACTGGAGAAAATAATGTAGGTCAAACGCCAGGAAGTCCCCACGATACGTAGAACATGATAATTGTCAGGGGAATTCACATTTCTATATTTAATTAAATCTGGTGATGAATATTTACACCTCCTTAAGGCGTGTTATAATATCAGAAAAATGAGTAATCTGTACAGTTACTCGTATGGATTGTTTCCGTTTGCTACCATAGCTACACCGTATAATAAAAATAGCAAAAGTAAAATATTCTTTAAGCTAAATGGTATAAGTTAAGAAAATTAAAAAGAGCACCTAAGCTAAAAATAATTACCGCCGCTACTATCAATGCTTCCATTAATATTTCCACAAGTATAGTTCATTACGATCGTATAATATTATTGACGGTGGCATTTTTTCCTAGGGGTATTTCTATCTTAATGATGTTGATGCCAAAGAGATGTTAAAGCCAAACATTAGTACATATGAAAGAAGTTCATTCGCAGGAGGAGGCTCATAAACATAATATAAATATCCATGCATATATATATATATTTATATTTATATATATATATATATTATATATATATATATATATATATATATATATATATATATATATATATTCTATATACACACACACACACATAAAAAATTACTTAATTTTGTTTTCAAGTGAAAACAGTTCCATCTGGCACCTAAATTTAATAAAAGGTGATAATATTCTCTAAAGGCTGGACGGCAATGCTTTGTAAAAATATTCGGTACGCATCGGGGAAGCCCGAGAGCATATTTTATTGGTGCAAAACGGGTCGCCTCGGCAAACATCAGTCATTTTCCCATTCTTATATCTATTTCAACCGATATCAATAACGCGATAGTGCAGAGTGAACTAGACGTGATACGTTCATCACCTTCGCCTCCTTGCAGGTGCTGTGGCGGACCCTCGACCGTTTGCCTCACACCAGACTCGGCCGACTGCGCGACTGCAATACCCACGAGGCCCTCCGAGAGCTTTGCGATGACTACTGCCTCACGGAGAACGAGTACTTCTTCGACCGCCACCCTCGTTCCTTCGGGGCCGTGCTCAACTTTTACCGCACGGGCAAGCTCCACCTGGTGGACGACATGTGCGTGCTAGCCTTCGGTGACGACCTCGAATACTGGGGCGTGGACGAGCTGTACCTGGAGTCGTGCTGCCAGCACCGCTACCACCAGCGAAAAGAACACGTCCACGAGGAGATGAGGAAGGAGGCCGAGTCGCTGAGGCAGCGAGACGAGGAGGACTTCGGCGACGGCAAATGCGCGCAGTACCAGAAGTGCCTGTGGGATCTGCTAGAGAAACCCACCACGTCGATCGCTGCAAGGGTGAGTGGTCGGGGTCGCCGGAAGAGTCATCAATCCTCCTACCCTCCATTCTCCCACAAGTATACCTACCCACTTCATCATTACCCCGGAATTATCGTGTAGGGTCGGGAGCCCTCAAAGATCTCGCCCGGCGACTCTATCCTTGTCTCTATTAAGATTGATTGTTTTTCTTTCCCATTTTTTCAAATATTACCCAGAAAGTATACCTCTACCGTCGAAAACCAAGGGACTTTCCACAGAAATCGTCGATCTGCGATCACGCCGGTTCGCGAGCCTCGTCGCACTTTGAAAAGAACGGAGGACGATGATGGTTTCGCGAGGTAGTCGTCCAATCGTGTCCTCCGCGCGTATTCCGTCGCGGCCATTAAACCGGATAATGGCTTTTGGCCAACGATTTACCCCATTTCTTGAAGCGGTTAAGTGCATGCCCATTATGTAACAAAACTCAGACGTTCACTTCATAATAAGGGCCATATTTTTCCATTTTACGGCCATGTGAAACTGGGATACCTGATTTCGTGTCCCTAATTACGAAAGGGATCCTTTATCGTAGGCGTTTGGGATCGGGTATATGTCGTTGCGCTGTGAAAACGGCACAACGGCATCCATTTCCCTGATTTACCGCACACTAGCGTCTTTACGACGCTAACCATTTGATGACCCGCCTCTAATCCTGATAATCAAAACTATAATCGGCCTTTACCCTGACCGGCTAGATAAAGCACGGTGTAAATGCAGCTTTATGAAGATACGCGTCAATACTTTTGGCCATTGGATACGTAACTTATTGACTGCCTTCAAGTATTGAACCTGGTCTAAAGTAATTAGTACGAGTTTAGTCTCGTATCACGGATTTAAATCATGAAAATCAATTTTTTATTAAATCAGGTATAGTCACTATGCACAACTATACCACGACTGAAATCAGTCAAGAGCTATTGCAAATATCCAAGGGTCAAACATAGAAAAAGTATATATAGAATTAAAATAGGAATTGAAACCATAAAATCATCTGAAGTCACGAAAACAAGGGTGTTCCTTCAAGCGAACGCAAAGCAGTATCATTTGCAAGAGGTAAAATATAAAACTTCCCAAAACGTTCAAACGTTCTCCGATCACGATCATCGGATAAACAGACCTAAGGATATTTTTTATCACCTCCCATCAACTATTTATCTAGAACACGTCGTACTTAAAATCTTCGCAATAGGTCTCCCTTCTCTTCTTAATCAAAGTATTTTAATTCAGATACCAGCAAAATAAGCGTGCTAACAAATTTGGAGCGTGTACGCCAACGCACAGTTGACCTGCTTTCTTAAATAAGCACAGACGATTTTTATTTGAGCATTGCAAATGAAATCAGCTGATTCCCGCGACCATTTCCGGTGAAGTTTAACAATGGGTCTAAGATTCTTCGTCTGTTATATATTTCTACTGCTCAATCACTTGTTGCGGTGGCATATTCCTTTGTCAGCTGCTCGTGTGTACAATATATATATATATATATATATATATATATATATATATATATATATATATATATATATATATATATATATAATATCTTCGAAATGGAACGCTCTTCAGCGACGCACAAATATGTAAAAACACAGATTTAGATTTTTAGAATATAGAAACACAAAGAAAGGACACTCACAATTTGTTATTTGACGTTTCGACAGCACGGCTGTCGTCTTCAGAACCTTGATTCTGAAGACGACAGCCGTGCTGTCGAAACGTCAAATAACAAATTGTGAGTGTCCTTTCTTTGTGTTTCTATATTCTAAAAATCTAAATCTGTGTTTTTGCATACATATATATATATATATATATATATATATATATAACGATTATACGGAAAAACTCACACGAGCGGCACAATAATGGGCTGACACAATATAACACAAATAGAAAAGAATAGACACATTTAAAAGAACACTCACACGGTAAATTGTTCGAGCTTTCGGCCCTCTCAGAGGCCTTCTTCACAAGAGACTCTCTTGAAGAAGGCCTCGAAAGCTCGAACAATTTACCGTGTGAGTGTTCTTTTAAATGTGTCTATTCTTTTCTATTTGTGTTATATTGTGTCAGCCCATTATATATATATATATATATATATATATATATATATATATATATATATATATATTAGTTTTATTGGACCAAGAGAAATAAGGAGTCAATACATCTCACTAACGTTTATCGAACAACGAGGTGGTGAAATGATTGATTGATTGATGCACTGGATGGTCCAAGGGACGAAGTAAAGCGAAGAATCAGCAGCATTGATAACTTAAATGACATGTTGATGCATTTCACTATGGAAACATGATACAGAGTAATGCATCAATTAATAGTTCTTTGGTTCGAAAAAAATATGATACCATTTGGAAATAGATACCATATATAGAACACGGTCTTCAGGGAAAATGTCAGATTAATAGAAAATTTCGGCAAAAGGAAAAACGAAAGCATTCTTCCCTGCCGTAAAATAAGGTATCGTTTCGGAACCTCAATATATTTCTGCGTGAATAGGAGTTCGTTCCATTTGTTTTACAATCCTCGGAACGAAAAGAAAAATATTTACTTCTGGGGTTATTACTTCACCAACTGCCCCAAATTTATCATTTTATTGACCTAAGGAAACAAAATACGGCGCTAGAGCTCAGCGAAGACAAATGAATACAATAAGTATCAGAAAAAGAAATTTTTGTTGACCACATTCGTTGATGCTGAGTTTACTCGAGTTTTGCTGCGTGCAAGGCCTCTTATGACTCTTATCTCTCGGAAGGCAGGGAGCGTTTTCGTTTCTAAAAACCTTACTGCAACGCTAGAGAAGCGTTGAAACACAAAATACCCCACATTAAGCAAACCTCGAAAGCTAGTTCAGCATTAATAGGTCAATCAATCTAGGAGGTCGGATAGTTGAGTGTGAGAGATGAATCAGCAGAGTAAATAACTAGTTAATTACAAGCGGTAAGGGAGAGCAAAAATTCGCGTTAGATGTAAACCCTGTTTTAATCCCACGTCATCTTAAGGAACATTTTCTCGTGCCCACCCATACTGTCAACCCACAGTTGACTAAGAGCTATGAGGAAATAATAAAGTAGAATTT
The DNA here is from genome assembly GCF_022747635.1 of Hetaerina americana. Lineage (NCBI taxonomy): Eukaryota > Metazoa > Arthropoda > Insecta > Odonata > Calopterygidae > Hetaerina > Hetaerina americana. The sequence continues at coordinate 44,739,153 of NW_027287316.1, forward strand.
AGCTAAGAAAATGAAAATAAATGAAGAAAAGGTGGGATAAACGAACGGAAAAGAGGAAATATTTAATATAGGAAGCATATTCTGTATTCTAAAGCACAACACGTTAAAAACCAAGAAAGTAGCTAAACGTATTATTGTCAAATAGATTTTGCAGTTACTCGTGTCCTTCCCTATTATATACAACCAACTACTGTAGCAACGAAAGATGAAATAACTCGGGAAAGATACAGGGTGAAGGACTGTTGTTCTTTTTTTGCCCAAGTGAAAAAATCCTTGACACCGGCTGTAACATTTATCGTCGTCGTGATCCGACCAAAGGATAACGAAGTTAAGATATTTGAAGACCCCGCAGATTGTAATGAAATAAATCGAGGAAACAGAAAATTGGCGCGAAGAAAACAAACAAAAATATTTTAAAAGAGCTTTGGGAGGAAATCCCCAAAGCGAACCTGGCAGCAGACACCCTCGCCGGAACCCACGCCCGAAAACACACACCAGGTCGCGAAAAGCCCGAGAAAACACCGGGAGGAGAGAGAGAGAGATAAAGAGAAAGGAGGGAAAGAAAAATGAAGAAGGCCGGGGACGTTCGCATTACCAAGAGGAAAGGGAATAAAACAGTACGGGAGACGAAAATAAACAAGGAAACTAACTTCAAAAGAGAGGAGGTTTGGCGGGGGTGAGGAGGAGAATGGGTTGAGTGAAACGGTTGAGGGAAGGCGGGAGTAAATGGGGAAATGAGGATGGAAAGTAGGGATTAATGGGAGACAGCCAATGATAGTTGTAAAAGGAGATCCAGAGGCCGGTGGGATTGAGGAGAGGGAGGGTACCGGGGAACCGCTGAGGTGGGGGGGGAGGAAAGGAATGAACCGAATGGATCCGTGAAAACTCGGGGATCACCGAAAGAGAGGAGTCCGTGTGGCGCGAGTAATCAAGGCAACCCTCCCCGCCCCACTCCTCCGCACAACCCAATGCTGATCTTACTTCAGCCCCGCTTTCCCCTCGCCCGTACTCCCACCTCTAGGAACCTCCTCTACCCTCCTCCCCACCCTATTTCAACTTCTCTCCCCCGTACCCTCCCCCCGTTCATCCCCCCTCCTCACCTCACCACACACCCCTCTTTCTCCTTCTGCACCGCCACGGCCACACTGCGGCGGAACTAGAAATCAAGCGGCAAAGGCTGGCGTGCAGAAAAGGGGGTCGGAGTAAAAGCTGTAGGGTTCCCCTTTCTCGCTCTCAATCCCTCAGCCCTCTCCGCCCCTCCCCGCCCTCCTGCCGTGAAGAGATAAGGTAGAATTGTAATGGGTAGGGTCCCACTCACCCTTCCCCCTCCCTCAATCCCTCTCTTTGCCGCTCTCCTTGGACAAGGGCTCTTGGCAGGAAAGGGGAGATAAAGCGAGGGGCGGAGGGGAAATTCGTTTGTGAGGAGACGGTTGGGGGAGAAGGGGGCGTAGATGGGGGCGGCGAAGCAAAAGGGGCGTGGGAGGAGGCAGGGGTGATGGGGAAAGGCGTGAAGGCAGATGAGGACGATATGGAAGAGAAGGGAACTTAGGATGGGAGAGAGATTTGAGGTGGGAAAGAAATGGCCAAGGAGAGACGAAAACAGAAGGGATAAGGTATAGATTTTCAAACAGGAGCACTCGGATCCTCAGTACCCAGTCCAAAATACTTCAAATTACTAACAACTTCCTGGCATCGTGGACGGTGTAATCAATTTCATGTAAACGTGAGACGCAACATTTTGAAAGTTAAGTGGGTTAGGCAGTTTTCTCACCAGACGACGGTATCATCCCTCTGGGGTGGGAAAAAAAGGCTGAATTGGCGAATTAATTTTGCCATCCATTGCCAAGAGTATTTTTTTCACAACAACAATCCAATATAATCAGCTTGCAGATAGCGACACAATCTAGAAACAGACGGTTGTTTCAACGATAAAATTAGTTGTCTTCCTTGGAAAGTTGAAAGTATTATCAAATAAATAAATTTGTATTATTTGATTACCTCGTCAAGTGGTTTGAATTCCCGTTTAATAGTGCATTTACTACACCATAGGGATTTAGATGTAACTTCATGAAAGATACTTAAGATTATTTCCTTTGAACGTTAATTTTTTTTAATCGCCAATTTCCCAAAGTCTCCCATAGCTTGCGGAATATTCAACGTTGGTGTGAACTTCGATGGAAGTCATTCCCACTTTCGCAAAACAAATATTCACCAGCGTAAAGATAAACAGAGCAGTCTTATGTGTATCTATTGCGTTCATCACTTGAGTGATATTTCATTTTTTCATTGTGGTGTACAATTTCTTAGTCGCTTTATTGCTTAATTGTTCAAGAGGGAGACCTACTCGCAAGGTCTAACTTTTCGATCCTCAATCAAAAAGTGTTACATTACGTTATCTCTCACTTGAAAAACATTGAGATAAGGTAGTAAAATGCTTACATTCAGGCTTCAGATGTTAATTCTAGTAAAACTCACCAAAAACGAACGCATTGGACGACCATGAAATAAACATTCCGTACTTCAGCGTAGTGGAAAAAATATCCATTAACCCAGAAGAGATACATACTGTGCATCCGGATGACGTATAGATGCACTTGATGGTTGAAGTGCGCACAAAATATGTCCCTGTAAAGGCATTGGTCATATAAAACTCTTGTTGGTAAGAGGTTTACGCAGAATATGATCTTAGCGTCAGCCTCAAAACCGAGTCCCATCCCTACCACCAAATGAAAATAGCCGGACAAGGCTACGCTATCGACGTTTTAAAAACACGAGAACGAGATAAAAAGTTAAAAACACTTGCGTGACACTGAGATTAAGACTCTCCCAACCCGCAATCTTGAAGTGAGTGAAACATATGTGAGCAAGCGGATTCCATCCTGAAGTAACATTAAGACTCCAAAAGACAAAGGCTAGAGGCGACGAAGATCCATTTACTCAATCCTATTCGATGTAAAATTCGATTTAAGTTTCTCGAATAAATACCGGGTGAAACGAAAGAGTACCAGGAGAAGCGACGGGCTGAGGCGAGCGAATAAATGTGCAGCACGGAAGAGGGCAAAAAACTGACCTTGGGGGGGTTACCAAAGAAACGCCAAGCGCTCGTTGTTGCTTATTAACGAAATGTTAATATGAAGAAATATAATCGCAAACTGGGAATAAAATTTTATATAATGGCCAAAATTAAATAGTGCCCAGCGCGCATGTTTATGGGCCCTCGAAAGGTTCACGCAACAGAGTCACGAATTTCGAAACCACGAATATGTTTCACGAGGTTCATGGAAAGGATAAGTTTCATTTTGCCTCAAGTAAGAGCTCCCGATCAATCTTAGCATGAGCTTGTAATATATAACGCGATCCAGCGTATGACAAAACAATACTAGCAACGAATCGGTACGCTTGTTGAAATATGTTCTCAAAAATACAGTGAAACATGCATGCTCACTCATTGAGGCCAAGGACCAAAGTCATTAAAAATAAAGTTGGCGTCTAACTAAAAATAATTATGATAATTTTTCACCGGCATAAGAACAATATACTTGACTTTTTTTAAACATGCAATGGTGAGCGGTTTCTTACAGCCGGTAATGGTTGGAGAAAGTGAGTTAATTGATCCTGCGGAAGAAAGAGGATTCGTGTAGGGAGCAAGGGAAGGTTTTAAGAGTCGAGGGGAGGAAGTACAGTAGTCCCACCAGTAAACAGGCTCAAATAGTCATGCCAGTAGCGGAATAAACGCTGCACAATAAACGCTTTGCGTGCCAACAGTTTACCATTGCCCACTCAAGTAGCATCGTTAGAGCTGCACTGAGACCCATTGCTGTTTTACTGCTTTGGCATTGATTTCGTTTTGACGTCGCTTAGGGCAAGTGTTTTCATTTTACCCTGATATCTCGTGCCTAACGTTCACTTAAGCTCGCGTTAATGTTGTGTCCAAACTATAGGATATGGTTTCTGGCCTTGTTGCATGCCCAATGGGCTTTCCGTCCCACCAAGAGAAGTTTCCGCGGGTTGAAGTTCCAATCCAAAGGAATTGGTTTTATCGCTCAGTTGTGATAGCAACAAGACGTTATTCTCCAATAACCATTTTTTTCCTATCCATTCTAACTCTCTATAATACAATGGGTGAATTAAGGGCAAAAAATATATTTGAAATGTCTAACCCATGCTTTTTCCTCATCACTGTCTTGTTCCAATACTCCACAACGAGTGGCTGCTTGACGCGAGGCAACCTTACGGGCTACATTCTCGAAATTGTCCGTTCGAGTAAACGCTTACTGCTCCGAGATTGATTTTGTTTCACTGCGAGTCGTCACGAAGCTTTCCTCTTAAAAAATTCAAAAATAACTTTTTAAAAAATTACCGCTAAGATTTTCGTGCTCGATCACTTAACACGAAACAATTGAAATGTGGGTTGAATGTCTATTGTGCCATCCAAAACCAAGAACCCATTATTTTTGTGGAATATTCTAAATACCTATAGTGGAATACTCTAAATGCCTGCCTTATAGTTCGACAGGTAACAATAAGGGTAGGGATGAATAATGATATTAATGGGCTTTCAGGAGATATATCTTTCTAAAATTAAAAGCCGACCGTGAGTCATTGTCATCAACCTGGAGATTGATAGAGCTCACGTCATAATAACGGAGGCTGAGATCATTTATTCACGGTAGTGGTGGGAAGGTAATTTTCTCTGCTTTCCCAATGGTGTCATAGTCTTTTAGTCAACTGTCTTTTCACCCACTACTTATATCTTTTCTATACACTTCAGAGGAATTATTTGAATTTTGAACCTTCAACCTTTCGATCAGCAGTATGTCCACCATGGTTGAAGTCGGTTCATAACGTTAAAGCAGTGGCTAGTCAATACCACACTTCGATAAACTTCCAGTACAATATGAGCAGAAACTTTTGTGCTCGACTTTAAAATTCATGAATGTTCAAATATACGTTAAATTACGACAGGTTGCGAATGTACACTTAATGATTTTTAAATGAAGGGAACTTCACGAAGATGCAGACGAAGGGTGACGGAATTTCCCAATCCCCAGAAGAAGATGTGCGTTTCGTACTTAAAAGAGCTACATACTATGAACAAATTAAAAAATACAAGAGAATAATTTATCTCAAAGTGAATTCATTGAATTATTTTCTCGTCCGTAGAAATAGCCATTCTCTTAATAAGTAAACATAAAGATGAACATGTAAGGGCGCTTCGGATAATAGAGTAACATCGGTGGTTTTGAAATGTCCGAACACAAAATCCTCCACAGTAAATCTGTCCAGGTAAATGATATCGTCCATAGACAAAACTCAAATGTGTCAGCACATTAGGGACACAATTGATTAAGATAAATCATCCGAAGAAATAAATATCTGTATTCCTAAGATACAGTATTTTGTATCTTAGGATTAATTACCCAACTGCTTATTCTATCAATCAGCTCATTTTAAGCTTTCTTTAAGAAGTTCTGAACGAGAGTAAGGGCAACCAGCGCTATATGTGAATTCATTTGTTTCTATTTTGCATTACCGTAAGTTATATTATGACAGGTGTTTAATATTTCAGTCCCTAGGGTTAAAAGACAATCTCCGCTTGTAATCAAGGGAGACAACAACATGAGCAAATCACATCCGACGCTGAATTTCAAGCAGTTTCCAACTAGATCCGACAAAATAACTCATCACCTCGGTAAAATCGACTGCAGTCCATTCCTGTGTGCTTGGGGCATTTTAAATGAAGCCGGGGGACCCGGAGAATAAAAAAAAACGAAACGTAAAAGGATTTAGGAGTGGAAACTGGAAGGTAGATATGGAGGGGGGGGGGAAAAGAAGAAAATTACGATAACATGGAAAGGCTGGAACTGAGTAAGGGACGGAACGATTCCTTTGCGTGAGCTCAGTGAGAGAAGGCATGGATGTGTGTACAGTCGGACTTTCCTTCTTTTTTTGGGGGGTAAATAAAACCAGTAAGGGCCTTAATCTCCTCTCCTCGCTTTTCTGATGGTGCAAATATTGAGTGGCAGTAAGCCATCCCGGGCCCTTTCCTCCGACGTTGGAACGGAGAGGGGGGTCTCCCGCCTCCCCTCCGAAAGGGTTGAATCCTCGCACTCCTGCGCGAGGGTGCTCCGGTGCGGCCTCGTCCCTCTCAAGCCGCAATAAGATTATCCCAAACGTCCGCCCGGTGGAGGGAAAGGCCTTTGAAGATAGCCGTTCCCGTGCTGTCTACCGGAGAAAAATTACCTTGTAACGGCGACGTGCACTGACACTTAGTGGCGTGAGTAAGAGAGGGGAGGGATGCGAGGAGAGCGGTCAGCACTGGAGCAATGGCGGGCGTTGGTGTGCCGATTTTGCCATGAAGCGATAGACGACATTCATTCATCCGCATTTTTTCGCATCCTGAAATTCCCAGGAAATTCAGGTGTCACTACGGATACAATAATTGGTTAAGAGCCAAACTCATTCCCAGTGACTACGTAGGGCGATGTCATTCCGACTAATAAAACTCAATTTCGGACTAATAAAAACTAAACCGTTTTCCCCGCGAGTGGATGTTCCACGAAAAATGTTAGCCGTGAAGACAGATTTGAAAATCGCCTGGTTTTCTGTGGCATGTGCGTACTCAAAACCTCTTGTGAAAAGTAGTATGACGTCTTCAGCTCCATAAGTTCGGAAAATAGTAGCAACAAATATAATACAACACCGTTTAGATACAGTATTCGGCAAATTTTGAAAATAACTATAACATAAATGTATTTAATAAGTAAACCACCGCGGTTTCATTACATGATTTGGATTTGACACTCAGCATTAAAAATTACGTTATTTTCCACTTAACACAGTCTATTCTTTTAGTCGTAGAATTCATCCCGTCGTGTTTAACTCATGCGCTAGGTGACAAATAAAATTCATACGTAAAAGTGAATATTACCCAACACGTTGAAATTTCATTTCTATAAATAACATGCAGTGGATAACCAGAACATTAAAACATCTTTATTTCTATCGAAATAAATGAATTTCACCAATTAATACTGGGAATCTTGTTGTAAAAAGTTAGGTTAGTTAAGTGTGACCGATGGCTCATCTACGCGTGCTTTTAAGTCATGTAGATGAAGCTAAATGCAACATTAGACTGTTAATATATATTAATAAATACCTTTTTCTGTTATGCATCAATTCACATATGTAAAAATAACCCGGCTAAAGATTTTCCAGAAATATAGCAGGTTGGCCCGTTAGTTCATACCTTGAACATTTTCATGTCAGTAGTTTTACTTTTGTTGGTTGGAAAAATTTTTGTCTACGGCTTTTTATGCCTATCTTTTAAGAGATTACGAATAATTATCATTTTAAAAATGTACATGCATGTTTGGAACACTTCAAGTTATCAACAAATTTGTTATCTCTCGTGAATACGTTCAGATTTTTTTCTGTTGGGAAGGAGAATTTCTTTACCATTGTAATGCGACAATATTAAGGTAGAGATTAATATTTTTGAATATGATGCATAGATTGAAAAAATACGTAGCTCAAAACTTGATTCCAAAAAGATTCGGATCACTTTTCAAGGTATCTTGACCATCCTAAACCCGAGTGAGATGAAAGCAAAACGGATGGAAATGAGAACAGCTTGAAAATACATAATCTTCTCTTCGTTCACTGTTCAAAAATCGAGCAAAAAAAAGGGAAAGCAAGGCCAAACCAGGAGGTCATAAGAAAAGTCAAGGAAGATGGAAACTTGATTCAAAGAATTTTGCGACCAAAGAAATCGCGTGACGGTCAACGCATTGAATAAATGTCGCCTCAAGCCACACTAGCCCCGTTAAAATTTCAAATGCAGCAACGTCTGGGAAAATTTACGGATTAATAAGGTGCGCTTAGACGAGTGAACTGGGCATCTCTCTACTTTAATGAAATAATCTACAGAAATACAAGCTTTCATTTAAATGCTCCTTTTGGGTGACATAGAGCGAATAATTGTTCATGGCCGTCGAAAAACCCAAAATGTAGGCATAAAGGAAATCTGAAACGGAATTCCGATCAAAAATAATTAGTTACCAAAGGAACTTACGAAGAAAAAGATGCGTAACTTTTATGAAAAGTCTAACTAAGAGAAAAAATGTCTTCGTACCGGAAGTATTACCTCCAATTTACCGTTTACTTCGTTCATGTCATTCTAATATTTTTATAAGCAGAAAAATGGTGCCATAAACATCGCAATATTAATGTACCGGAGTAAATTGTAATGAAGCTCAGAAGTGGCCAAAAAATAGGCATTTGAATAGGATTATTAAATATTTTAAGCATAATGGAAGGAGCTTCATAGTAAATCAGGTTGGTCTGTGTACATTGCTTTTGAGTTGCAGTTGCATTGGGTAATTAAGTATAAGATCATTATTTACTTTCAACATTTTTTGTCTATACAGTTATATGATCAGTGGAACATGAGCGATCACCACCAAAATCTCTTAATAAAATCAAGCTAGGAAAAATTTCATCAATTTCAAAGTTTACGATTAACAATTACCACTAATTAAGTTAATTTTTAGCATGGATTAGTACGTGAAACTTATTCGAATATATACTCATAATTTTGAGGCAGACAGATAGGTATATAAAAATTGTAATAAGTAGAGATTTTATTCGTTATATTTTGTCAACGGTTTCATGCTATCTTCATGGCTTAGGCGAAAGTACTGTTTAACGAGCACAAACTATCAGAAGGATTCTTTAGCCGAAAAAAAAATAATTTCTTTTTAGAAAAAGATTTGCCAGTGTAATTAGACATTAGTCGTCTACAAACTGAGTCTGAATTTGTGTTCTCTCGTAAATTTCAAAATTTAAAATTTAGTTGATAAATTGAGATGTCTTTTTAAATATAATGCAGCTGAACGCAGTAAAAAAAGCTAATTCCGTCCCTTCACGCCCCCGGAAATGCCCACATTCACAAATAAATTGAACTCTTACGGCAACACTTAAGTACAGTGGTGAAACAATAAAAGGGAACGCTCAGTTCATCTCGGAAAATGCATCGATCACCAAAAATTCAGGACGCCACGAAGCACCGCCAAAATTGTGCACGTAACAAATCAAGCAGAACGAGAGCGAATCGATATTAATGTCAAAACTCGGATGTATCATCGTATTTCATGGAAGTAAAGGTTAGCAAGCAAGGGTGTTTCGATGCCATTCGGATAGACAACGTCGCATTTCCGTCTCACCCTCGGCCCCACGGAAAAGCGACAGCGCTTGAGAGATTGACCGCTCCCCTAATTCCGTTTCTCTGGCCATTAGCCGAAGCTGCATCCCGAAAGCCATAGGTAATTGTCTCCGAAGCCATTGACAAAGGGAACCAGCGTTCAGAGATCTCGGAGGTGGACAGAAAAGTGGGGGAGTGAGACAATCCGATTCGGGAAGTCCGCCAAGGGGCGACGGCGAAGAAAAATACGTCCGCCACCGCGGAGCATGAAAACAAGCGATAGACAATTTGCTGGTCGGGAAAAGTGGGGATTATATGTGTGAGGGAATAGGAACAGTACATTCGTGGAAAAGAGAGAGTGAGTTTCGTCCTCGATAAATGACTCAAAAGAGAGGCTGTTAAAACAAGAGAGCATTGAAAGCCCTGAAAGCTCCTGTCCAGTTAGTAGAGAAGAGGCCTTAAGAGGCGAGACGTTCCCATAATCTTATAAGACAAGAAAATGAAATTTTCCAGCTTTTTCAAAAAAACTCGCCGGGTTTTTTTGTAAAAGTATGCCGAATTCCGTTTTATCGATCTACTTGCTGTAGTTTAAAGGTGCGGCTCGCACGGTGTATGTATGGAAAGCTAAAAATTTACTTAATTTTTTTTAGTTTGCTGAATAATATGGTAATGATAGGACGCGTTTTATGGGCATTAAAGTATGGCAAATTATCCAAAGCATTTGACTCATAAGGAGGCGTTACGTACACAGGCTCGTTCTAGCGTTCACAATTTAAAGCTTTATAACTTCTGATTATGTCAACTCCGCGTAAAAATGATGTGTGGTTGTTAGGTCGATTAAGCAATTTAGTTTTGCCTTTCTCTGTAAACACACAACAATTTGGTCGAAATCTGAGAATGGAAAAGTATCTCACTCACTTCTCACGGACGGTTTGATCGTAGCGTAACTGTTTTCGATTGCTGTGGAATGAACCCTTGGTTTTCTGGTATTTTTACTCTACCAACATCAAAACAACTATACAATCCCATGAGTTTTGGGTTATAAGAGTTTGGCTTACTGATGTTTGTTTCAGTGTGGTTGTTTTTTTTAAGGCTATTCATGTTGTATTACATCTTAAATATTTGTACATAACATTTTGATAAGGGAACCTTCTAACTCTTTTTATGCTAAAGTTCATATTGCATTTATATTACTTCTTCCTCTACTGTATTTCTATGAACTGGCGTATTGCAATACTTGTAAATACTATTTACTCACATTAACTTAGTATAAATCCTTCTTATTCTATCTTTCCATAGCTAATCAAGTATAATTTGCTGCCATTAAATGGCGCAAAAACTGGGCGATTTTTCCGGAAAAGTAAATAATCAAGCTTTTTTATAATATGAAATAATTTATTCATGTATCTCTTTTCTGGGTGCGGCTTTTGGAAGAATAAATAATCTGTCAGTATACGGCTTCATTTCTCAAGAATGGTTACGTGCGGTCAAAAAATGTCATCACCAAGTTGTGCCACTT